>NC_022013.1:31529659-31557427 GCF_000317375.1 Microtus ochrogaster | reverse complement strand
CCAATGATAGCCTTTGCTGGAGAGGCTGTGGAGGAAGGGGTACACTCATCCATTGCTGGTGGGAATGCAATCTTGTGCAACCACTTTGGAAATCGGTGTTTCGGTCTCTCAGGAAATTCGGGATCAACCTACCCCTGGACCCAGCAATACCACTCGGGAATATACCCAAGAGATGCCCGATCATATGATTTACATATCTTATCCCCACAGAAGAACTTGTATTCTTTGCCACTACAAAGGATAACTGTGACCTCTCTAAACCCCAAAGCCTTTTGTCATGCCATTCGGTGAAAACATGAGGAATCTTTTCCAGGTGTCCTGGGTGAACCTCTGCCTATCATGATGCATATCCTTCAAGCTGAAGGCAAGAGGCTCTGTCAGGTTAAATGGAAGTTACTTCCCATTCTACTTCTGCAGTATTTTATAGGAAAGCATCATTGTTGAACCAGACACTTCTGTGACCAAAGAAGCTTTTCTAGTTGGGAATCTATGTGGTGGTTGGAGTTAGTGGTTGACAGAGGTGTTATACAGGGTCCTTGCTCATGAAGTCGATCTTTTTACTGGGCACTGTTCACAAACTTGTCAGAGTCTACAGAGAATGAAAACTCACACATACAACTATTTACTATGTTCTGGTTATTGTAGAGAGGCCTCAGCAAAGGACAAGCAAATCAAGGATCCTGGAAGTAAGTCCATTAGAATACTGGAAAGGGTCCAAGACAAAGGAAGTCTTTACTTAAAGTGTCTCTACTTATGCTACAGTTCAGTGACATGGCAAAGTGCCTGCTCTGAATGTGTTACTTTTTTCTTCCATGGAAGATGTGGGATGTACTGTGTTATTTCCAATTGTTCAATGTAAAGACAGGGACAGAGGATTGTTCACAGGTCATTGCACACCTGATGCATTCAGTATCATTTCTTAAATAAGAAACAAAGATTAAAATAAGATATACATCAGGCTACTTGGAGACAAGTCCTATTTTCCTAAAATCATTTTATGGGGTTGTGACAACTCAGTCAGGTGAGACTTCATGATGGAATATTAATGAATTGCCCTCCCTATGCAAGAACCACCCTGCATTTCTAGCCATCAGGATGCTTCATGTTGATTGTTCATCTGCTGACTTCAACAGTCAGCATTAGTCTCTTAATAAGTATGAACTTTTCACATGAGTCTAGAAGTTTCCAACTCCAAAAATTTAATAGGTGCTTCTAAGCAATGGAAGTGTTCTTTGCCATTTATATAGTGGAAAGATACTGAGAACTGCAACTCAGTAACAATGCATATAGGTAGAGTCCCCACAAAATAGCCAGTTGGGGATTTGGAATATCTTATACTAGTTATAACCCCATTTTAACAGGAGCAACTGTTTCTTCGTAACACTGTGTTAGGTCTCTATCAAGATCCTTGGAGAATATGAAAATTTCATTAGTCAAACAGTCATTTTTAATTTTTTTTGTGGCAATGAGGGGTGGAACTTGACAATCACTTTCTTTAGAATGCCTCTTGTAAAATTACACCCAGGAAATTTACACATAAGTTTTTAAATTTTATCACACCATACATGTGGTGTAATAGGGCACCTAGTACTTGCTGCATGGTCAATTTGTATAGTTCCTCTAGAAAGATACCATTATCATATTAACGGGCAGGTGTTGTTTGCCTATCTTCAATGTAAAACAGGCAAATGACTCACAGAGCCTTGTTAAAGGAGATCATGGGTTTTGTGTACCCATTTTTCCATGAAAGCAAACAGGTACTGTTAATCTTGACTGAAAAGAATGCTGAAAGGGCCATTGGCAATACCAATAACTACATAGATGTTGAGCAGGCTGCTTATTTGTTTCATGGCTGCCCAGACTCCTGAAATAATCATACAGAAATTATACTATTTTTGCAATACTGTTTGGCTAATAACTTAAGCATGTATTTAGCTAGCTTTTATATCTTTTATATCCTAAACTAACCCATCTACATTAATCTGTGTGTTGCCATGTGGCTGTGGCTTACCAGGTAAAATTCCACCTGGCATTCTCCTGCAGAGCTACATGACTTTTCTCTAATTCTGCCTTCTCTCTCTCTCTCTCTCTCTCTCTCTCTCTCTCTCTCTCTCTCTCTCTCTCTCTCTCTCATGTATGTATGTATGTATGCATGTATGTATGTATTCCAGTCTGGCTATTATATTAAGCCATTGGCCCCCAAACAGCTTCTTTACTATCCAATGATAATAAAACTTATTCAGAGCATACATCTCCTGCCACATCAACCTACTCTTTTCTGTCTAAATAAAAGGAAGGTTTTAACTTTAACATAGCATTATGTTTTTTTTTTTTCTTTTCAGTTTTTCGAGACAGGGTTTCTCTGTAGCTTTGGAGCCTGTCCTGGCACTAGCTCTTGTAGACCAGGCTGGCCTTGAACTCACAGAGATCCGCTTGCCTCTGCCTCCCGAGTGCTGGGATTAAAGGCGTGCGCCACCACCGCCCGGCTTAACATAGCATTATTACATATAACAAAAGAGTTGTACACCCACACACTGAGACAATGGGGATGATCTTTCGGGAATTCACCAAGACCAGCTAGCCTGGGTCTGAAAAAGCATGGGATAAAACCGGACTTACATAGCAGACACTGAGGACTACTGAGAACTCAAGAACAATGGCAATGGGTTTTTGATCCTACTGCACATACTGGCTTTGGGGGAGTCTAGGCAGTTTGGATGCTCAACTTACTAAACCTGGATGGAGGTGGGCGGTCCTTGGACTTCCCACAGGTCAGGGAACCCTGATTGCTCTTCAAGCAGATGAGGGAGAGGGACTTGATCGGGGGAGGGGGAGGGAAATGGGAGGCGGTGGAGGGGAGGAGGCAGAAATTTTTATTAAATAAATAAAATTAGAAAAAAAACAATTAAGATTATTATTACAATATTTATATCTACTTTATCTTTTGTCATAACTAAGAAAAACTATAACTATAACTTTTTATTCTTCAACTCCATCAAAGAATCTAGAGTATATAATATTACTTAAATAAACAGAAACTACATTATAATCAACTTCCAAAACTCTGGAACTGACAGAGACATCTCTCTGTCTGGACAGTCACGAAAAGTTATTCTGTAATATTGGGTATTCCATATTTAGCCCACAGGACCATAGTATCATGCAAACATTTTATGAAGCAGGAAATTTTAAAGACAGTTTCACCTATATCAGCAGATTGTCAGTCACTTTCTTCTGTATCCTGCAGAATGTCTGGTAGACTCTTTCATAAAGCAGGAATCCTAAAGGACTGTCTCACCTTCTATAGGCAACTTCAGCAGTTTTAAGATTATCTATCTAACTGAAATATATCTCTATATATCTAGAAAACTTAACTAACATGACTACAAGCTTGAATATTATAGAGGACTATCTATTAACCTATATTTATAAATTATACATTGCATTTTTAAATGAGTTGCACAAACATGATACCTTAATCAAGAGCAGAAATATATATACACTATACATGTAAATGTATATATATATATATACATATATATATGTAGCAAAGTTGATCTTAAATTTAGTAGATGTTGTTGCCCCAGTTTGTTTGCCATATTGTAGGTGGAGACTGGTCTTTCATTTCCCAGTCACACAGATCTGAATAATCATACAGAAACTATATTAGTTACAACGCTGTTCAGCCAATGACTGAGAGATAATTCTATCTAGCTCTTACATCTTGAATTTACTCATTTCTATTAATCTGTGTATCCCCACGAGGCTGTGGCTTACCAGATAAGGTTCTGATTGATGTTTTTCTCCTTCGGCAGCTACATGACATCTCTCTGACTCTGTCTACTCTCTCTATATATAACTCTTCCAACCTGACTATATTATTTTAAGTCATTAACTAAAAACAGATTCTTTATAAACCAATGGCAATAAAACATATTCACAGCATACATCACCTCCCACATCACAATGAATAACTCCTCATCTTGGATTCTGTAATTGTCAATGTTAAGGGAAGCTTGCAACTGCTTATCCCATTAATTCTGGTAATCCTGTTGGCATCCTGCACTGATGAGAAGGTAAGTAGAATTGAAAAGTGAATATTAGCTTCTTTAACCTCAACAATAAGGACAATTATTTGTCTCTCTTAGGCTGCTTATGTTGTTTTTGAAAGGTACTAAGGTGTTACAGTAACTCTTAACACAAACTCACTGCAGTTTCTATCAGAATTTGAGGTGATGACCTAGGGCACACAGGTACAGTAATGGAGATGACTCACACACACTATGAGTAAGAAAACAACACTTAAAGTGGAGATGGCTTTAAGAGCTGAAGGGTTTCTGCCAGTCATACTTCAGGGAAGTCCTAAGCTCCAAAACATACAGCATTATGGGGATGATTTTCATTCACCCGAGAGATGCTAACTTTACAGATTGCTACTAGACGTTTTACTGGGAACCTTTCAAACATGTTGTTTCCTTTGCCACATTTGCTATAGATTAGTATTATCTTGACTATCAAAATATTAAATACAATTGGCATTCAGACATCTCCCTCGCCCATTTGCCCATTTCCAGGCAGATTCTGTGGCTTTCATAATTTTAGCAGAATTTTTTGCTTGATGACACATGAACAAAGTTCTCAGTAGATACATAATCAGAAATTTCATTCAAAACTAAATGTGAGGTTAAAATGTATTAATCTGAATCTGGTAGCCTGTACTTTTTATTAAAATTTAGCTTTAAATCCACCACAGATGAAAAAAATCATTATTAACCTATGAGTTATTCAATACCCAAGGAAACCACCCTTCTTGGAAAAGAAAACTTTAAGAAAGTCGTTTTCATTTCCTAAGAGGTTTAATTATTTAACTCATTAGCAGTAGTCAAGCTGACTTCAGAGTTTTTTTGCGATTCATACTGAGCAACTAGAATTTGAATATTTTTCCAGTACCTGCTTTCATTATGCCAACTCTGTGTCTTGAGAAATGACATGGGACAATAGTTTGTAACACTAATTGATGTTATTTCCAATGTAAAAATGTTAAACTTAAAACACTTCTCATTAAATAAACTCAATTCATCACAGCAGGGTTGAAATCCCAGTGCAATCTGAGTTTTTAAAAGAGTTAATATTAAAGTCCTCATTAGTCTCTCATCTAAGATGATAGGGATCTGAAAGTTCTTGAAACACATTATTCCCTTTAAAGGTGTTATTAATAAAGTGATTTCTTATTTTAAAATGTGCTTCATATATCCAAGGTCATACTAAAACCTCAATTTTATGGCAGGTGAGGTGGCTCAGTGAGTAGATTTGTGTATAAAGAACAGTAAGACATTAAAAAGTCAGAGGAATTATATTATGATCTATCCATCCAAAATTACATATAATGTATACATACATACATAAATATTTTTATTAAGTATTTTCATATGGGCTGGCAGTGTTTCCTCCAAAAGCTATAGACAATCTACTTAAAATCTCAATGTCAAGCATGAGAAGCTCCCTTTTGAATTTTTGGTCAAGGTTGTCTAAGAGACTCTCAAAATATTGTGACCTAATTATTGCTATTTCCCTTGCTTGCTTCCAAGGCATAGAAAGTTAGTCCATATTGCTGAAAACATCATAAACTTTGGACACAGAAACCAGTGGGTCTAAGCTTTGGACTAACATAGTCTCCTGCCTGAGAACTAAATTTCAAGGTACCAGAAGGCACTGTGTAAGATTCCAAGGGAAGAAAACAAAAAATACTGCTACCCAACTCTGTTACAAATGAACCACAATAACCAATATCACATGATAACCAGGAAGGTACAATAGTGGTACACATACCATGGTGGTATTCAACGGTTTTTTAACTGATTTTAAGGTCCATTTAACAAGGAGAAAATTATCCCTGACACTGAAACCTAACCACTATTATTAAGCCTTAGATCTTGGAGGAGAACCTAAACGACCATTCTACTAAACCAGCATAGTTCTAAATACATCTCAATGTGATTCCTTATACCCAAAGATATGTATAGTTCTCATCATTCATCAAAGAAATTCTTTGTGCAATAGGACATTATAGAAAGGCACAACGTATGAAAATACAGAGAACAAGAGATCTTTTGGCTCCCAGTTAGAATCAATATATCTATAATATAACTCCTTCACTTACAATTTAGGACGTAGTTTGGAAGATGAGGCATAAACATTCATAACAGACATGGAAAAAAGCTGGTTGCTATGAGTTTGTGTCTCCTAGAACTATTAGGCAACATCAACACAGTCTTATCACCATGGATGCCTGAACAAGATCTGAATAACAATGACTTCAATGGACTTGCTAACAGGGAAAGAAAGTAATGCTGAGATGGCCCCACACCTAGAAAGAGACCTAAATATAACTCTGGAATTTTGACAGCAGGAGAAATGGTCTGCCCCAGGGAAAGAGGTCACCAATTGGTTATCAAATACCAATGTTCACCCTGGATACTGACTTAACAGGTTATATATTTTTTATTAAGGAATACATACACACATACAAACAGATATTGATCAGAGAAGAAAGTTATAAATTTGAAAGAGAACAAGAAGGAATACATGGGAAAAATCAAATACATCAAAGAGAAAGAGTAACTGGTGCAATTGTATATTTAATTTTTAGCATTTTCAATTAATTTTTTAAATTAAAATATTATAAATATATTTAGAAAAACCATAACCAAGTAATTTAAAATTCTTAGTTCTCATCTTTAGTTTCTTTCTGCATTTCTAATACTGGACTATTATTTTTAAATTTTTCTCCTTTGCTGTCTTATAAACTGTCTTAATCATCTCCAGATTCTCATACTATCATTTCCCAGTGTTACACACTACAGCTTCTTTATCTTAGTTATCTTCAGTTTTAGATAATCTTCAATTTCTGTGATGAAACACTATGGCAAGGTTACTTTGAAATTAAAATGTTAATTTGGATGCTTGTTTGCTATTTCAGAGGGTTCGTCCATGAATATCATGGCAGGGAGCAATGCAGCACAGAGTCAGGTCACTGGTGCAAGATCTGAGAGCTCACATCATATGCAAAATTTGAAGGCAGAAAGAGAAAAAACTATAGCAAGATATGGTTTAGCATGTTTGAAAAAAAAAAAACCTCAAAGCTTATGACTCACACACCTTTCCCAACAAATCTTCACACCTTCATACTTATATGGGCCCCTGGGGGAATTCTAACTAAAACCATCACACTGTCTATTTTTATTTTTATTTATTTTGTCAACATATTTTCCATTTTTATTTTATTGAAAATAATTTTTTTTCATGAAAGTTATTCTGATTGTGTTTTTTTCTTCTCTAGTATGTTGGGAAAGCCTTGTGTCATTGAGGTCCTTTATTTTTGTTTGGCTCTTTAAATCTATTTGCTTCCTCTTCTGCAGAGTTCTCTGAACCCTGAATGAAAGAATTTGATTTAGCAACCCTATTTAGGACTGGATGTTTCAACACCTCTCACTCTGCACATAATGTCTTTCTTGATTTCTGTATTCATTCCCATAAACCACAAGAGAAACCTTTTCTCACTTTTTCTTACTATCCATTTGCTTTTCCTCTGATCTAGTATAATTTATTCTCCCCTTGTACCCGCTATGATGTGCCTATTCTTTTCATTCTAAAGAGTTCCTGCAAGTAGCTGCTGTAATGCTACCTTACCAGTCATAAATTACTTACCTTGATTTCATCAAAGAATTTTTTTTTCTTTTGCTATACATCAAGATAGTCTGGGTTGGAAGCTGTGGTTTTTCAGAACTTCAAATTCATCATTCCAAGCCCTACTTAATTTCAAATTTTCTTTTGAGAATTGGTTATTTTTCTCTGATGGATTTTTTAAAAAATTGATTTGTTGTTTCACTCCTGCAGCCTTTGGTAAATATTATTGGGTTTTGATATATGTTTCTCTTGTAGCCTTTAATAAACACTTTTGGCACCTAATACTTAGTGTTTTAACTATGCCATGATGTGGAAAGTTTTTTTTACTACCCTTGTTCTGTCTATTTTTGGTACATGTATAAGCCTCTTTTCAACTATATTAAGAATTTTGTGTTATGCCTACATTGGATGTTTTTTTCTATGTTGTTGGCACGGATTTCTTCTATGTCTGTAATTCACAGATTTTTCTCATTGCCTGAAACATCTCTCATATTCTACTTGTGCATTTGATAAGTATTATCAATGCCCTTGATTGAATAGAACAATTCCACTACCTTTTCTCCAATCCTTCATACTTTGTTCTCTCCAAGACAGAATCTATTAGCAAGACTTTCCTCTTGAGTTTTGGTTTGACTGACTTTATTTTTCAGCTGTTACATCTGTTTGTTTGCTTATTTTCTGTACTCATATCTTACAAATTCAATTCCATTTTTGTATTCTAATTGACTTTCTCAATTTCTATACTTAACTGAGTTTTCTTGTAATTCATCAGATTATTCTTATATGTTTTTTTGAGCATATTGATGATCATTATTTTTAATTCTTGGTCTAGAATCTCATTTATATCATTCTCATTGGGGCTATTGCTCTAGGACTGGTATATTTTAGGTACATTTTATGTGTTTTCCATGTTATTTGGATAACTATATTTATGGTTACATCATTGACTGAGTTTTTGTGGTTCATCTTTCAGAATTAACATTGCTTCAGAGGAACTAGAATCTACGAATGCTAAAATGTTATTTGTTTCTGTTTCATGTGTGTTAAAAATACCAAACTCTGTAATCAGTAATCCCTACAGGATGAGTACAGTCTATAAAAACATTCTCAATCTAGAGTGATCTCATAATAAAATAGAGAAAAATATTAATTACAAAATAGTCAACCATTCAGTGTCATTTATTTTAGGGAGTATATAGAGTTTTATAGTACTGTATGTATAGATATATTCATTATACAAATGGAAGAGTGTACAAAGAATAGATAAAAGAGAAAAGGCACAAGATAAACTAGTGTTCTTTATTGTGTTGAAAGATAAAGCATAGAAAGCAGGACATAAGTAGAAGATGGAACTGTACAGGTGTTAAGAAAGGTGGGAGAGAAGTGGATATTTGGAGCAAAGGTAGAATGAAAAGAGAATAATAACAATATGCAATCAGTTACCGTATTCCAGTCTCTTCTCCCAGGAGGCTGAGCCAATGAGACTTAGCAAACCAGGTCATTCTATGTTCTTCAGTAAAGAAAAGGGAGAATGAGAGCGAGAGGGAGAGCGAGCTAAAGAGAGAGAGAGAGAGAGAGAGAGAGAGAGAGGGAGAGAGAGAGAGAACAGAGATAAGAGTGGAGAAGGGTATGAGACAAAACAAAAGTACGAGGTTAGGTGGTGCTGCAGAGTTGACTGTGGGTATTAATACAAAGAAGGAATAGGTGTCAGGAAGAAGGATAGTTTGGTTTTCATCTCCAGAATTCTGGTATTAGTTTTTTGGCTTCTCCTCACTGAGAGTGACAGTGTAATGAATTTTTCTGTTGTCTCTCATCAAGTCTTGCTCTGGACTGCACCCTATACTGCTTTTCACCAGTCAGGTTCTTCCCTTGGAGGTTCCCAAAGCCACACCTCTATAACATTCACTTGTGAAGTAATTAACCCTGCTCCTGAAGCTGAGAAGAATTCAGGAGATCTGGACCCAGCACTGTTACTGGAAAAGACACAACAGATAAATGTTTTACAGACGGTCATTCAAACCCCATTAAGTTCTGGTGCACCATTCTCAGCGTTTTCATTGGAGCACCAAGGGCAGTCCTCAGGGTGACCCCTTCTGTAAGATCTCTAATGATGTAACTTTTTCAGAAGATTGTGTTGAGGAAGAGTTTAAGGATGGTCAGATGACTAAGTCAGCTGTGTGACTGTGATGCTGGCCATCTATAACTATAATATTCTCTCTCTTGCTCATACATATATATGTACGTATATATGCATGCATTCATGTATGTGTATATATATACTTATAACACCTACAGTATATGCAATATATTATAGTATATAATATAGTATAAAACCTTTAAGTATGTTACATGGCATACATATTGTCAGGTTGGGAGAGTAGGCCCCAGCCCCTCGCATCAATCCTAGGCCTGGTCTGGACTCCAAATCCCAGCAGGCCAGGTCCTGACCGCTCCCTGGGGGTGGGGTCAGGACCACTTCCCCAGGGTATTTAAATACTTTCCCAAAAGAGGAACACATGGTCCCTTTTCCCTCCTCCCAGTGGTCTCCTTTGCTCCGTGGCTTCCCGGTTCCCCCTTGGGGCCACCCCAGAGAGCAGAACTTCCATTAAACCTGGATATTTTTTAATTTGGCTTGTTTTGATTTGGCTTGATTGAGAATTTTGCATCAGCAGGGAGCTCGTGTTAGGAAATATTCTTAACACATATATTACAAATACTTATATATTTTTTATTTATATGATTGATAGAAAAAGAACTCAGAGTTCAACTTGTAGGAATGACCTCTTTTCTGCCGTGTGCATTTGGTAAATGTCAGAGCTTGACTATCAGAGTCCTTGACTTTTGATGCAGCAACAATATCACAAATCACTTAGCCACAAAAATGAAATGATTACTCATAATTTAGCTTATTTTTATTTTATGTTGCACGATGCAAGAGAAAAATAAAACCACAAAAGTGAGATGTGGCAAGGTTGGGACGATGAGTTGTACTCTCTGTCTGAGGTGGAAAAAAAGGCTAGAGCCAGAGCTACTCTCTACTTATAATAATTTTTCTATGGAATCAAAATTTACAACACACAAAGGTAAGAAAGTACTTAAAGCTTTCACAAATAACACAACACACATGAAAAAAAAGTAAAAGTAAATGGCCTGAAATGATTAAAGGCTGTGAACTCATGGACAGACAGGACAGAACAGAGAGTATGGAGAAGAGGGTGACAGCAGGCTATATCTGGTAGTATTGTATCTTGGGACAAAGCTGAGCTGAGAAAGTCCCTTGGTCTTTACGAAGGTGGCAGATGGATTTTCAGTGCATGAAGTAAAAACCAATAGCATAACTCTGAGACCACCTCTGAACCCAGCATCTGATGTCAGCAACTAATTGCCCACAAGCTCTGACTTATACAAAGAAGCAAAGGCAACCTGAATAACCTTAGGGCTAATGCAAAAGAAGAAAAAATCAGGGCAAGACTAGCAAAGACAGTCCTTATATGGACACTCTGAATATATATTCTTTTAATAGTTGTTCAGAGGTACTTATGATGTGGCAAAAGATTTTTCTCTCTACTTTCTTCCATAGAGAACAATTATTAATACCACTTTAAAGTCAGGGAGTCATACATATCATGAAAGACACATCAGTGCAAACCAAGGTCGCCTGAGTTACTATGTCATGATTCACATATGAAGAAATATTGGTTCCATATTAAAGAGAAGAGGCTCTGTACTCTCACTTCCACTTTCATCACTGCTTTACAGTCACCAACTTGTGTTCCACCTGGTTCATAATAAAACAAATAATTGAAGGCAATCAAACTACAACAAACACATATCTCCGCATCTGGTACAGACTTCAATATTACACAGAAACAAATATAGCAATACATATTGATACATACATCCCATATTTATACTTACATTCTATATTTATTTAGAGTTACCTTTGTAAATGAGATTTAAATGGTAGTATCATTTATCATAAAATGTACCTTCAGGGTTTTGATACAGTTTCATTTATATTAACTGCCCTAATGATATCATAATCACATATATCCAAATATAGTTTACATGAGTTTTATCTGTTATTATGAACATAGATCTTTAGATACAGCAAATATGGAACAAAATTTCCAAATCTGTTAGTTTAACCGCTGAGTGCTCTGAACCATTACTTATGTCATCTAATAAGAAAATAAAATACTCCAGGTAAGAATAAAGAGAAGTATGACTGTACTCTTGACAATCCAGTATAGTTAGCACCAGAAAAGCTTATCTTTTAACCTGGCACTAGGGAAATTTCATTCCAGGAATCCACAAAGTTGACCCCAGCTAATAGACCCTAAGCAATAGAAGAGAAGGTTCCCGATCAGGCCTTGCCCTGTAGTCAGGTTATTGAATATCTTAAATGTCACCATAGAACCTTCATCCAGCAACTGATAAAACAGAGGCAGAGACCCACAGCAGAGCACTGGGCTGAGTTCTCAAAATCCATTTGAAGAGTGGGAGGAATGAGAATATGAGTGACGAGGTCAAGACCGGGATGGAAACGGTTTACCTGAGCTAATGGGATCTCACCAACTCCAGCCAGACAGGGAATAAACCAGAACAAATCTAAACTATTCCCGCCCAATGTCGGTGACAGTTTTATGGTTGGAGCAGACCGCTGGGCCACTAGCAGTGGCACCAGGATTTATCCCTACTGCTTGTACTGGCTTTTTGGAAACCTATTCTTTTTTGATGGATTCCTTGCTCAGCTTAAATATAGTAAGGATGACCTTGGACCTTCCTCAAAGCAATGTGCCTTACCTTTGCTGAGAAGTGGATAGGGGTGTGTTGAGGGGGTAGGTGGAGGTAATTGCAGAAGGGGAGGAAGTGAGAACTGGAATTGGCATGCAAAATAAAAAATAATATTTTTTCTTTAAAAACTAAAACAAATTATATAAAGAAAAACTTACCTCAAAATATTTTAAAAATTCATGAACTGATGCATTGACGATATTGCTACAAGTTGGGTTCCAGAAATGTACAATTATTGGAATCAATAAATTCTTATGAGTGAATAGAAGGTAAATAATACACTAGGTACAGAAGCCTCTGTGTGTGTTAAATATTCCAAATTTTGGTTAAAATAAGAAAGCGGCATTATGTGTAAATTATAGGACATTCAAAAACAGGATTTAAATGTACTCTGCTCAGTGCCACACATCTAGAGTAAAACTGTTCTGTGAACAGGCATTTTACCTGTTTTCTATAATCTTTATATTTAGATTAGAATAATTTTCTGCAGGAGTTTTTGTTTACACTCTAGGTTATATAATTAAAATACTAGGCAAATCATATTCAGCTTAAATTGATTTGTCCTCCACTTTAATACACGTTTTCATAATTTCTAGCAAATAGTAATCACAGTAATTCTGCCCTCCAAACCTCAGCTACCTGTCAATCATTATTGCAGAAATGTAAATTAGCTTTTCAAGGAATGCAGCAGCATTACATTTTTTTTTTTTTGCTTTTGGGGATAATGCAGTAGGTGTGACAATGGGTAATGGTCATTTATCAACCAGCAATAACCATAAAGATGGCATCAAAAAGGAAATTGCATTAATGTAAAAGTCATACTTCTCAATGCCCTTGGAATGATCATGAGAGTTAATTTACTTCTTGACTACCAGTGGCTTATTTCTTACCACCAGTTGTTTCTATGAACAATTTTCAGATTCCTTGGATTCTGAATTTGGTACACAGAAGGTTCTTAATGAATAAAAAATGAGCTGAATATAACCTAAAAATTCATCTCAATGATCACAACATGGTATTCTCTTATACAATGACTATAATAATTTTTCTAAAAAATCAAAGCTTTTTGGAAGTGTTTGGAAGACTAGTTGTTTTTGAGACTGTGTATTCTTGGATGGACTGGAACTTATTAAGTACCTCACAATCATATACTTCCTTCTGCTTCCACCTCCCAAGTCATAGTACTTGTGTTATTTTGATACTTAATAAAATACTAAGATCCATTCTTTATTACACTTTTAAAGTTCTTAACAACTGACATGTCAGAAAGCCTCTGCTCATTCCCATGACTCAAACTTACAACTTGAGTTTATTAACTTGTCTTAACAGTGCCAGCTTTGAAAAGCTAGTGACAATTTCTTTGTGTTTTAAAGACAAAATAGGAACAACTCTATTTTAAATTGCATTTTCATGGTTGATTGTTTTGAATATTTAATATCAGTTAGTAAATTCTATAGCATAGTGATAAACAATGACATTCCCAGTGGCAGTTACTTACTTTTTACTTATTGTATTTTATTAAGACCAAGGGTTTTTCAAACTTACTCATGTTGGCTTGAACCTGCAATCTTCCAGATACAATCTCCTGAGTTGAGTAACAGAATTACAAACCTGGATTACGAGGCTCATCAGCATTATCATATTAAGTAGAAGTAGTTTCTGGGGCAAATGTTATTCCTAAACTTTGCAAAGTTGATAGACTGTAGTGGCATTTCATTTGTATTTTAATAAATAAAGCTTGCCTGAAAATCAGAGGATAAAACAGTGGTAACACACACCTTTAATCCCAGTAGCCACACAAGTTGCTATAGAAATTGGATGGTTCATGCTTTTAATCCCCATGGTGCACACCTTTAGTCCAAGTCCTAGAGATGATTATAAAACAGGAGGAAACCACTCCCAGACACAGTCTCATTCTGAGATTCCTGGAGACAGAACTGCCATGTTTTTGGACTGAGATCAAGGTAAGAGTCAGTGTTAGACTATTTTGCTTTTCTGACCTTCAGGTTGAACCCCAGTATCTCTCTCTGAGCTTGTATTAATCATGCTTCAAAAGACAGAGAAGCACCATGCAGTTTTAGAGCTGGAAATGGAAGGATGACAATGTGACACTAGGCTGTGTCATGGAGGAAATTTTGGACAATCCTCTGCCTCTCTGAACCACCACAAGAGTATTCAGCAACATTGCGGTGGTTGGTGAAATAGAGAGAGACAGACATTTTGATGCTCCTATGATGAAGCAGTGGGCTCTAATACCCCTTCTGATGGAATCTGAACCAGTTTAATGACTTCCTCGACTAATTTTACAAGTGAAAGGGGTGATGCTGAGGAGCTGGCAAGGCTAGGCATCAGGACTTGGTGGCTGGAACTGCCATATTGAAGGTTGAATACACTGTTGGTTAGATAGACAGCAGGAAATCCTAAGGCTGTCTTGAGAGTGTGAGGGTCGTTTTGTCAGCTTTCTTTCAAAGAGGCAAGTGGAAAAGATCTTGAGGCCAGAATCTGTAGTTGAAAGCTCTTGTTTGTTCCCAGCCACTCAGACCTGAAATAATCACACAGAAACTGTTTTAATAAAACCACCATTTGGATCACTTAGGCATATTGCTAGACAACTTTTATATCTTATATCTTAATTTGACCCATCTCTATTAATCTGTATATCACCATGATGTCATGGCCTATCGGTAACATTCCAGCAGGCTCCCACCGGCATCTTTCTCTTTTGTCAAGTACATGGCATCCCCCTGACTCTGCCTCCTTTCCTTCTCACTCTGCTTGGAAATCCCACCTTATACTATCTGCCCTGCTATAGACCAAAGTAGCTTTATTCATTAATTGATGAAAGCAACACATATACAGCTGCACTTCCTATTCCATTTCCCATTGCCTGTCCAAATAAAAAGGAAGGTTTTAACTTTAATATTGTAAAATTACATACAACAAAACAGTTATCAAGCCAGAATTATAGTTAAAATATTTAGTTCATTTATCAGCAGAGGTTGCTCTTTGACACAGAGTCGAAGCACGTGAAACACAGAAATGGGACTGGATGTTTCACTGAATTTTTTCCACAAAATCATGAGATATAACATTCTCTATTACTCTCTGCACAGAATAATAGTGCAATTTTTAAAGCTTTCCCTGCCTGCCTATCTTCTGCCCTGTGCAGGACTAAGACAGTTTTTCTTTTTTTTTTATTAACCAATGGTATTCACAGCATACAGAGGTCAATCCCATGTCACTCTATCACTAAAATTGGCAGAGAAGTCTGTGGTCATCAGAGTGTTAACACACTACTTAATAAATACGGTTCTTTGTTTATTAATTTTCATTTTTAGAATTATGCAATAAATATTCACTTAATTTTCCAACCACAATTTGTGTAATCATATAGTTTCATGGTGTTCTTTCTGTGATTGAATATTGTATGTAATGATTTTGTACAATTAATGGATGTGTTATAAATCCAGGTTTACGATGTGAGTTGATGATGTGGTTCAGTGAGTAAAGATGCTTGCCAATAGGATGGGCAAAGTAGAAGGAGTGCACTGGAGATTCCTGTTACTTTCATGTGTCTGTTATGACACACAGGATAAAATGGTTTAATTAAAATATGACAAATGGAATATAAATAGGAAATTACATGTGATCATGCCACTTGTGTATTATTAACTGAAATTTCTGAATTCTGGCAACATAACTCATCAGTTTCAAGCCTCTCTGTCATAATTGTCAAAAGTAGGGTTTCACTTTTGCATAACTGTGAGATGAGTAAAAGACATTTTTCTATTCCATTATGGTCCTTTATGGGATCCGGACTTTCTTAGTTATTTTTTAAAAATTACAAATGCATAAGTGTATAATCAAAAGATTGATTTCAGGTTTTTGTTTTTCTGCAATGCTATCTCTTATAACATGATTTCCCTCAGCTAGAAAATACACTTTTTCTAAATGGAAGATTGGGCCTCTGGGGCTATCTAAATGCAGCAACACATGAATATTAATGATTCTCTATCTGTCAAAATTAGAAAATAAATCATTATAAATATTATGACATAAAAAAATCACATGGTGTGGTAATGTAGGAGTAGATGTCAGCACATGAGATTTGAATTATTGCATTTAATTTGGCAAGCACAGTCCTTCAGCAAACATAGGCTAGGAGTGCCTGAGACATGAAGCTTTCCTAGTGAAAAATTTCAGAAATCCTGTTATGTCAAAAGAAATCACATCCATTTACTGGCACATTCATATAATAACCTTAAAAAATATAGTATGTGGATTTTCTGACCTTCATAAACAGACTACAAAAATATTTTTAACAGAATTGACCTACAGGTACTTTAGCTAGGATTTAGCTGAACTAAGGATAGTAGTAGCAAGCTAATAATGATCTTTTGTTGAACAGGAAGTACACATGTACTCTTTTTGCACCCTAGAGATGATAGACAGTAGATAATGTCTGGTTGCAGCCAGCAGGAAATGGCTCTGTCCCTTATCTGCAGCAATCTAGGATTGCAGCAATTTGTCCTCAATTCCATCATTGCTGCTAAGTTCCAGCATAAGAAAAAGTAAAGCAGAAAGAAGAGGAAATGTCATTTCCTCTGTATCGAGGAGATTTCCCAGGTAACATCCCAGTGTAATTTCAACATTTTCATAATCACATGCATTTAATATTTTTTTTTACAGTAAGTAGTGAGAGTAGCATCTGGTGATAGTATTTATTGGCTCAGGAATTACAAAAAAATAATAACCACAGACACTTTATACTTTATTGTATTTTATTAACTTATACTTCTTCAGTTTTATTCTAAACCATGATGTGTAATGTTACATCTGATACAAAACACACATCGTAATACTGTTTGAAATATTTACATTTTTGTATGTGTATGCAAATGTTTGTGTCTGTGATATTCTGGGTTTATTATGTACACTTGTGGATTTTATATGTGTAAAGGCCCAAGGACAAAGTGGGGTGCCTTTCCTTGATTGTTCACTCCTTTAGTTTGGGACACCATCTCTCATTAAACAATCTATTTAGTAGGTTGGCTGGCATCCTTCACACCCTGAATCCCTTGCTTCTGTGACATCACTCTCCATTTTCAGTCTCTAAAGAATCTCAAGGGTGATGGAGGCAACTTGACTTAATGAACACAGTTTCAGTTTTGTAAAATAAAAGGTTCTGAATACACTGTGTTGGCTATACAATAATATGAATGAGTTTTAGTTGTGTAGCTTCATCTGTTTGTGAGGCTCCTAGCACTGTGATCAGCAATAGCTGGCCCTTGAGCTGGCTTTTGGGAACCTATTCCCAATGCTGATTGCCTTACCCAGCCTTGACGCAAGAAAAGGAGCTTTGTCCTGCCTAAACTTGCTGCGCCATGTTTTGTTGGTTCCAATGGGAGGCCTGCCCCCTAAATGAGTAGATGGAGAGTGGAAGGGGGAAATGAGGGAGGGAAAGAGAGGAGGGAAGAGAGGGGAAAATGTGGTTGCTATATAAAATATATGAAAAGATATAATAATTAAAAAAGCTAAAAAATGAATTAAGATAATGAAGAGATTAATCTCACAAAATTGAACTATCTTTTCAACCATATATAATAAATTATATACAACAAATATGCATTGAACAATTATGAAGAATATTTATATATATATGTCTATCTTTGAATTTGATTCAAATATTTAAAATTGTGTTTATTATATTTCATTTAACTATAAAAATTGATGGAGTTAATTTCTGAGTGGTAGCTACTTGATAATGGTCAATTCTTCCTAACTTGCTTTGCAAACACCCAAAGTCAAGTGGCTAGTCAGTTCCATAAATTATGCAAAGACATAATGTGATCTCTTTCTAGAACTCAACAGTAAATATACATTTCTCACAGCCTCCATTCCTTTTCATGAAAAGTAGAAGAGTTGGAGGAGCAGAGATGAAACACAAAATGGATTCCTGACATGAGAACAACACTAGAACCACAACAATTTTGTATAACAGAAAAATAAAAGTTATTGTAGCAAATCACTATATTTTAGGCATTTGTTATAGTTTCATCATTAACATACCACTACAGACAAAAATAAAAATTATTATGATTATGTTAAATTAAAAACAAAAATCATATTTTTATTTTTAGTAATGATAATAGAATGTTTGTTGTTATATCTTATAAAATTGTTATATCTATTATAACTTTATATACTTTAACACATAAATTTTATTATTATGATACAATAACAATTTGATGTTATAAAATACAAATTAAACACTAATACTATGCTTTTATGAACTTAAAGCAGGAATGCAGAAATGAATCAAAGTTCAGTAAATAAAAATAAACGTGGTTTTCTCATTTTGAAATGTTGAATTAAAATTTGTCTGCTCAATTTCACATATAATTATAGTTACATTGAAAAGTCATATTAATTATTCAAGAAAATTGTAATGAAAGACAAACAAGGATCTCAAATGACTTTCTAAAAGCAATGATGTGAAACAGTAAAAATGATGTTTTCTGGGACAAATCAACTGATATCTACAATCATTTCAGAAACAGAGAAACTTCTGCATTAGGAAAATATGAACACTCATAGCATGGTAGTCTTATATTGGCTTTGAATGCCTCATAAACTCTCAGAAAGGTCAGTTTACATAAATAACTGTGGCAACATGTCTGCTCTGGTTTTACTTAAAAATGGCAGCAGCACTGCATAATGACCTTGATATTGCAGCACCAAGAGTCTCCCAAGCCTCACTCCTTACCTTATTAGAGGAAAATTGAGCTTGCTGGGGATCTGAAACCAAGTTATTCCCCAAAGAATTGATATTTGTTTCCTGATGGACTTACCTGCTAAAGCTCTGTGGATGTTTAGAATCATAACCTCGCCTTCATTTGAGGAAAAATGGTATCCTTTACTCAGCAACTCAGAGTCTCAAACTATCAGAGAAATTGCATCCCTGGTAGAAAAACTGCAATAATGTCCAAATCACAGAGGACCTCGGGCCTCTGTCACACTGCACCCTCTCCCCAAACCCTTCTATTTTCAGTGCTACAAGACAACATCCTGATTCCTAGAACAGTATCCTCTGGCAAACAGAAAGAGCCACACCTGTTAGTGCCATATTTGAGGCTTCACCTTAATTCAGGATCCTGGAATTGAATCTTTGTTCTTTTCTGAGCTCAAACAATAATCATGAGTGTCAAAAATAGGAAAGCATGACATTGGAAGTAGAACATTTAAAATTACACAAAGGAGGGGTAAGAAGACATCAAAGTATGAAGGTAGGACAGGCTCTCAATGGCCTACCCTATTTGAAGAGTTAATTGTTGGATTACGAAGGGATGGAGATTCATATTTCTTTGTTGGGACTATCCAGCGAAAGTTCTCATACATACGGATAGTTCTATAGAGACTCATTTAGTTATATGTTTAAACGAAGATATGAAGTTGAAAATCAGCAGTGTTTTGAGGAGACTATTTACTTGGGAGGTAGAGGCATGGATATTATCAAAAAGCATTGCATACACGTATGAAGTTTTAATGACTAAACTTTAAGAAAAGGGTGAAGGCATTCTGAGACTTGTGAGGTATTATTAGGTAAATAAGTTCTTACTTTTTAGACTTTTAATTTTGTTTTTGTTTGTTTGTATGGTTGGTATTTAGTTTTTAGCTTTTTTGAGACAGGCTTGCTCTTTGTAACAGCTCTGACTGTCCTGGAACTCACTTTGTAGACCAGACAGGAATTGCACTCACAGAGATCTGCCTATTTCTGCCTCCCTAGTAAAGGTGTGCTCCAGTGCCACATTTTGAAATTGGGAAGACCCAGAAAGCATGATGCATAATTAGTGAAATCATTTCTGAAATTTCCCCAAGTCTTTTAAGATATATAGATACCCTGGTGTATTACATTAAAAAGTCCTACATGAGTCAACATAGCGATTCTTCATGAAGACAGATTCCAATCTATCAAAAAATGATACACAACAGAAAATATCAGAGGATTAGTGAAGTAGTCATGATGCTATTAACAAAATGTTTTGATCCCAAATTTGCTGAGCCATCATACTGTGATTTGATTATTTTAAATGCTAAAATGAAAAAAAAAACACCCTTTCAGTCAAAAATGTTACAATCAAAAAAGGGTTTCCTGAAATATAAATGAAATAATTACAATATTTTTGCGATTAGAAAACAACTGAGCAGTTCATCATTATCAGATCTATTCTTCATTAAATACATATAAGAGTTCTTCAAATGAAAAATTACATATAATTTCTAATGTCAATTCATTGTAAATTTTAAATACATAGATGGAGATAAATATATAGTTAAATTGAGATCCTTCACAGATCTGTATTGCTCAGCTTTATATGATATACAACCCAAAAGTTATGATCTGACATAAAATAGGCATGGTGATCAATAGAATAAAATCAAGAAACTGGAAATAAGTCTACACACCTGCAGACACCAGATTTTAAACAAATAGATAAAAAAATTACAGACTGGAGAAATGACAGTATCTTTAACAAATGATTCTGGTCATACTGGATGACTACATGTATAAGAATGAAACCAGATCAACAGCTCTTATGCTACATAAAACTCAGCACAAAGATCCAAGACTTCATAAGAAGGTCTCAAAGAGCCGGGCGGTGGTGGCGCAAGCCTTTAATCCCAGCACTCGGGAGGCAGAGGCAGGCAGATTTCTGTGAGTTCGAGACCAGCCTGGTCTACAAGAGCTAGTTCCAGGACAGGCTCCAAAACAACAGAGAAACCCTGTCTCGGAAAACCACAAAAAAAAAAAAAAGAAGATCTCAAAGAATGCATCTTAGAAAGGAGAAATCAGAACATACTCTCTTGCATTTATAGGCAAGGGAAGAGATTTTCTTAACAGAACCCCAATAGCATAATCATCAAGACCAACAATCGATTAAATAGGATTCCTTTATAAACGTTGTGTAGAGTTATGTATCTGATCATAAGCAACTTAATTTTGGTTATCACAGGGGAAGGAAACCTTCCTCTTTCAGAAACCATTAACTGTATGTAATTGCCTTAGGGATGAATGAGTCTTGATGGACCCTATCTCTTTGTGATGAAATGTTGGCACAGTCTTATGAAACTCTTAAAAACACAGCCTCTGGTGCTATCATGCCATGTGAAAAAATAGCTTTAAACAGCACGTTATTCCAACTTTCTTACTTTATACTATTTTCTCTTTCTTTTCTGAGCTGTTTCCAGACCACTGATGGAATGACATAGATCTTCCATTTAGAGATAACCACTGAAAAACCACTTACTCTCACCATTCCCTCATTCATTGCACCCAGAGACTTCTCTGACTACAGTTCATAGGAGCAATAATCTATGGGATCAAACAAATACTTAGAAGGCAGTTTGACATCATGTCCATATGTCAAAACAATAATACCTTGTTTTCCCCTAAGGAATTTCAACGCCATGAACTTCTGGTCAATTTGACCAGTCATAAAGCCCTTTTGTGAAGTGGATTCAAAAGTCAATCAGAAATCCATCAGTTACCCAGATAACCATGCCACTAAGTGGGTACATCTTGTCTACCAGATCGATATTATATTTCATAGGACTTACATCTATGTAATTTTTTATTATTTTTATCACTGGCATCTCATATAGATAGCAACTTCCAGAACAGTGAAAATAACTAGCAAAAAAAGAAATTCCTGGGTCATTTCTAGCTTAATTTTTATGTTTCCTGCAAGCAAAGTGTTTGATGTTCTCAACAATAGCAGCAACAAACAAGAAAGTAATTGCCTGTGGTGATTTTTTTTTTTTTTTGGTTGTTCGAGACAGGGTTTCTCTGTGGTTTTGGAACCTGTCCTGGAACTAGCTCTTGTAGACCAGGCTGGTCTCGAACTCACAGAGATCCGCCTGCCTCTGCCTCCCAAGTGCTTGGATTAAAGGCGTGCGCCACCACCGCCCGGCTCTGTGGTGCTTTTTGATGGCCTTTCGTGGATCCTTTACCAAGAACCCATAACTGAAGATATCTCACATCTGATGCTAAAGTTTTCATTTAATAATCTATGGCTTCTGGAAGAGGATATGTCTCTTCAAAATACCTTTAACTATATTTTAACTATCTTAGAAAAGTGTAGGTTTTGGCTTTTTCATACATCCCTAATTTTGGTTAACACTCCCAAGTTCATCTTATCTCCCATCTCCACACCCTATCCCTACTTAAACATCTGTATTTCAAATATCCAACCCTCTCTTCCCTATCACACATGTTCTGCTTTAAGTCCTCCATGGAAATCTCTGCCCCATCATTCAGTGTCCCATTTCTAACTTACATGCTTGAAACTCATTTCAAGTTAACAGATAGAGCTGAAGATTTTCTTCTGTTCTTAGGCCCCTCCCTCATTTAATAGTTTCTGTTGTTCTGCAGAAGTCTGTAATTTCATAAGATTCTATTTTCTTTTTTTCATGATAGATTGAAATCCTCTTCAAAAATTACTTATCTATTCCTATATGGGGAATGGTATACAAATCTTAGCTAAAGAAGTTTTTGTTTTCCTTCTGTTTGGTTATAAAAGATATTTATGCATACTTTTATGTTACTTGTTATTGCCTGATTTACAAGCTACTTTGTAGCTTAGTTTGAGTATGAAATTACCAACGTTAAAAGCACATATATTAAAATATCATTTCTCCATTTTTATTTTTAAAACTTTAGAAATTCAAAAGTATATTAAAATAGATTTGACATTCTACAACTTTAATTCAATTATTACTCGTGAACAGAATATTCAAAAGATGTAACTGTATTTTTCTAACTTCTCAGTGGCATGTTTTCATCAATTTATCTTTGAAAATCATTGAGGCTGGTTGATAAAGTGACCCACTGAGTAAAAGCATTTTCTATCAAACTTCATAACCTGAGTTTGAATTTTGAAATCCACATGGTAGAAAAGTGAGAATTAAGACTCCAGACAGGAATATATACATACATATAAATCAATAAATGTGATAAAAATTATATATCTGAGAACCCAAACAAGAATTTCTTTTATAATTCTTGTTCTTTTAAAAGCAAATTATGATTTTCTTTACTGTAGTTGAATAACTGACTGTAAACAAAATCACCTGGTATGTATTTATTGGCTTAGACATCTTTAGAGGTTCTTTGTCACTCTTTAAAAAAAAACACACTGTTTATAGAAGACTAAAATTTAATTTTTTTCTAATTTGACAAAATAGACCTTGCTTATACTAAGAGAAAAGACCTTCATACAAGTCACAGCAAACGTGTGAGTTGAAGTTACTTGTGTAATCATTAAGATGCTAGCTAGGATGCTGCAGAGAAAAGCACTCAGTATTAAGTGTAATCTTGTGCATCTCATTTCAATCATGACTTTCTCCCAGTTGAAATACAAATTTCAGTGCCCGCACAGCTGGAATGTAATGGCGCCTTAGAAATAGTGGGGAGTCATAAAGAGTTCACAAATAGACCACAATAAAATTCTGCAAATTTTAACCAGAAGTTTTGCTGAGAGGTATAGCTATGTAAAAATTATTAGATTGTTTGTGGCTGCTTTTCTTAACTAGCTGAAAAGTAAATATAAAGAAGGTCATTACATTTCCTGCCTGACACTGATTTACAAACAGTATTTAGAAACAACAGTGATTGGTACCTAATATAAGAATTATTGCTGTTGTCCATAATAAACCTCCCTATACAGCTATTAAAAGGTAGACTCTGCTACCAAAGGGACAGACTTCACTTCATTTTCTATTTATCTTTAAATGACTCCCTGCAGGCAAAACCAGTTGTCCAAACACTACTAACATCTCTTTGTTGGTGTAGATCTTATTCAGAACCCCAGTACTAGGTAATTGGTCAATATTTGTTGGCACTAGAATAACATTTTGTAACAGTTAAGCTGAGATAAATAAGAAAATAAACAAAACTCCTTTCTAAATACTCATTGGTATGGAGCATCAACAAAACAAGTTAACAGTCCCTCTACAATTGATTGCTAGATAGTCACTATTTAAAATTCTCATTTTTATTAATACATGCAAACAAAACAAACATAACTTTTTCATTCTAAATCAAGTCTGAGTTTTCTGTGGTGGAGAACACTTCATGAAGTGATTTATGTGACTATGTAAGTCATTCTGAGGAAAGTTTCAAACTTCTAGTAATTATTTTGAAATGCCACTACTTTACAGAGCAATAAAAGACTTTAGATTGAAACAGATGGGAGTAAAGTCTATTTTTAAGGACAGAAATCTTTGTTTAAAAAAAAAAGCACATAAACTCTGAATCTGTTTGATACTCTATTTAGATAATTCCTTTTACTTTATTAAGCTGTGGTGGAAATATACCATAAAATTCATAGCATAAAGATTACAATGATATTTTAGTTTCACCATAATTTATTTCTAATGTTTGCTTCAAAGAGTTCAACTTTAGACATTAATCAATGCTCATCAAATGATGAATAATACTAAAAGAAATAATTTTAGTGAATTCTATTTCAGCAGAGTCAGCCACATAAAAACAACATTAGGCACTTATTATTTCAGAGTGATTTAAATATGAGCCATTGGTTTTGTTATCTTGAAATTCTTCTACAAAACACTGAACATTATGCTAAGTAACAATTTTTATTATTTATGTCCTTTAAAATGAGCTAGCTGATGATGATTCATAAATTCTGACAATCCAAACCTAGAAGACAGAATATTTATCTTGCTTTTCTCTTTCTTGTGTTGCATTACATCACTGAGGACTTTAAAAACTACACCAGTGTTAATTAATATTCTATACATAAATTGACTTAATTCATAAATGTACCGTTATATACAGAATGAACTATATTAACTAGAAGATAAAAGATAAGGAATGAATGCATGATTTATCATAATTTAGTGTAAATATGCTACTTCCATAACTACTAAAAGTAGCATGGCCCACAACCATTACCACAGACAATAAGATCAACAATAAATAAATAGGACCTCATGAACTTGAAAAGTTCCATGGCAAAGGACACCATCATGTGGAAAAAGCATCAGCCTTCAGAACGGGAAAAGATTTTTACTAACTACATTTCTGATGGAGGGCTAATATTCAAGAAATATAAAAAAACTTTTTTAGATGCCCCTCAATGGAAGAATGGATAAAGAAAGTGTGGAATATATACACATTAGAGTACTACTCAGCGGTAAAAAACAATGACATCTTGAATTTTGCATGCAAATGGATGGAAACAGAGAACACTATCCTGAGTGAGGTAACCCAGACCCAAAAAGATGAACATGGTATGTACTCACTCATTAGTGGATTCTAGCCATAAATAAAGGACATTGAGCCTTTAATTCATGATCCTAGAGAAGCTAAAGGAAGGTGAACCTCCCCTCCCCCCCCAAAAAAAACATGTAATAATCCTCCTGGATATTGGAAGTAGACAAGATTTCCAGGCAAAAATTGAGAGGTGGGGGTGGGGGTGGGATGAGGGTAAGGGGAGATGGGGAGAGAGAAGTGAGAAGGGGATGATGGGGAAAGCTTGGGGGAATGGGACATTTGGGATGGAGGAGGAGTGGATATGGGAGCAGGCAAGTATATATCCTAATTAAGGGAGACTTTTGAGAGTTGGCAAGAGTCTGGACTCTAGAGGTGTCCAAGGGGATGTCCCCAGCTTGTTCCTTGAGCAGCTGAGGAGAGGGTGCCTGAACTGGCCCTATACTATAGACACAGTGATGAATATCTTGAATATCACCATAGAACCTTCATCTGGCAATAGATGGAGATAGAGACAGAGACCCATATTGGAGCACTGGACTGAGATCCCAAGGTCCAAATGAGGAGCAGAAGCAGAGAGAACATGAGCAAGGAAGTCAGGGCCACGAGGGGTGCACCCACCCACTGTGACAGTGGGGTCAATCTAATGGGAATTCACCAAAGCCAGCTGGACTGGGACTGATGTAGCATGTGATTAAACCAGACTCTCTGAATGTGGCTGACAAGGAGGGCTGACTGAGAAGCCAAGGACAATGGCACTGGGTTTTGATTCTACTCCATGTACTGGCTTTGTGGGAACCTAATCTGTTTGGATCCTCACTTTCCTAGACCTGGATGGAAAGGGGAGGACTTTGGACTTCCCACAAGGCAGGGAACCCTGACTACTCTTTGGACTGGAGAGGGAGGAGAAGGGGGAATGGGAAATGAGAGGAGGGGAGGAGGTGAAAATTTGTAATAATAATAATAATAATAATAATAATAAAACTAGATATCAATAAAATGAATAGCCCAATTAAAAATTTAGTATAGATCAAAACAGAGAATTCTCAATAGAAGAAATTCAAATGCCTCAAAAGCGCTTAAGAAAGCATTAAATATCCTTAACCATCAGTGAAATGAAAGTCAAAACTACTTTGGGATTGCAATGCATACCTATAAAAGTGACTAAAATCAATAAAACACGTGACAGCTCATGCTTGGGAGGCTGTGAGTAAGGGAAACACTCATCCATTGACTGAGAGAATAAATCTTTTACAGTTACTACTGAAACCACTATGGTGGTTCCTCAGGAAGATGGAAGTTAGTCTAATTCAAGATCCAGCTGTATCACTCTTTGGCATATAAAGATAACTGTTCATCCCACCACACAGACATTTGTTCAACCATATTAATTGTTGTTCTAGTCATAAGATCCAGAAAAATGAAAATAATATAGATGTCCCTCAACAGACAAATGAATAAACAAATTTGGGGAATTTACACAATAAGATATTATTCAACCATTAATAAAATTAAATTCACTGGTAAATGATAAAGCTAGAAAAACAATCATCCTGAGTAAGATAGCCCAGACTCAGAAAGAGTAATATTCAGTTTTATTTATATATTAGCCTTTAAGTCAATGGTAATTGAGCTGTGACCTGTAGAACCACAAAAATAGGGTATCAGGTAAGGAAAGGGGAAAATATGTTCCTAGGAAAAGGAAATAGAACAGATAGTTATAAGTGGACAGGGGTGGGAAGATACAAGAATAGGAAGATCAAGTAGGGAGGAGGGTGGTAGAGAGAAACAGAAAAAAGTAGGGCCATTTGAGGTTTGGTATGAAAACCTAATATAGTAGAAGCTGCACGCCTTTAATCCCAGCACTCGGGAGGCAGAGGCAGGTGGATCTCTGTGAGTTCAAAGCCAGCCTGGTCTACAAGAGCTAGTGCCAGGACAGGCTCCAAAGCTACAGAGAAACCCTGTCTCGGAAAAACTATATATATATATAT
>NC_022013.1:31520379-31527879 GCF_000317375.1 Microtus ochrogaster | reverse complement strand
TTGCAAGGACATGGAGACATAAAAAACAGAACCTCTGCAGCAAGCAGAAAGAGCAGTGCTCCCATATTTGGTAGTTCCATGCTAAGAACAGAAAATAACATATAAGTGATTTGCAGCAATTTGGGGACATCTAAAAAGGTTAGAAGCAATGGGTGCAGGACAGTTAAAGAGAAGAAAATTTGAGGCAAAGTAACAGCATATTACAAAGTAAAAGTCATGGTAATACACTTCTGCAAAACCAGAACTAGGGAACTTGAAAGAATAATATTGTGAGTTTGAGGTCCATTTGGATGCATATACACTCCCTGTCTCAAAAAATTACAAATAAATAGCAAAGTAACCAAAAATTAGAGATGGTTTTATGTGACAGAAAGCAAAAATAAATTAATAGAATATCCTAAAAAGGCATGGTGTATTATTTCAGGATCTCATTTGAAATCTGAAATCACAGCATAAAGTTTACATCCTCATACATTCCTTAGGGTATATTCTGCTTCTGTTAAGTCATGTTTTAGACCTTCAGACCCTACTGTGATGAGTTTCTTTTTCTACAGTAGAAATTATATATGTAATATTGTAAATAGTAACATACAAGTAACCTGAAATCTGAATGACAATCTATACAAAGGAAAATATGAAATATTTTCATTTTTCTCATTCGGTTATACTAATTTATAAACAGACTTCATTTGGAATTATTGTCTCCTGGAGACAATGTCACAGGAATGTCCAAATTATATTTCACTGTAATCTAAGCTGAAATTAAAATTCTTATATCCAAACTAAAGGAATAGAAAAGATAAGTGGATAGACCGAGACAATTTTTTGACAAATAATTGCCATTGGATGAAAATTGTACCAAAGTTTTACTAAGAAACTTATTGATGATACATAATAGGGTGTATTTTCTAAGTAATTCTAAAAATATACAGCACAACATTCATTTTATTTAAATTTTTTAAATCTGCTAATTTAAATTCATAGTTGCTGTCTAAAATCATCAGCAAAATTAAATAAGACTGTCACGAATTAAGAAATTGGCAAAAAAACTAAATTGTCTCTGGAAGCTATGGATTTTGATTTAAAATGCTGTATCCAAGCCATTTTGAATATTCAGTGAAATTAATTTGGAAAACTTTTTCTTTTTAAATTTCTCTCAGAGGTTCAAAATATAAGAGCAGAAATCTTTTGTTATTGACTAATAGCAATTTACTCTCACAAAAAAGTATCTTAAGTATATCAGACAAAAAAATACATTTATTTGCTGTTTTAGTTTGTTACCATGTAAATAAATAAATTTTATAAGAGCTTTAAAATATTCTTAAAATTAGAATGGGAATTTTCTTTCTTGCATTTTTTGTACTTTCTTAAGCATGAAGTGTTGTTATATGCTTAATCTTACAATATTAACATATGAATTTTAATTAAACTCAATCAAATTAGAATTAGAACCTAGTCTGGACACCGTTTTCTAAAAGCCACTTATAGGAACTTTCCAGTGACTGATAAATGATGTAAGTTGCTTAAATAAAATACTTTGGATACAAAAATAGAAAATATTGCCATATATTGGCACTTTCAAGGTTAAAGTGAAAGTCATGAAAGAGAAATATTAGTACCTCTAGGAGCTTTTGTGGTTTATTTCTGCTTACTTCAAATTAAGAAAATTGGTTATAGACTCTTAACCTTACAACATGTTCACACCCTGATTATTTTATATTAATTTGCCTATGTCTAAACATAGTATTGAACCAAAAGTAATTAAACCCAAAAGTTAACATCATCTTATGCAAAGCATGAGGTTGCTGCTTATGCAGCTCAGTGATAACATCGAAGATGATGATAGCTCGCCCACTCTACTGCATAAGGGAGTCTCTCCTTGATTCAAAAAGGTATATACATAAAAGGTCACAGCCATGTCCCAAAGCAGTAATGTTGTAGCAAAGGAAACCTCTTCAGGTATCTTTCAATTGAAACTCATTATTTCAAGAATAGATGTCAGTACGCTAGAGCTCAGAACCAGCATTATTTAGAGATTTATAACTACCGTGGGAAACAAAGACCTGTAAGTAGGAAAGGTTGCCGTCATGCATGCCACTGGAAAGTCATCCATAGAGATCTGGATGGTTGCCACATGCCTTGTGCAACACTTACCTGGTTAAGTAGATTTGGAAAATATGGGGTTAAAATAAGTTCAACAAATTGCCTTGTTCTAGGCTGTTGCAATCATTACAAAGACATTTCTCTTGCAAAGTTTGTATTTTTTCATACATATTTAGATACAGAGCTAAAACTTTTTTTTGCCTCTTCAAATAGAATTAGAAATCTTGATATTGACATGAAAAGCTACTGAAATAAGCTTTTGTCTTACCTGGAAAAAAAAGGAAGACTGTGAAAACTGTTATTTTCAAAATTACTATGATATTGCTTCTAATTGATGGGATTTTTGTTTTATAAAAATTTATGTTTTGTTTTACATGCTTCAGTGATTTTCCTGCACGTATTTCTGTGGACCATAAGCCTGCAGTACCTATGGAGGATAGAAAAAGTGTAGGTTCCTGTAGAACTAGAGTGAAGGATGCTTGTGAGTTACCATGTGGGTGCAGAGAATTTAACTGGAGTCAGTCAGTGCCCTTCACTACTGACTCTTGTCTCTATCTCTAAAATATTTATTAATAATACAGGGGACAGAACAACAATTTTATATGACAAAGTAAAGTTTGTTCACTTCTAAAAACAGAATTAAATCCATAGAATAAAATGAGCAAAGAGACATAAAAGTTTTGAATTTCCTAATTTCTACTTTTGATAGTCTTATTAGCTCTCTCTCAATCACACAGACACAATACATGAACCTTCCAAATTTCCTTTTCCCTGACACTATCTATAATGTGTTTATGAGTTGACGACAATCTAACAATATAAGTGGCTTCCTATTGCTCCTCTGCCATCTATGCATGAAACTCAAAAGAATTCCTCAACTTGGGTTTTGCATTGACCCAGTTATTAAAATTTGATCATTATTTGAGTGCATATGACAGATTTTTGTAAGGATTGTTTATATTTCAATCTTGTCAATAAAAATATTAATAACAAAGTTCAAGTTAGGAAATCAAAACACATATAATTAGAGAAAATAAGCTCTTAAGATAAAAACATATCAGATATACTCATTCAGACCCGGTCCAGCTGGACCTTGGGAGCTCAGTTTGTTGCTCTGATGAGGGTCTCTGTCTCTATCTCCATCTGTAATCGGACAGAGATTCTATGGTGATATTCAAGATAATCATTAGTGTGATAGTGGGGCAAGGACAGTTCAGGCACCCTCTCCTCTGCTGCCCAAGGACCTGCCTGGGGACAACCCTGTGGACGCCTGGGATCCCCTCTAGAGCAAAGTCTCTTGCCAACCCTAAAATGGCCTGGATAGGGTCTGAACAAGTATGTGATCAAACTGGACTCTATGACTGTGGTATCCATATGGAAGAAAAAGAGCAGATAATGGGTATCTGTAAACAGAAAGAATAGACTCATGCCTTTGAGTTCTAGCAAAAATTACAGAATTTGGTTATAATCATGTATATTTTTCTGCTGTCCAGAGAACCATGCATGGTTTGGAGAGTGAAGCCTTTGGCCCAATGAGAAACACCTTTCAGTTTGTATTTAAATGGCAACTAGAATAAATCTAAAATCTTGAGCTTGTGATCCAAACAGTAAATAGTCATTGCTCTATAAGCTTATTAGAACTGTATCATAGAGGGAGGGAAGAAATTAGAAACATTTTCCATATTTTAACCTATATTTACATCTTAAGTCATTCCTTTTAGACCCACAAAGCTTATGAACTTTTGTATCCTCAGGCCTAAAACATTTTTTAAGAGACCTAGTAACTTTAGAATGATCTAAGAAGCTAGCTATAGCTTTGTGGAAGGATCTGGATAACTTTTGCTGCTCAATTGACCTTACAACTGCCCTAACCATCAATACTATCAGAGATCCAAGATATATAAATAAAATATATCTGAGTACAGACCAAGTAGTTTCTGAATCTATTAAAAATGATGGAGACCAAAGTCCATACACAATCTTACCCAGCTCTCCATAGCATTTGAGGCAGAAATATCCAGAACAGCAGTCTTACAGTCTTAGCCAGGCCTATAAGGCAAATTTTTTTTTTCCTGTGGAAGAGGGACATGGAAAAGACGGACATTATTTTGTGTAGGCAAAGGTGGTACAATCAGTTCTCCAGTGTCCTGCTGCTGGTCCACCGTCTGCACCGGGTCCTGGCAGTAGGTCTTTTACTGTGGCACCTCGCCCAGTGGTCAGCAGCATCATAAAGCAGGTGGAGACATCATGGTGTCCCATAATCTTCTTTGGAGACCTTAGGATACTGCTAGGATCTCAGAGTCTCTGTCTAATACAATAAGCTTTTAATCATTATTTTAAGTGCCATATTCTGTAGATCTCTGAATTATGAGGGGCTGTCTAGGTATGTCTGATTAGACAAACTTTGTTTCTAGTTGCTCACTTTAAGTTTGACTTTGAAAACATATACATGAAACTAAATAAGTTTTATTCTTCTAACTAATTATATCAGTACTTTAGAAATGACTGACTAACTTGTATTTCCTAATAGTCTATAATAAGTTAGCAGTTTTGACAAGACTAGACCTTCACACTCAGTAATTATTTTGAATTAAAGCTAATAAAGAAACTTAGTCATTTTCAGGGTAAAAACAGAACAAGTTTACATCTAGTTGTTAATACTGTCTACTGCAAGGAAAGGGTCCCAGGGTGAAAAGAGAACAGGAGGGAGACTAAGAGCTAACATTGTCCTAGGGCAGACTGAGACTCAGTTCTACCTTCCTGCTGGTCTATAGAATCCATTGACGCAGTTATGTAGCAAGCTGTCCTGGGAAAGCTGTCCTGGGCCCTACATTTTTCCCACTTCACTAGTGCCATTAATAGGACTCAATCATAGGTCCTGTCTGACCAGGGGCTCAAGGTGGTGATACTGGGACCTCAATACCATCAGCTGAACAGTATTGACCTGTTCTCGAATGAAAGCCAGCAGTCTGTTGATAAGAACAAACAAGATAATTAGGGGCCTGTTAGAGATGAAATAAAGGTGGTTAACCAAGGAAACCAGCTGAAAAAGATTTCATACTATCTAGCTTTTGTGTGAGCATTCTGTTCTCTATCATTAACAAGGCCATTTAATCTCTAATTACCCCAGAGTGATTGACATAGAAACCATCTTCTTTCCCCAGAAGAGGAGGTCCAAACCTCTTAGTATCAATACAAAAATTTATGAGTCAATTTATCCAAATAGCTTAAACCCAACAAAGTTAGCAAAGACATGGAGGCTAAATATATATTTTTAAGTCTGAATAGACCTTTAACAAGGAAATACATTTCTAAACAATTAGTTAATACTTTTAATGCTTTGACATTTTGATATAGTTTTCCATGTTACAGTGATCTCCCATTACAATTTTTTTGCAATGTTATTTTACAACTGCAGTTTTGCCTATGTTGTGAATTTTAATTTAAACATCTGACATGCAGGTGTTCCCAGACAACCTCCTAAAGATTGAGATTCATGGGCTTGGATGCTCTTCCAAGCCATCTACCAAACTGCTTAGGTCATTGTCTTCTGCATAACAAGAAATGAACATTTCCATTTCTGATTAGCTTGGTCCTTATGGCTTTGACCCTAATATTTAGTCTTTTATTTTAAGTTCAGCTATTAACAATATAAAACATTTTATAAGCACAGATACACCACAACCTTATAAATTTATTTTTATTTTTTTCTAAACAATTAATATCTCTTAAGTGTTTTCCTGCAATATCAAAGATAAAGTACTTCTTTGGTCCTAAACTTGACACATACACATAGCCTGTCTCTTAGATCTCAGCCTGCTCCAATTTACTGTAGCTGGTACTTCTGGTGAATCTCACATGGCACTGGCATTTCTTAAACTATTAAGGTCCACTGTTGCAACTGCACAGTTTTGGGGACTCTAGTTCTGCCATTCATTAGTAAACTTCAGCTGTTTTCTCTGATCCCCTTATGTCATTATCACCTGGGTGACTCTTAAATTAACAAAGTCTAGCTGGTAGAGCTAGGTACATTTTTTGAGTATAAAAACATTAAGCTGCAGCTTTAATATTTTGAACCATATATACATTGTTTTTAGAATAGGACATGAGTCATCATGCACAAATCTATGCCAATCCAAACTATCTTGAAAAATTCTTAGGCCCACTTCACATGGTCACCTTTAATTAAGATGGCAGTGAAATCATTTGGCCTTCATTTTTTTTTTAACTCTAGCAAAATGGCAATACAATATTTAAAATGATATCATGACTTATGTTTTTTTTAGATTACCCATGCATAGATTTTAAGTAAATAAACATGGGTCTAACAAAGGAAGAGCCATAATCCATTTCTAGAGCCAGCTTTTCAATAAAAAACAGCATACAGCAGTTTTAGCATTATCCATACCAAAAGTCATCTGAATTTCTCATAACCCAAATTCAGTAACCAGAGATCAGTGATAAATTTCTGAAGTCAGAGCCATATATGTGGCCACAGCAGTGATGGGTTGTAATGACAGCAAAAAATAGCCAGAATATTTCTGTCTCAGCTCCATGCTTGCAAGAAAACTTACATAGACATACTTTTCAACATAATAAGCATATTCAGTATTTGCGTGTATGAGAAACCACAGCAAACAGTTAACATCTCCTTATGACTTTTTGTATACCTTCAATTCCCTTTTCCTCTCTTCATTCCTCCATCCCATCATCCATCCCATCTTTATCTGTTGACCACCTGAAGGGGCTGGTCCTGCAGACACAAAGTTACAGGATCTCTGTGACACAGGATATCCAAGAGGAACCCCAGGAAAGACACAGTATTGATGATGTAGCAAAAAAAAAAAAAACAAAAAAACCCAGAGATTTCAGAATAAACCAACTACTCAATGTAATGATCACTTGCAAATATCAATATATAAACTAAAGGACTAAAGCTTCCACAGGGAGAATTTTTTCTTTCCTTTCTCTTTTCTTATGAATTGTATCATCCTCCTGGGAGGAGGGAGAGGTAGGATTGCAAGGGTAGAGGGCAAATGGGAAGGGACTGAGAGATGAGTGGGATTGAAATGCATGATGTGAATTTCATGAAGAGCCAACAAAAACTTAAATTTAAAAAAAAAATCATTGCCAATTCTGGTTTGAGATTAGGACAGAACTTCATCATTGTCATCTATATATAATATACATCACAACAGGTTTTTCAGTATTGATGGTTACAAAATCAAAGTATTGGTCAATTCTGACTGTAAAGGTATTTGAGTCACAATGTGCTGACAATGTCTTAAGGCAAATGAATTCCTTGAAGTTCCCAATATGTAACAACTGTTTTATTATAACATCAAGTTATGGGAACAACTTTGCTTTTTATTTTTTTGTTTTTTTTTTTTTTTTTTT
>NC_022013.1:31507810-31520103 GCF_000317375.1 Microtus ochrogaster | reverse complement strand
TCAGGCCAGCTGGCCTTGGTGAATTCCCGAAAGAACATCCCCATTGTCTCAGAGTGTGGGTGTTCATCAGGAGATGAAAGGAGACAGAGACAGAGACCCAAATTGGAGTACCAGACAGAAATCTCAAGGTCCAAATCAGGAGCAGAAGGAGGGGGAGCACGAGCAACAACTGTGCTTTTTAAAAGAATAGTTGTAGGCTTCTCTTAGATCTATTTTGAGATAATTTATGTAAGCAGTGTATTTTTTAAAGCAAGCCTGTTAATAATATGTATTCTTAGAAAAAGTCATTTATTATTGCAGGTGTCCTCCATAGTAAATATGAAGTTTCATACCAGTAACTTTTCCCTAAGATGGTAGTGCTCCTTTCCCTTCAATCCTCCCTGCCATGATTGGTATATATTGTCAAGAAAACATATGTTAGGATTACACAAGTGTTAACTTAAGGTAACACATGAACCAGAAAATTTTTGATCACAATATCTTATATAAGCTATTTTTTCCTTCTAAGACTTGATAGAAAATAAGGCAGAAATGCATGAGAGTTCAGGGGCTTTAGCAAGGTTACATTTTACTGTGAGAATTAATTATATTTCACATAACAATTTAAGTTGCTAGGAGGTATAAGTTGACCTTTGCCTGTTTCTAGAGCTTGTTTTTTCTTAATCTCTAGACTTTTGAAAATGCAGTTAGAAACATTAATTTATTCCTTCAGTCTTACCATATGTAAAATTAGAATTTATGTTACTAAAAATGATGTGTATCAGTAAATTAATTTTTTAGTTTTCTCATTAACACCTGTACAACATGTTTTTACATAATCTTAACCAAAATCGTATTTACTATATTTTTTGCTTTGGCATCACTAGTAATCAATATCCAGTTTAATATTTCAGGGAATGATATTTTACACCAACATTGTGTGTGTATGTGTGCACAGACATGCATGTAGTTAATGGACATAAGGCTTCTGATATATTATTTATTCATTTTGATATACATCATCTTTGGTAAAATATATGTAAATATATATATTAGGATTTATGTGTTTATATATGTATATATATTATGTGAGATATATATGCAAAAGTCCTGTGAGAAGATATCCGCATGGAATTGAGAGCTAAGGATTCCATAATAATAGGCAGGAAAGGGCAGCAGTCAGATTGTCATGGTTCTGCTGGTTACTGCTCATTATTTTTACTTTTGTAGTGAGAGAAAACAACAAAAAGAGCAGAAAGATATGAAAAATGTTAAGTTAGGAGGGAAAAAGCACAATTAAATACAAGAGTCACATAAGATGTGCTAAAAGCTACAACAATTATTTAATAAATTAATAACACTAAAAATGATATTGTGTTATAAAGGTATACAAAAGACATTGCCAGATGAAGGTTCTATGATGCTCACCTTACTAGACGTGGATGGAGGGGGGAGGAAACAGCAGCTCCTACTAAAATGTGGTAATTCCTTCAAAATATCTTATAAAGCAGAAATCAGTGAGAAATAAGACTCAAGGATGTATATATGGATAAATAACAAACTCAAATTTGAACAAAAAAGAAAAAAATGCTTCTGAATTCTGTAGCCTTATTATGAAATTAGAACTCCATATGAGTCCCATACCAAAGGCTGGGGGAGAGATGTCTCATATGTTGGGTGTGTTTTCAGTTTGGAAATATTTGCATAAAAATAATGAGATGTCTTAGAGATGATACCAAAGCCTACCCATCAAATTTACTTTTGTTCAAATCTGTTTTATTCACATACCCTGAAGGAAATTTTATACAGTATTCTGAGAGTATGCATTTTATCTTAAACCCTTGAAATGAGGTCAACAGTGGGATTTTGTACTTGTGCCAGGGTATAAAAGCTTTAAGATTTGGTGCTAGTTTAAATTTCAGATGTTCAGATTATGAGTATTCCACCTGTACTGCCCTTAATATCTTCTTATACATTTCAGGCACAGCTTTAATCTTTTGTATTTTAGATACCATAATTTCTGTATTTTATCATATGTGGCACAAAAATGTATTTCAAAAATGCACCTTCAAGATACAGACTATTCAAAATCAAACCTTAAATCCTAAAATAACTCAGTAAAAAATATTTAAACTTATTTTAAGATTTAATCTGTCATACCATTTAAAAGTAAAGTAACATATCTAAAATCTTAGCATATTTTAAAACTTGAACTTGAAGTAATTTGAATTCAGGCATAATTCTCTCTCTCTCTCTCTCTCTCTCTCTCTCTCTCTCTCTCTCTCTCTCTCTCTGTGTGTGTGTGTGTGTGTGTGTGTGTGTCTGTAAAAAATGTTAGAAATGTTAGTTAAAATTCTCTTAGAGATACACCAATAATTTTCATATTTCACTTCAAAGAAGATAAATTTTTATTTATGATGTAAATTTAATTCTCCCATTTTTCTGTCAGTGTCATGTATGTGACTATGTTTGCTTTCTTGTCTGACTGAGGAAACTGATTAAGATAATGTGACCCAATTATCTAGGACTTGAGTACTGGTTAATACAATTTGAACCTGATGTACCTGTATGCAGTATTTTCTGGCGGGATGGGTAAATAGATGAGAATGCTTCAACATAGCATAATCTCCTTAAATGTTTTCTATAACTCTTTATGTTTAAGAAAGTATACTATATTATCCAATTATTTTAATTATGGTCTGATAAAATATGGTATTTAAATGTGCTAACATATCTGCTTACAAACATAAAGTGCTAATTATGTGGAAGATTTTTGGTGATAATTATTCAGAATGTATTTATTTTCTTTTTGGCAGATGGAACACAATACACATTTAAGTAAGATATTCAAAATATTAGAATTGAAAAGCTATAAATATAGTTCAGTATTAAAACCCTTGTATCTCTATGGAAACAACCAGAGTTCAGAACACAGAACTCTCATTCAGTAGACCACGAAGACTTGTAACTCCAGCTCCAAGTGATCTAATGCCCAGTTGTGATGTCTTCAGGCAAATGCCTACACATAATTGCAAACATGTGTAAGGAGGCACATTAGCAGAAATTAAAGTAAATCTAAAGAGTAAATAATAACTACACAGATGAAAATAAACAAATGACATTTGCAAATGAAGTGGTCTTTTCCATTGCCAGAAAGGAACTGATTGCTTTAAAATAATTTAATAAAATGGTCACATATTAAGCAATTTAAATATATCCCCCCATTATTTAGGTGGCTGATGAGAAATAGAAAACAACCTTTATTAAAACAGCTGTCAAAGTCCTTGGAGATGACTCAGTGGGAAAAGCTACTTCATGCAGACCCTGACAACTTGAGTTTGTTACCCGGGTGTAACAGAGTAGATAGAGTTGGATGGTAAAATTGTCCTCTGACCACTAGATGCCTGCCGTAGAATATACAAGCTCAATTAATTGATTACGATTGACAAGATTGTTTTTCATCTTTATGCTACTTCATCTTTGTGCTAGTTGTGTTTTTTTTAACCACTGTCATGACAAAATACCTGATATAAATTATTTAAAGAGAAAGGTGTCTACTTTAGCTCACAATTTCAGTGGCTTCTTTTGTTTTTTTTTATTTATTAATTATTTATTAAAGATTTCTGCCTCCTTCCCGCCACCGCCTCCCATTTCCCTCCCCCTACCCCGGTCAAGTCCCCCTCCCTCGTCAGCCCAAAGAGCAATCAGGGTTCCCTGACCAGTGGGAACTCCAAGGACCACCCACCTCCATCCAGGTCTAGTAAGGTGAGCATCCAAACTGCCTAGGCTCCCACAAAGCCAGTACATGCAGTAGGATCAAAAACCCATTGCCATTGTTCTTGAGTTCTCAGTAGTCCTCATTGTCTGCTTTGTTCAGCGAGTCCGGTTTTATCCCATGCTTTTTCAGACCCAGGCCAGCTGTCCTTGGTGAGTTCCCGATAGAACATCCCCATTGTCTGAATGTGTGGGTGCACCCCTCGTGGTCCTGTGTACCTTGCTCGTGCTCTCTCTCCTCCTGCTCCTGATTTGGACCTTGAGATTTCAGTCCGGTGCTCCAGTGTGGGTCTCTGTCTCAGTCTCCTTTCATTGCCGGATGAAGGTTAATATTCAGGAGGATGCCTATATGTTTTTCTTTGGGTTCACCTTCTTATTTAGCTTCTCTAGGATCATGAATTATAGGCTCAATGTCCTTTATCTATGACTAGAAACCAAATATGAGTGAGAACATCTCATGTTCTTCTTTTTGGGTCTGGCTTACCTCACTCAGGATAGTATACCATCTTACACCTGTCAGAATGGCTAAAATAAAAAAAAAAAACACCAATGATAGCCTTTGCTGGAGAGGTTGTGGAGAAAGGGGTACACTCATCCATTGCTGGTGGGAATGCAAACTTGTACAACCACTTTGGAAAGCAGTGTGGCAGTTTCTCAGGAAATTCGGGATCAACCTACCCCTGGACCCAGCAATACCACTCTTGGGAATATACCCAAGAGATGCCCTATCATACAACAAAAGTATTTGCTCAACTATGGTCATAGCAGCATTGTTTGTAATAGCTAGAATCTGGAAACAACCTAGATGCCCTTCAATGGAAGAATGGATGAAGAAAGTGTGGAATATATACATATTAGAGTACTACTCAGCAGTAGAGAAACAATGACTTCTTGAAGTTTGCGTACAAGTGGATGGAAACAGTGGCTTCTTTTGATTCTTAGGAACTGTTGAATCCAGACACAGGTGAGGCAGAATGCTTAGTGACAGGGTCATGTGGAGGAAACTGCTAATCAAAGGACTTCCTCATTGAGCAGTGATTCCCTGTGGAGAATTTTTCTTTAGAAAAGTTAGGTTGGTATCTTAATTACCATCACAGATATAAATATAATTATTTCAATACTATATTTGAAATATAACTATTTCAGTCTGGCTCTTGAAAATACATCAGTGAGGACAAGGAGGAGGATTTCCTCTTTGGGTAAAGAATGAGTCACAAGATAGATGCAGAGCATGCGAATTCAAGAAACTTCACATAAATAATTTAAAATCATTTAATTTCTCATTAGGAGCTATGTTTACAGGGTATGTAACTTTACTAATTATGCAATGAAAAATAAGGTAGAATATTCAAGACAGTATATTAAAATAGTGATTAATATGACTTATGGTTTAGTTATATTATTTCATGAAAGCATAAAGAGAAAATTGTTACTTCATTTTTACAGATTCATCTCTTCACACTACTTATCACTTCCCATTCCAGTTTGTGCTTCCCATTTTGACTCCAGGGTATTGTCCTACCTCATTGAAATGAGTTGAACAATGCATACATGATATGAATATATATATATAGTGCATATATAAATGTGGACTATGAATAGTTCCTATACCACCACACTGGCTTTAACTTTATCACAATGTCCTTATTCAATATGATTCAATGTCAGGCTTGAGGTAGCCTGAATAATTAAATGTGAGAAGGTACATTTGTATGTGTAATAGTCTACTGGGTTTTCTATTTCTAATGGAATGAGATGATAGAAAGGAAGAAAGAGGAGAAGATCCTAACCAATTACCTATAAACCCAGTCCTGTATTTATTATTTTGGGATTTAAAAGAAAGAAAAACTTTTTTTTATAGCCAGCAAATTAAAGTACAATGCAATGGTAACTAATGCTATTTACATTGCTGACAAGTGAACAGATAAGACAGGTCTGGCTTCTTTAGGGTGTGTTTCTATCCATCAGAAGTGGGGAAGTATGCATAAGGCTTTGCTTTTGAATGTTAGTGAAAAATAGACGTTCTACGTGGTGTTATTAGCATTGATTTGACTTCTTGGAGAAAATGAGAATCAGCAATACTTTAAGAATTCAATAAAGCCTAAAATATAGCAAGGAAATGTGTTTTCAGAAATAAAATATTTTAATTTATTTTTTTTAATTTAAAGAGCCACACAATTCTATTCCACCCCACACACCCCTCTACCCTGCTCAGTATAAAATGTACAGATTCTTTTCTTTAGTTGTCAGGTTCCCAGAATCAAGCTGTGCTGGGCACAAGAGAGCAAGAGTGGACGTGCACAGATTACTAGTGGCAGCAATGGAGGCAGCAAAATTTATCATTACCAACTAAACAGGCTGTCACAAGCATTATGGTTTCATGTGTACAACTGTTGTGGCATATGTGTGGAAAACAATTTTCTTGTGGCAATCCACTGCCTTTGGTTCATACAATCTTTCCGCCATTCTTTCTTGATGTAACTTCCGTGATTTGGAAAGAGAGGACATGATATATATGTGCCATTTAAGGTTGAGTGATCTTATTCTTTGCACTTTATTGGGTTTTGGAGTTAATTTCTGTCTACTGTGAATGTAAGTATCTCTTATGAGTGTCAAGCAATGCATTGATCTAGGCATATAATGATAATTCATGAGGAATCTCTTTAATGCTATGACCATTTCATAGATTAAGAATAGTAAATTTATGATACATTTGGGAGATGGATCCAAATGGGAGGTATGTTCTGGAGGAAGTTGAAAGAGTTCTGGAAGGGTGGATAACAATAATCAGAATAAATGATACTTCAATAAAAATTATAACACAAAAAGAGATTAGTAAATCCTCTCTTAGCTAAAAGTTACTGAACACAGTTACAGTTTGTTTTCATCTTGCCCTGTTGGACTTAAATACAATCAGAAAGTGATTGACTACCCACATGATACTTGTATTACTTTTGCACCAGTACACTGGCCTTTTCAGGCCAGTGGTCACTGTAGGTGACTGGATTCACATTGGGTGAGATCACTTTTCTTCTCTCTTATACATAACACCCGTCAATAGATAGTATTGCAATTATGCAATTGGGACGAAGAAGCTGCCAGGTGAAAACCAGCTTGACTTGTTTATTCTTTCCAACTCAAGTGGCTGATATCTTCAGCAACAGGGTCTTATAGGAAGGTTCTAATGAAGATCAAGCTGTCTATTTTACCATGGACTATAATGTTGATGTGTTGTTTATTTTATTTTAAATTTACTGTAAAAGTGATTCTTATAAAAAATGACTATTAATATGTTGATATTTTACTCATATTTTTCTGTGTGCATTTTACATTTTGTGTGAGTGTACATATTTATATACACATGTTTTTTGTTTTGCCATTGTTTTATTTTATTTGGTTTGGGCTTTAAATGGAATTTCTCTTTAATCCTAGGATAGCCTTGTACTCTTCTGAGCTCAGGCAATTCTCCTGAGGCAGCTCCTGAGTTTATGAATATGAACAATCACACCTGGATGATTTGAATCTGTTTTAAATGATTGATGCATTCCATAAAGAGAATTTTTTAAACAATGGTTACATAGCAGGTATAGGGTTAACAAGTTTATATCTGTTACAGAATGGAGCAATACCTACTATGGGCTAATGCTGTTGTACACTGTAAAGATTGTTCACTCATATAAGTTTAATAGAGCACTCATTGCTCAGTAGTCAGACAGGAGTGTTTAAGTAGGACACAGAAGAAAGTGACTGACAAACTGCTAATGTAGGTGGAACTGTCTTTGAAATTTCCTGCTTCATGGAAAAGTTTGCTGGATACTATGGGCCTGTAGGCTGAATATGGATGCTCCAATGTTACAGAAGAACTTTGGTTAACTGTCCAGGCAGTGATATGTCTCTATCAATTCTAGAGTTTTGGAAGTTGCTAACAATGTACTTCCTGTTTTCTTAGGTAATATTATACCCTTCTGGAGTCTTTCATGGAGTTGAAGAATAGATATAGTTTTACTTAGTTATGATAAAAGGTAAAGTAGACATAAATATTTTAACTGTAATTCTTGCTTGATAATTTTTTATTGTATATAATCTTGCTATGTTAAAGTTAAAACCTTCCTTTTTATTTAGACAGAAAAGATGAAGTGATGTCAGGTTCCCCTCTGTATGCTGTAAATACTATTGGTTAATAAAGAATCTTCTTTGGGCATATTACAGCACACAATTGGGCAAGGCTGGAATCCCAAGCAGATAGAGGAGGGGTGATTAAATAGAGTAAAAGAGATGCCATGTAGCTGCTGGAAAAATATAAAATAACATAAATGGGTCAATTTAAGATGTAAGAGCTATCTAGAAATATGCTTAAGCTATTGGTCAATCAGTATTGTAATTAATATATTTTCTGTGTGACTATTTTGGGTCTTAGGAGCCAGGAAATGAATGAACAGTCTCTGCCAACAAAAGAATGTGTTATGGTAAAAAATTAAAAAAAACTATGATCTCCCTAAAAGAATATGAATTCTTTAAAAGTAATTAATGCAATTTTATTATCAAATAAAATGGTGATACACAGATTCTAATGGAAAAATATACTATAGATTATGATACAATATTTTAAATATGTCAATAACTATGGAATTCAAACAGTAAAAAATTGTATATATTTTTGCATTTAAACATAAAGTCATCAGTGTTCACAGATTTCAGTAGACGTTTTTTCTCATGAAGAAAAATTGCTTACTAAGAGTCACTAATATGTTATTCAGAAGGAAACAAATGAAAATTAATGATAATTGAAATTTAGCTAGTGAAAGAAAAATAGTAAAGTGGAATATTAAATTGCTACAAGACACAAAACTGCTTGAAATTTAAAAGCAGAAAATAAGGCAAAACAAAAATTTCCTATTTTCTGTTTTTGTAACATTAGAAATAAACATACATCACTTGGGAACTTTCAAGGAACAGCAGTGACACAAAGACAGCTCCATTTCCATTCATGTGCACCACATATTTGCAAACAGATTCTCTATTCCATTTTCAGAATGGTAAGAAATACAAAGTAAAATATCACTATATAATGAAATCCTCTCTCCCATACCACTTCATCTCTCTTCCTGTCTCTCTTTGTCTCTGTTTCTCTCTATATTTCCGTCTTTATCTCTTTCACCCCTTCTGTCTCTCTCTGTCTTTCTGTTACTCTGTCTCTCTCTGTCTCTCTTCCAAATACATTGATTATCATCAGGTACCAACTTATTTCCATCAGCTTCTGTTTGTAACGATGGTGAGAGCTTCTCATCTCTCTGTCCTTAGGGTTTTTTGTGGTGATTTCTACCTTTGTTTACTTCCTGAGTGTGAGATTCAAGCTTATCCTTTTCTTTAACTTGTTACTTTTCCATTAGTCATTCAGGAAACCATTTCAGTGGACAGGCTGTGCTTCTGTGAGTGGATAATTCATTACATCCTGTGATTGCTTTCTTTAGAATTCAGCTCTGTTTTTACTTCTAAACTTGTGGAATTGATGACAAAGTGAGATACAAGCCAGTTCATAGAGCATTGTTTATGGGAGACATAAGGTTCACCAAAAAATGTATTTTTTTTTTATTTTCCATGAGAAACTACCTTCGCTTTAATGGAAGAGAATATCTTAATAATAGTAATTGCACTGAATCCCAGAACTCATTAATACAATAAAGTCACAGTTTATGCTTTCACCAATCAATTTCTTTTTTATTCTCATTTTCTACAATTTTTATTCATGAGATTTGCAGAAATCTTCCTAAGTGTTTAAAATGTTATACTCAGACATTTTTTTTACAACTAAAATTCATTTACTTATTTAGTACTTAATATTGTCAGTTTTATCCTTTTATGTGATATCATTTAGTTGTTTTGGCCCACCTATCCTCTAGGGTCTTAAATTGGAGGCAGGTAACAGAGTAGTAATATAACATGCAGATTTATTTTTATATAGGATGGAATTTTATGTTTAGCTATTTTCCCCATCTTGGGTTTTTATTTTTATTTTAGTTTACAATGATTTAATGGCTCTGGGATCAGTAAAAACAAAATGGAATGGATTTGATATTGATCATTTATGCAAAATTTTATGCTCACTATGTGAAGAATTTGATAAGCCTATCAAAAATTTGCCCAATGCAGCATGACAAGATATTAATTAGTAATGTTATTAAATAATTACAGAAATACTCATGCTAGTGTACACAAATAGAGCTGTAACTTTAAAAATCAAGTTTTAAATTATTAAGCAATTGTCTACCTAAGCCAAACATTGGAAAATCATTCATCTGATACATAATAAGAAACACCCTGAACAATTTTTTTTTTTTTTTTTTTTTTTTTGGATTTTCAAGACAGGGTTTCTCCGTAGCATTTTGGTTCCTGTCCTGGAACTAGCTCTTGTAAACCAGGCTGGCCTCGAACTCACAGAAATCCACCTGCCTCTGCCTCTCGAGTGCTGGGATTAAAGGCGTGTGCCACCATCGCCCGGCAACAGGTTTTTTCATATGAAATTTTGAAAAGTTTAGGGTTGCACCAAGGAATAACTATTCATTGTTCAAACTTTAGATGTCATTACTGCTAATGTTACTTAGATTTAAGGTTTACGTTTTATCAGACTAAGTCAGAAAAATTAATAAACTATTTTGTATTTGCATTCACATCTCTAATTTAAGAAGACTTGGATTTTAATTCATTATTTTATCTTTTATGCTTTGTTTCCTTTTATTTTAAATTTTTCATAAAATTTTGAAAAGTGTTAAAAAAGGAAGGAATTTAAACATCTAACATCCCATTTTTACATATACAACACACATTAAGTTTCATGTACTATGCATATGAATATATTCTGAAAGAAAAACTATCAGTAATTGTGTGCAATGAATTAGAACTTTTATGGCCTATACAGATAGCTCAGCAATTGAGAGAAGTTGCTATTTGATTTTTGTGGATTTCATATCATGCATCAAGATCCTCCCTTACCTCCCTGTCACCTCACATCTGCCCTTTGCCCTTGAAACCTCTCCCCACTCATTCAAAATAAATGTAAAAGAGAAAACAAAAAACAAATGAAACAAAGAAACAAAACCAAACCAAACAAAAAGGAGATGACTCTTGGTGTGAAAGCTGTAGTATGGCAGTGGAGACTCAGAGCTGACCTTCTAATCCATTCCTGTTTACTTACAAGAGTTCATTATCATAAGTCCTTGATCTGCCTCAAAGCCTCTGGCTTCTGCTTCACATCAATAACTGACTCTCACTGGAGCTCCTCATGGGTACCATGTTGTTGTTCTGTGTCCTGGATATCTGATGTTTTGGATCTGAAGGTCCATCCCCTTCTTTCAGAGTTCCCAAATATAGTACCAAGAACACTCATGGCAGTTCACAAGCTTCTGAAATTCCAATTCCAGGGGCTTTGATGCCATGTTTTGGCCTCTGTTGGTACCAGGCACCCACACTATGCACATACAGATGTGTAGGAAAACACACATAAAGTAAAAATAGCAATTTAAAAGAATTTTGTCATTCATACATAAAAATAATTTTAATAACTATACTTCAAGTATATGTCCACATCTTCTCAATAGTAGCATTATAATTATAACCAGTTTAAATACATAGACACATAATATTATTGATAAATATTATGTACTATCATAATATTATGAAAACAGCATTTAAAGGAAAGATTATAAGCTTGTGATATTCTGAGACTCCTACTATATCCTTCTGAGTCCTAGGATTATAGGTTGTACCACCACTCAAAACTTTGGAAATGAAGTTCTACAAAACATATGTTCGGTATACTAGTTAAAATTGAGCTTTTGGTAAATTTGAACTCAGTCAGAAGTGTATTTGTCGGAAACCATTTCTGTCCACTGCAGCATCTTTCAGACAGCATTCTTTCATCAGTAAAATTATATAACAGAACTATTATAAATTTCCATGTCAAACAGCCCTGTGGTAGTTTGTAATTGGTGTCTATAAGATTACAGGGAATTGCACTATTAGAAAGTCTGGCCTTATAGTAGGAAGTGAGTCACTGGGCAGATTTTGAGATCTTCACTGCTCAAAATACTCCCAGTGTCTCAGTTCACTTTCTGTGCAAGAAATAGAAATCCAGCTCCTTCTCCAGCACTATGTCTGCCTGCACACAGTCATATTCTGCTATAATGACAATGGACTGTAAGCCACCCAATTAAATGTTCTTCCTTTATAAGATTTGCTATGGTGTCTTTTCACAGCAATAAAAACCCTAACAAAACAAGATCCTATATATGTATCTGTCATAATATATGATCTTTTAAAAATTAGAGATAGAGATATAGTTGTCACTGTAAAACAAAATACAAATATATGCCATTTTAATATAATTAGAGGATTAAGAAAAATTATGAAACAAATAATATTATATATTCGCGGTTACTCAAAAAGTAACAGCTTCTTTCTGCTATTATTTCTTTGATCACCGATGGACAAAATGTTAGAAAAGCAAACATTGGGACTGCCTTCGTTTTTTGTTTTTTTTTTTT
>NC_022013.1:31495007-31506756 GCF_000317375.1 Microtus ochrogaster | reverse complement strand
AAAAAAAAAAAAGAAGAAGAAGAAGAAAACGAAATTCATTTCTTCTTTCAGGTTTTTTTTTCCGTGTGTCTTCTCCATCTAACAGGTGAGAAAATGCTTATCCTTATAAACATACGTATCCAGGTAACTTTATACGGACTGAGCAGATTGAAATTATATATCTAGGTGTGTGTGTGTGTGTGTGTGTGTGTGTGTGTGTAATAGTGATAATTATATTAATTTTAAAAGTAAAAACAAATTAAAACCAAAGTCAAAAGCCAATGAAAGAATAATCCCAGCACTCGGGAGGCAGAGGCAGGCGGATTTCTGTGAGTTCGAGACCAGCCTGGTCTACAGAGCGAGTTCCAGGACAGGCTCCAAAGCCATAGAGAAACCCTGTCTCGAAAAACCAAAAAAAAAAAAAAAAAAGAATATTCAAATATGCAAAAATATCTCAGACTTTGAATTTTTCTGCATTTGAAGAACCACATAAACTGGGTGATGGTTCCACAAGCCTTTAATCCCAGCTCTCAGGAGGCAGAGGCAGGCATATCTTTGTGAGTTTGAGGTTAGGCTGGTCTACAAGAGCTAGTTCCAGGATAGTATCCAAAGCTATAGAGAAAACCTATCTCAAGCTCAAGAGACCATCTTGAAATTCTGTGCACACATTTTCACTCCTTGGCCTGTAAGATGAAAAGGGATGGGAGTTCATCTCGTTTATGTCACTGAGTAGCTGATCATTCTATAATAGTTCTGATTTTCCCCCTCATTTACCTTTATTTGATTTCAAGGAGTTGTAGAAGATGCCTGATAAATGTCATATCCATAGCCTGAGTATTTGCTGTAAAGCTGAGAGTTTTAATATCTTGCCTCCTTGTGTTTTGGTGAGTATTGTTCTTAAGTAGCACAGACTCTCCCTGAAAGCCCATTGTGGATGCGGAGTACCACCCTAAGTACTGACTAGGTGTTTGTTTTTACTTCTTTCATATATGTATTGTTTTCCACATTTCATTCTTCGTTTTAGGCACTCACTGCATGGTAGACATACTACTAGTATTTGGGGTATGTTTTATGCTAGTTAGGGCTCCAAACAACCTATCATTTATGTTACCTCCAAGAAGTAAATAATCGGCAGAAAAGAGATAAGCACTGTGCCCAAGGATTATGGATTAACAGCAAGCCTGCTAAATTTCAGTGTGAGTCTTACATTATATCATATTGTTATCCTAGGCTAATTCTAACAGTTGAGCTATTTCACTGCAAGAAAATCCAATGTATGAAAGGAAAGCCTGCAAAGAGAGATGTTTTTTCCCTTAAGACTTCCCACACCTAGGTAGTTAAGGAAATAAAAGCTCTACATGACATAGTTTAAAGGAAACATTTCTCAGCCTCTGATATACTTCATTTTAATATTGATGAAACAGTTTCCTAATGTGGTTTTAGATACTTATGGGAGAAATGTAATTCACTGTCACAAATATTTTAAATGGGTTAATAAAGATTAGAATTATTTTAGTGCTCTTACAAATACTAAAGCTAATATTGTAATTTCAAAAGTAAAGTTGCAGTTAATTGAAATATCTCCATCACTTATTCTAACATTAAAAACTCATTTTCCATTCTTAGTGATAGTTTTTTTTTCCTTTTCTTTATTTTTACCAAATTCTTTCCATACTCTGTTCCCAGACTCTTAGTCTCTTTTGTTTCTGGAAAAAAAGAAAAGAAAACTTGGAAAAGTTTCATTTACTTGTTAAGAGTAAATTTCAATATACAGAAACGTCTCACTGAGAAGTAAATATTTGATGGTGTACAATGCCCTTATCTGGCCTTATCTGGGTCGTCTTGATCTTCAGGATACATGATAGGGTGCCTAGCTACTAAGGCTTTATATCAAGGACTAATAGAAATTAAAACACCTATTCTAAAACCTGACTGCTATAAACATCTAATATGCATGTCAATGACTTTTTTTTACAGTCAAACAAACTGTACCAAATATATTCTTGATTGCAGAAATGGTAATTATTGTCTATTTAATGGAATCAAGAAACCCATAGATGATTGGCTGGTCATTTCTTTGAAGGCAATATTGTCTACTTAATAGGATCTAAAAGCCTATAGATGATACTCTTGACATTCCTTTGAAGGATTTTATTGTCTCCTTAATGGGATCTGGAAGTTCATAGATGGCAGTATAGGCATTTCTTTGAAGAATTTTTTTTACAGGTTAATGGAGGTTGGATAACTTACCCTAACTGCTCAACTGAATGAACAAGCATGTGAATGCAAGCTGAGCATCAGTGTTCATCTCGCTTTGAGTCTGCATGTGAGTGTATTAGCATCTGCCTCAAGTTCCTGCAGCCATGACTTACCTACCTCAATGGGGTGTATCCTTGAAGCATAAACCAACATGAATCCAATCCCTCTAGTTTGTTACAATTTTTTTCTGGTGTCATAGAAATGAGCACTTACTGATGCTTCCTTTTTAAAGGTTTGAGAAGATGAGTGTTCATGGCCGAGCAATTATCAGTAAAGAACACATACTTCACTTTTCTAAGAAGGAATATGGAGGAACCACAGTAATGCATCAGAATTAAAACTAGGTTCTGCTCACCCTTATCTGTTAGCCATCTTTAGATCATATGGAACCCAATGATGAAATGCTCTTCTCTAGGCCATCTACAGCCAACCAGAATCTCCAAGTCATTCCTAATATTGTTGAATTTTTATAGAAACAAGCAAACTCTTTGAACAGAATTTGTCCCTTTCCTGATATGACTTTATTAAGAAAAGACTGTTAATGATTCAATATTAGATAACAGTAAAATATATGGCATATAAAATATCTTATTATTGATAGCATAATTAGACTTTAAAGCAAAAGTTATAAACCCTTATTCACCAGAATCATATAATAAATTTGGGGAAATGTGATTTTAAATTTTATGTATTGATTTATTCACTTATTTATTTAGTGTGTTTGTTCATGTGCATGTGTGAATTGTACGTTTTTCACAGGATTGTGTATTTGTATGTGTGCTTGCCAGTGTACATATACAGATACAATTGAAGGCCATAGGGTGATCTTATTTGTCACGCTTACTTTGTACCAACGAGACAGAATTTCTCATTGAAACTGGAGATAGAGTAGCAGTCAGAAAACCCAGAGATCTTTCTGTATTCATTCCCCATAGTCCTGGGACTAACACAGTAATGTGGATGATAAAAATTCAAGCTTGAGCCAGGTGGTTGTGGCACACGCCTTTAATCCCAGCACTTAGGAGACAGAGGCAGGGAGATCTCTGTGAGTTTGAGACCAACCTGGTCTACAACAGCTAATTCCAAGACAGGCTCCAAAGCTATAGAGAAACCTTGTCTTGAAAAACCAAAAAAAAAAAAAAAAAACCACAAAGAAAAGTTCAAGCTTGGATCCATATACTTGAACAGTAAAGCTCTTTACCTATTGAGCCACCTCTTCAGTCTCCTAAACTTAAAATATAGGTATCTAAAAAAACACTTGTGATGAACTTAGGCAAAAAAATTAATTAGTTTTGAAAATTTAAGTGCCATATTTGAGAGTGTGAAAGATGGAGTAGTCAACGCAGTGGGTATGGACACTGGAGGAATACATACATCAGCTCAAAGAGACCATGAAGATATTTGTAGTTATCACGTCCTGGGTAAGTGACAAAAAAATTGTCTCTAGTGGAGTGTCATGTATGTGCACTTTTTTGTTTGGTTTGGTTTCCTTATTTTTTGTTTTTTTTTTAATTTGGATTTTATTTTTTCGTTTTTGTTTTCTTTCTTTTACTGAGAGAAAAAGAGAGAGAGAAAACATGAAAAGGGGAGATAAGAGAGATTGGGAGGGGAGAAAGAATATAATAAAATATAATAAAACCTATTGTATGAGAAAATTTAAGAGAAAATTAAAAAGAAAAAGACAATATTCTGGCAATATTAAAATAAAAATAAGCAATAAAAAGACAATATTAAAGTTTTCCTTTAACCTCTATTACCTCATTTCTGGTGGAAGTTTTCCATGGGTCTTGTTAGTAGGCAGGGGTTCAAAGCAGTGAGAAAGCTGCTTTGGTGCTGTTTTAAAAAGTTATATGAATTTTATATTGTCTTTTAACATAATACTCAGCTCATTCTTATCTTAGCAGAAAAATAAATGCCTTATTACTTTTACATATGTGAAAATGATCTCATAATTATGAAGTTGTTTTTTAATGGCTTGATACTGCTCATCATTTTTACCAAATTAGTTAGTCAATAATTATGAAATTACTCCCTTGATGACCAATGTGATTTTCTGAAGAAGTACATAGCCAACATTGTATTTTATGCTTCACAAATTATGGTGTTACGCTAGGCAGCAACCGTGAGCATCTTCAGTACAAAGCTGAGTTCTCCGGGAGGCTACTAGGTCAGTTTCCATTTGAGAGAAAAAAATCTTCTGAAAGCGCATGAGAAATAAATTATACTGATTCTAGAACCCTGTAGTAACCCTGATAGATAGGAGTCACTACAGATTTTTGGTTACTTCTAATTTAAATGCTTATATTTGACCCTATTCAAATAAAACTGTTTTTATTCACTTCCACTTAATTCATTTCAAATATACATGAAGTTTATGTTAAATTTTAAAGTGATTTTAAATCTACCATACAGAGCAATGCAGATGTACCTGTGGTTAAGAGCTCTCGCAGCTAATCCAGAAGCCCTGAGTTCTGTTCCAAGTACTTATGTAGGTCAGTTCACAACCTCCTGTCTTTCCAGGTCCACAGAGTCCAATGCCTTCAGGCATCAACTGGTACCCACACACATATGACATATACTTATACAAATATATACAACACATAACTAATTGTATCTTTTGAAATGCTTTTTAAACCTACTCTAGAATTAAAACTGAAAGGTAAAGTGCAGTACCATGAATGTGCTTTATACTGCATGTAAATGAAAATCTAGGTCAAGGACTGAATCTAAAGAAGCGAACATTCTTTAAGACAGTTTGTTGTGCAGAAAGTTAAGAGCTTCAACATTTATGAACACCGATAAGAGAGTCTTGTGAAATAGATATTTATAATATCACCAACATTTCATGGAACTAGTCAAGAATAAAATCTTTGAGCAATTTCCTCAAAACCTAATACTTAGAAAAGGCTACGATAGAAAAGATAAACCCATAGGCAGAAACCCAGCTTTCTGAGGCTTAAAAACCTATTCTGTCTGTTTGTGAAACACCAGAGACAAAATCAGGGAATTATACCATGTATCCTTTATTTAGCTCCTATTACAAGTGATTTCTGATTTTTTTTGTGTATAATTAATTATGTTAACTAGCCAAACTTTTATGTCTTCAACTTTAGAAATTTTATGTAAAATTGCAATTATTAAACTTATCAAAGTGGCTAAACATATTATAGTAACTTGTTATTAATGATTAAAACGTTTGACTATTCTCTTATGTTTTTTCATATTTTCTTTCCTATATTCTAGAAGCATTCAAGCAACTTAAAGCTAGAGATAGATTTTTTTAGATAAACAAACTAAATAAAGAAAGATAAAAACAAACTCATAGACCTTTGTCAAATTAGAACCTTGCTAAATGTGGTAACCATCTAATTTGTTGATAGTTGCAAGAAAGAAGATTTGTATAAACAGAGACTGCTTTTCATTCTCAGCCTCTCAGACCCAAATAATCACACAGAAACTATATTACTTACAACACTGTTTGGCCTAATAGCTCAGGCTTCTTATTAGCTAACTCTTACATCTTAAATTAACACATATCTATAATCTGTGTATCACCTTGAATCTGTTGCCTACCAATAAGTTTCTGGCATATACTTCTCCTTTGGCAGCTACATGATCTGCCTACTCTCTCTATTTCTTCCAGCCTAGCTATATTTTGCCATGCTATCGCTGAAGTAGTTTCTTTATTAACCAAGGGCAATAAAAACATATTCATAGCATATTGAGGGAAATCCCACATCATTTCCTCTTTTTTGTCTAAATAAAATAGAAGGTTTTAACTTTATAAAAGTAAAACCACATATAACAAAACAATTTCCAGAAAGGTTTATAGTTACAATATTTAGTTTATTTGTATCTGGCAAAATTAAAGAAAATATACTATCATATATTTTATCTTTATAGTCTGAAGTTTTATATTTAATTTACCTTTTATCATAACTAAGGAAAGCTATAATTATCTATCTTAAAGTCTTTAAAGACACCAGAAAGATATAATATTACCTAAGGAAACAGGAAGTCAAGATACCATTAAGTTGGTTTAACTTAGCAGCCAAAAGAAGCAAATGTCCCTCTGCAGTCAACTTTTAAAGAAAACACAATAATATGCATAATGTAAACTCTCTGTGTATTTCTGATCTTTTTGTGAAAAATATTTTACTCGATTACATTTTCATATTTAATTTTCTTTACTCATTTAATCTATGACTATCTGTAGTCTTTCTTTTTCTCTCATAAGTCCATGTACATTTATCCAACATTCTTACCCATTTAGAGGTCTTTTTAATTTGAATCTGTCTTTATTATGTATCTGAAATGTTTTTTTTTAATGTTAAGGGGGCATGGCTAGAACCAACTTCGTGGCTCCGCCCTGTCCAACATGGCAAAGGTGTGCTCACTGCCTCTGCGAGCTTCTTACCACCTCAGATTAAGGGATCAAGGGTGACAGCAGATTTATGTCACTATTAGGCAATTTGTAACCTCTAGCTCACATATTCCATTTAAGTGCTCAACCTTCTGAAAAAGTCAAAGTTATTCATACTGCCAGCACAAACTAGAAAGCTGTCTCTCAAAGAAGCCATGCAGTTTTTATTACTAACACTGATTAAGGAAGCCTTATATTAAAGGAGTCCTGCCTCTGCTCACTGTCAGCAAACAGAGCCTATCTGAAAAAAAGAAAGAAAGAACGAATGAATGAACAAAAGAAAGAAAGAGAGAGAGAGAGAGAGAGAGAAAGAAAGAAAGAAAGAAAGAAAGAAAGAAAGAAAGAAAGAAAGAAAGAAAGAAAGAGTGGCTACCAAGAAGCTGTGCTTAGCTCCCGGTTTTGTGGGTCTAGAAGCCCTTTTATTTTTTTTAAGGTTTTTTTTTTTTTTTTTTTTTGGTCTTCTGTGGATCCATGCCCCAGACAGTGGATGTCATTTTGTAAAAGAGACTGCTCTTTCATTTCCAGCCACCCAGACTGGAATAACCACACAAAAACTTTATTATTTATAACACTATTTGACCTATTAGCTCAGACTTCTTATCACTAACTCTTACATTTTGAATTAACCTATTTCCATTAATCTGTGCATCACCACGTGGCCATGACCTACCAGAAAGGTTCCAGCATGTCCTTCCCCTTTGTCAGCTGCATGGTGTCTCTCTGATCTGCCTACTCTCTCTATGTATCTCTTCTAGCCTGACTATATTCTGCCCTGCTATAGGCCAAAGAAGCTTCATTTCTTAACCAATGGTAATGAAATAAATTTATAGCATACAGAGGGGAATCCCACATCAGATATAACATTAAATAATGTAGTAACACTTTCTTAAATGCTTTGGTATTTATATTTGTCTAAAAAGGTAAAAAAGATGATATACCTCCAGAGATAGAAATACAGTAAAGTTCACAAAAATAGAATATAAAATGACTAAGAAATATTTTGCATGGTCATCACCCAAAACATACATATAGGTAACATTATACAGACTAAGAAATTTATAGACATGTATTTAGGAATATAATACATTATACCATAATTAATATATTTACATATATAGTTTGGAAATGTATATATATATAAATATGCATATATGTGTATTGTATATATATATGTGAAACACATGATAGATAGATAGATAGATAGATAGATAGATAGATAGATAGATAGATAGATAGATAGATAGAATATGGCCATAGATTTGACAGAGAGCAAAGAGGTTTATATGAATGTGTTTATAGAAAAAAAAAGGGCTGGAGAGGTGGTTCAGAGGTTAAGAGCACTGACTGTTCTTTCAGAGGTCCTGAGTTCAATTCCCAGTAACCACATGGTGGCTCACAGCCATCTGTAATGAGATCTGGTGCCCTCTTCTGGACAGCAAGCATACAGACAGACAGAACACTGTATACATAATAAAATAAATTTTAAAAAAAGAAAAAAAAAGAAAAGAAAGGGAAGGAGAAATATTGTAATCATAATTTCGTCTCAAAAATAAAAGGAACAACTTTTGTACAACTGATAAATATTCAATAATCTTAGCAATTAGAGAAATGAAAGCTAAAACTGTTTTGAGATTTCATCTTGTCCCATGAGAATACTTATGGTTAGTAAAGAAAATGATGATAAATTCTGTGGAATATGTGAAAAGAGGAGACTCCTCATTAATTGTTGATTTGTTCACAATCTGGCACAGACACTAGAAAACAATGCAAAGGACTGTCAAAAATCTGAAGTACCTCTTCCGTATGTTCTAGCTACACCACTCTTTGACATGTGCCAAAAGGACTCAGTGTCCTCACCAACAAACACTTGTTCAGCCATGATTACTGACACTATTCACAATAGCTAGGAAATAGAAACATCTAAATGGATAATAAAAATATGGTACATATGAAAAAAAAGGATCTGAGTCCTTTGTAAATCGAAATGAAATCTTGAAATTTGAAGGTAGATGATTAAAACTAGAAAAGATGAGCATGAATGAGGAAAGCCAGACACAAGGGGACAAACACTGTATGTTCTCTCTTCTCTGTGCTTCCTAGCTATATGTTGTTACATGGGGAGTACATAACACGGTTAAAGCACAGTAACAAGGAAAGTAAACAGTCTATTGTGGGTAAAGGAAAGAACCCTAGAGAGGGGAATAGTGGGACACAGTAAAAAGGGAATAATGAGAAAAAATGGAAATGGGAATAAAAGGAAAATGGAACGAAAGCAAGGGTGAGGGAGAACGAAGGAAGGGAAGAAGGATAAATAATATTAAGGATGCTTGAAAAAGTATGCGAGATACATGCTATTTTAGCTTTCTTATTAAAATACATAGAAAATGCACAATTTTACATACACATATACATTCCCTATGTTATATAAACACACATACACACAATATACCCAAATAATTTAAATGAAGTTATACTACTGAAAATGATAATGCTTACCCCCTACAGCCATAAAACATCTAACAAAACCTCAGTGCCAAGCATGGGCAACTCCCCTTTGAAGACCTGAATTCCATAATCTAGAGGAAGGAGAGAATAGACTCCTATAAGTTGCCCTCTGACCTCTACACATCTACTGTGTTAGGTATGCTCACAGATCCACACAAAAATAAAATAAAGTTAAAAATAAAAAAATAATAAGCATTATGTGTAATGGAAAGAAACTATTGTTCACTAAAGACAAAATATCAATATCACCTTTGAAACATTATTGATTGAAAATATGTTTAACTTGAAAAATCAGAGTATACATATTCTAATTAACAACCATTCTGTAAAGTTGGTTATCCAGTACTACTCCTAAAATACATTTAACCTGCCAAATGACTAAATAAGTTTAAATAAAAATCATAACACAATTTATGACATTAGAGTCTTCAATTTAAAAATGTACATTATTTGACCTGAAGGAGAGGTATATCATATATTTTACATCACTTTTCAAACATTAAATTTTTATTAGATTATGGTAGAGGTTTGATATTTATTGCTCCTAATACAAACACATTAGCATACTACTGATGGCAGGACTGGGAACTTAGGAGATACAATGAAATAAATGAAATTCCTTAGAGATTAAAGTACGAATGTATTCTTAAAAGATAATAAAGACTATAAGTATGTAAAGAAGAGATAGAAAGAGTAAGTGAAGGAGAGGTGTTTTCGTATTTATTAAGCTTTTCACTTAAATGGCAAAAATGGCTTTGATATGAAAATAATGCTCACATTTGATCTTTATTTGTGATTTGATGTAAGAATCAGTGACTCTGCTGCTTGTATCACTAATGAGAAAAAGCAGCTGCTTAAACATTGTTACAATGTTGTTAATGGATTACATAACCTATAAACTCCTTTAATCTCTAATCTTCTATGAATGTGAGCTGTTATTAATTGATTGATCCTTGGAAGAGAGAAGCAAGGAAAGGAGACTTAAATGTTTTTCCCTACGGTTGTAAACACACCCTGAAATCAGTTGATTGTCTTATAGGTAAACCTATAGGAGAAACCTTGGCACAGAGACAGGACACTGCAGCTTTCCTGCCAGTGTTAATTATTTTAATTTTTCATTTTGTTCATTCTCCTTTATAAATATTCTAATCTAAAATTACTTGAACTATGAATGAACATATTCATGAGATATATTGTGGGTACAAAATTATACACAAAGAAATATATACAACTTTGGTCTTTTATGATATAGAAGAAAGAATATGAATGGCTACCTTAATATTGCCATATGAAGTTTTAGAAAATCAACATTCAATTTACAGTTTCATAAGAAAAAAATAACTCCACTCAACAGACCTCCATGACACTACATAACAGATTGATTTTAAATGTAGTGTAGTGATTAGTCTCAGCAAGCAAAGATTACTGTGTATAATTAGTTTTAGTGACTCAGAAAAAATATTATCTATAATGATTGATGATACTCCAGCTATGAATGTGAGAGTCAATAATTAAATTAAATTACTTTCAAAGCATGAGAAGAGTTTATGCCATTTTAGGAGCTTAAATTGTCCTTATCTCAACAACTGTCAGCTATATTTGACTCTCAAATTTTATTGAAGTCTTGTTCCCTATAATGAACTTATATCCAATTTCTATAATGCAATAATTAGTGGTGAAACTTCAAACATAATATATTAGCTATCTTGCGTAAACATTTGTGATATACTATCTTTAAACAATTCTTCCCTGGAGATGATTTAGAATTGTGCCCTTATTGTAAACAGTGACTTTACCTTTGTCCTCTGAGACTGGGATGGGTAGCTTGAAAAGACATATTTGTTTGTTTGGGTATTTGGGTGGTTGGTGGGTTGTTTGGTTTTTAGCTGTAACTCTGTGTATGTGTGCACATATATGTACAAGTACTCACAGAGACCAACAGAAGATGTCAGTGCCCCAGAAGATATACTTACTGGGACAGAAATGTCTTTTATTTCACATTCCTTGGTTGCCTTCTTGGGCTGTTAACTCTGGTACTTGGTTGTTTGTTTCTTTGTGTTTTATTTTATTTTCAGTTGATTCAGTGTGCACCTTCTTAGGACCTTTGTCTGTGTTTGTTTTTGTTCACTAATGGTCATTCAGATACCACAGGCAGAATGATTTCTTTCAGCTGCTAAACACTAACAGCCTCACTTCACAACACAATTGTACTCTTAATTATATAAGGATATTTAAAATGCCTTATTTTCTTAAATTTCAGTAGTGTTGGTGGCATCCATCTGTTTTTCATTTATCCACATCTACTGACTGCAATCTACTTGAGGGCAGTACTACTCACTTTTTGAGTCCAGGTATTTGATCTCTGACTTTACGTTTTGACAGCAAATTATCAATGGTTATATAAAAGCTCTACTCACCCATGGTTAAAGTACATTCTTTTTTATATTATGGAGGCCACTTATTCATCCCGGCCACCCAGAACCAAAATAAGCAAAGAAACTATATTAATTAAATCACTGCTTGGCCCATTAGCTCTAACTTCTTCTATTTATTTATTTATTTATTTATTTATTTATTTATTTA
>NC_022013.1:31488870-31492621 GCF_000317375.1 Microtus ochrogaster | reverse complement strand
CTCAAGAAACTAGACTTTAAAATGCTAATTAACCCAATTAGAAAATGGGGCACTGATCTGAACAGAGAATTCTCAACAGAAGAAGTACAAATGGCCAAAAGACACTTAAGGTCATGCTCAACCTCCCTAGTGATCAGAGAAATGCAAATCAAAACAACTTTGAGATAGCTCTAACTTCTTAATGACTAACTCTTACATATAAATTTAACCCATCTCAATTAATCTGTGTATCACCACATGGCTGTGGCTTACCGGGTAAAGTTCCCAGCATCTGTCTCCAGCAGGCTACATGGCTTCTCTCTGACTCCACCTCCTCTCTCACAGCATTCAGCTTGGTTTTCCCTGCCTAGCTCTGCTCCCCTATAGCTCTTCTATAGGTCTAAAGCAGTTCCTTTACTTATCAATGGTATTCAGAGCATACAGAAGGGAATCCAACAATAACTTTTTGTGAGTTTTTCCTTCAAATATCTTCTGAGTATAGTTATCTAATTTTTTATATATGCCATAAGATATTCATTTTTCTGAAGAGCAATCTATTTACTACCCATGAGATATTTTTAGGGCAATGCCGTTGACTCCAACATTTCAAAAACAGGAGGAAAAAATGGTAGTTGGATTCCTGAACAAACATGGTACTTTTATCAAATTGCCTTGAAATGTTTCTCTTCTGCTTCTTCCTATCAGTGCATGCTGTTGGCTCATTCTTAATGTTTCTTCCACTGCCAGATACAATGAAACTTTCCATGATCAATTAGTTTAGTTTCATCATGGAATTCTTTTTCCTCTTATGAAAATATATTGAAATGGCAGCCTACTTTTGTTTCTTACTTTTCTAACCCCCCACATACTTTGTGAATTCATTAAGTATATTTATTTTTTATAAATTGTTCTGATGGAAGAATAAGCACCATAAAACTCCAATGAGTATGTCTAACCAGAAGCCCTACAAAAATCTTATTTATGATAATGTTTCCAGTTATTCAACTTAATAAATGACAATAATTAAGTTTTATATTAGGTTGTATATATAGTCATTCATCATTAAATATTGGGATAAGCAGTTAGGTGATTTCTACATTATGCAAATATCATGAGTTTACTTATAGAATATAAATGGTTCATCTTAATCACTCAGTGAAACTTCTTGATAATCAAGAGCTAAGTTTCATATAAGCTGTATTATGCTATGACTGGCATAAAAACATTCATCATTTCAGACTAAAATGCATTTATTAAGTGAAAGAACTGTACTCTAATATAATGAAAAAATAGAAATGAAATAACAAATGCCACAGTTATTTACTCTTGATGTCATTTACTATATAAAATGATGTTCTGCAATTGTCTGTGATAGACAATATAGAAGGTTTGTTTGAACAGGCATTACCACAAACACATGAATAATCCACTGTGCTGGTATCTGTTATGGCTGCTCCACCCCCAGGAAATAACTCTTCAGCTCTATTATAAATTCAGTAAGTATGTAGTCTGTTGCTGATGAGGTATCATTGTATGGGGGGTATGTACCTATATGGTGTATATTTTTGTGCAATATGCATTATAATATATAGTAAGAACCATCACATTAGGTCTTAAATATCAAACATGAACTATCAAATACCTCAAATTATATAATCTAAATTTGACATATTATCAATTAAATCTGAGATAATGTAACAGCTCATTTGTTACTCATTTTCCGCAATAATTTTCAAAATTCTAATTTTTTTTTCTTTCAAAAATTTAAATACTGATTTACTTAACCATTGTCTAGCTTTATATTTCATTCTGAGAACTTGACTCTTCTATTATACTCATTAAAAGAACAGATACAATATTATCCTATAATCCAATTTTTAAAATATATGCTCTCTTTCTCAGTAAACTTATCCATAACTGATATTTTCATGCCTCCCTTAGAAAACAGCCTCTGAATATAGAGTTCCAGTGTGATTCAGATATCATACAAATTGCAAAATAAGTATTTTCATGAATAAGGGACTCAGATCAAAGTCTTTCAGGCATACCCTGAAAGACATTTATATTGTCTACATTAATATCACTATCCATTCAAACCAAACTTTATCATCTATGACTCTATGGCTATAGATTCTTCTCTTTCTGTTCTAGTAATACTTCCTGATCTCCAATTGATTCTCCCTACTACAAAAGAATAGCAATTTTACAATAGTATTAGTTTGAGATGATCTTTAAAACCTTTTCAATAAATTTTTATTTCCTTTAGGGCAAGAAATAAAATCCCTCATTTGACATACAAGTCCTGCTCCATGTTGCTTCAGCTGACTGAGCATATGTGATACAATGTTTCTAATGTGCAATCATTTGCTCTGGGTTCAAATCAAAATGTTGACCTGATTTATCTTGAGCACTACTTCAGCTATTGTGTTTTCTGGATCTTAGTTTCTAAATAAATTATGAGTAGTTACTAATTTCCATATTACTTAAAATATGAACATGGTAATTAACAGAAAGCATACACATAAATATACAAATTTGTTGGTTTTTATTACTTTTTCAAGTCATTACATTATAATTGCCCTTATATTTCCATAAGACAGCTATAACATTGCTTGTTTCAATTGTTGTTCGTACACTGAACTTTAGTCCACCCCTCTTTAGCTTCTATGTAGGGAGCTTCCTCTGTCTGGAATACTTTGCCTGTACTCAGACTGTATTATCCCTGACATAAGTTCTTCTACCTCATCTTTCAAGTTTCAATCTTATGAACCTTTTCTAAAACATTAAGTTATTCTAATACTTCAAAGTAATTTCTGCTTTCATTCAAGGGTCATGCACCCTTTTAAAATATACATTTTCAATTGAACAGATATTTTTGCTACTAATTTTATCATTGCTCTGAAAATGTGAAATGGGTATTATACTTATTTTCTCACTGATTTCTTGAAAATTATTTAAAGTGCTTCACGCAGGAGAATTATGCTGTCATTTCTGGAGATATTTTTTCTGTTTTAAGTGCTTATTTAAATTTTTCATGAAATAGAACTTTATTTGCCCTTTCCTCTCCTTCCAACTTGGCCCAGATCTCCCCCCCCACCTACCCAACTTCCTATTCTCCCTCTCTTTCTAAAACACAAGCAAGAAAACCAACAAAACCCTAAAACTATCACAATAAATGTGGCATGTACTTTATATCACAGAAACAGTTTGAAACAAAATGATAAAAAGATTTCTATTTCCCTAAGGAAATACACCTACATGTGCCAGAATTTGCTCTGATTTGTTCTGTTAGTGATATCTTATACATTTCAAATTACAACAAAACAAAAAGATAATACTGTTGTTCTTGGTTTCATTAATCCATAGAATGAAGGCGGATCGAATTAATACAGGCCAATTGGTATAAGAGAACACCACTTTAATATAAAAAACACACTCGCGCAACCGAAGTTCCCGCAATGCCCAGAAACAGGAAAAAGGAAGAAGGGGTCCCCAGCGTCTGTGCACCCCAATTTATATACATTTGCCTGAGGCCGTCCCACCCCCAAAGGGCGGGCTCTCTCTACATCTCTCCGTTTTTGTCGAAATAAGACAGAACTAAACTAACTACAACTATAAACAATAATAACAAATAATAAATGTAACAAACAATATTGAGAACAAAAGTTTTACCAGACACTCTATCTCAAGAAGTCTAAATAATGTAGAGAGTAATTACAATTATATAATCTTCAACTCCGTCAAAGATCTGAGAAGGGAATAAATGTTACTT
>NC_022013.1:31478402-31482211 GCF_000317375.1 Microtus ochrogaster | reverse complement strand
GTCCTCAATAGTTTTCAGACATCCAGCTTCTGCCTTAAGAATCCTGGATTCGTCCCTTAAAGACTCTATCATATCCTTGCTGTCAAACCATTTAGTGCCAAGGAAAATTACTAATCCCAGAAAAATGCATAGATGTGGGGTGCTAGACACCTCTTGTAAGATCTCCCGCATGGCACATTCAAAAAGACCGTTAAAATTCTCGAGGGTAATATTCTCAGACATCTTTTTTTTTTTTTTAATATGGAAAAAAAATTACCTGTAATGACTGGTTTCTGCCAGAGGTGGCAAAAGAGTCCACTTGAGTCCACGTGGAGGTCTGGTCTGAAACAACTCAAAACCGAAATCTATTGTTCTGGCTGAGGATTTATGAGGTTACCTTGAATCAGACCAAGTCTGCCGCTGAGGTGGTGCGTGCAGACAAGGGCAATGTGAGCCCCGGAGCACTAGCAGCAAGAGAGCGTGCCCGCTTGTGCTCGGGGTAGGGTGCGGGTTTGACGGGCACTGGCGGCTAATGAGCTGCCCAATCCTGGACGCCGGAGTGTGCTGGGCCAGGGAGAGCGCGCAGTGAGTCGCGAGCAGAGTCGGCGGGTGTGGAACGCTTCCCTCCGGTGACCAATCTCACTCGCAAAGGCTGCACTAGGTTCCCCCGTGCAGCGCGGTGGCTGAAACCGGGACCCACGGGGCGGCTGAGATCAGCGCCTGGGTCCTGGTGCGGGCAAGGGGAAAATCTGCCACAACATTGGGCGCCAAATGAAGGTGGATCGAATTAATACAGGCCAATTGGTATAAGATAACACCACTTTAATATAAAAAAACATACTCACGCAACCGAAGTTCCCGCAATGCCCAGAAACAGGAAACAGGAAGAAGGGGTCCCCAGCGTCTGTGTATCCCAATTTATATACATTTGCCCGAGGCTGTCCTGCCCCCAAAGGGCAGGCTCTCTCTACAGTAGAATACCAGACAATGATATATCTCCAATGGAATTACTAAATATTTTTAATGTAATCTCTTTAAAATTCTTTAGTACCAAAAAATATTATTGCTACAGGTTGAATCTTAAATATCCCCCATGGACTTCATTTTAATGACTTGGTGTTCATTGAAGTACCATCAGGGTCTGGAAGACCCATAAGGGTTCTGGTCTAATAAAATGTTATTTGGCTGAGAGAGAATAAAGCATATAAAACAGAAAAAAGAAGTCTTTTGTAACTGGGGCATGCCCTCCAAGAGAAGTAAAGTGCATTTCTTTGTGCTCCTTTGGTGCTTGGGTATAAGATTGCTTCAATTCCTATAAAGACTACAACCAGCAGAGAAACAAACTGCAAGAGGCAAGAATAAATCTTGTCTCAGCACAACTTAGCTGGGCTGGTTCAAACTTCTGGAGTTTAACACTGTGCTAGTTTGTTTTACATGTATTTAAGTATAGTACAATTTTTGGAAGAAAAAGTTTCGTTGTATGCTGGGGAACCTCCTTCATCCAATGGCCTTTGGTTTGCTGGACCAGGTTGGGCATGGGATAATAATTGCATGGGATAATAGGTAGATCAGTATGAGCTTACTCACACTTGTCAACTGTTTTTATACACAATAGAGTACTACATAGTGGTAAAAAAATAATGACATCTTGAAATTTGCAGGTAAATAAATGAATCTAGAAAAAAACATATTGAGTAAAGTAACCCAGACCCAGAAAGACAAATATAATGTACTCACTCATCAGTGGCTTCAACAAATAAAGCACAGAAAGCCCAACCTACTGTCCAGACCTGCAGACAACCTAGACAAGAAAGAGGACCATAAGAGAGGCATACATGGATCTATACAGAAAAGAGAAAAACACAAGTTCTTATGAGAAAATTGGGAGTGTGGGGGTCATTGGAAATGAAAGAAGGGGAGTGGGAGAAAGGGGGGGGGTGGAGGAGAAAAAGTTATATGTCAATAAAAACAATAAAAATTATTAAAAGAAAGGAAGAAAAAACAAAATAAAAAATAAAGGAGAGCTTATGCTGGAGAGGATGTGCTGGTGAGAGTGCAAACTTTAATAGTCACTGCAGAAACCTGAGAATCAGTCTACCTTGAGACCCAGCAATACCACTCTGGGGCAAATTCCCATAGGATTCACACCCATACTATAAGAACATTTGCTCAACTATGTTCATAGCAGCATCATTTGTAGTAGTCAGCACCTGGAAACAAACTAAAAGCCCCCCAATTGAAGAATGGATGAAGAAAATGTGATATATTTATACAATGGAGTATTACTCAGCTGTAAAAGTCAATGCTGAGAAAGGGAGAAACAATTCTCTCCAGAGGAAAGCACACAGATTGATTTTCAAATACCAAATGGTGATTCAGAATTGTGCATGTTATTATTGTATTGAAAAGACATGGTGTATTTCATAACTCATAGTCTCCTAAAGAACAAGACACTTACCCAGTATTTGTTACAGGATAAATGAAGGACAAAAGGGTCTAAGTCGACACTGACATTCTGTTGTTCAGAACTGGCAGCTATCAATGTCATCACCACTCTCTAAGACCAAAGACTTCTAGTGACAAGATATGGTCACTCTTTCTTAATGTCCTATATCTAAAGAATGTGTTTCAGTGAAACAAAGCTTGGAATAAACTCTACTGATAAGGAACAATTAGGTAAGGAGTCAAAAATCAGAGAGAACAGAAAACCCTTTTATTAAGCTCCCTAGCTTTTTTTTTTTTCTCTCCAATCAGAATTGGAAGCAATATTTTCATCCTGCGTGCTTTCACCTAGCTTCAAAACCACAATATAATTCACAAGTTCCATAAAATCTCCACTTCGGAATGATGCTACATGATTGTACATGGTGCTCTTCTATCAGGACATTTTTGTTTTGGTTTGGTTTTTTTTTCAAGACAGGATTTCTCTGTAGCTTTGGAACCTGTACTGGATGGAACTCACTCTATAGACCAGGCTGACATCAAATTCACAGAGATCCACCTGTCTCTGCTTCCAAACTGATGGGATTAAAGGTGTGCACCACCACTGTCTGGCTTCAATGGGACATTTTTTTTTCTTTTTAAAAAATGTATTTCATTGAGCATGACTTCTGACTTCAGCCACATTTGGGGCATAACTTTGTCTTTATTCAAGCTCAATACTTGGTTTAATTTTTCTCCACCTAAGGAGGAGACAATGAAGAAGATGCTCCCTAGTAAGTCCCCTTAACTAACATTGCTTAGCTCCTGAAAATTCCCCCACCTTTTTCAACATAGTCACAATTTCTTCATTTGGAAGGCCTTCTAGTACTACTATTCAGGCTGTATTACACTTTTTGAATAAAAAAAAAACATTTATGGTAGTCTGCAATTTTCTTTTACATATTTTTCATCAGTGAACCCAAGGACATATCAGAAAAGGGTCTGACACTTCTTGTCACAACCTACATCAGTATCACTCATATTAGAACCTTAACTTAAGAGATCAGGAACTTGTTGCAATATTCTTTGAATCTTCTCATTTAGTAATAAGATAAGAAGAGTCTTCCATAAAATTGAATAGCACAGAGGAGTGAAAGAAGGCTTAAACTAAAAATCCTACAATGGAAGATAGGCTGTTATCTCCCTAGGGATCCCTGGTATGTGAGCCATAAAGCAAGAACATCTTTACTTGTAATCATTATAGTGAGCAAGTGTGTGTATGTGTGTCTGTGTGTCTGTGTGCAAGTGTGTGTCTGTGTGAGAGCACACACGTGTGTGCATGAGAGAGAGAAAGAGAGAGAGAGAGAGAAAGAGAGAGAGAGAGAGAGAGAGAGAGAGAGAGAGAGAGA
>NC_022013.1:31460873-31478302 GCF_000317375.1 Microtus ochrogaster | reverse complement strand
AGAGAGAGAAAGAGAGAGAGAGAGAGAAAGAGAGAGAGAGAGAGAGAGAGAGAGAGAGAGAGAGAGAGAGAAACAGAGGGGCCAGTTTTAATCCCCTTATGCTGTCTGTAAAATCCTCTATTATATATTATATTATAGGGCACATCATCTGAATTTGCTCAAAATTTCAGATTTTAAAAATTATGTCAACTAATTGACTAAATCTTTTTATACCTCAATACACCAAGAACCATTTATCTATTACATCTATTTTTTCTTGTGTATAATTCTCCTCTATTTATCTTTAAAATGGCCATTCTTAGAGTTAGAAGTGGATATTTTAACAAAGTCTAACTGTGGGAAGGCTTGGACTGTAGGTGGGAATTTTGATAGTATTATAATTTTTATGCATTATTAATTTTCTTTTCTGCTTTCAGTGGTTCCATCTTCCCACTGTTAAATATCATTATATTCTCACCCTGTTTACATCTCCAGAAAGTACTTAAAATGTCAGCATATTTCTAGGGAATGTAAAGTGATTTCAGAATAGAATAAAATATTATGAAATGTACATTGTTCAGCCTTGATGAATTAGCATTATTTTCCTCTATCCTCAGTACTGCTTTTGCTTACATAAATAGAGCTCCCTACAGCAAACTGATGCTATATTGATCACGAGTCATCACCATTAGACTTTAGATTAAGAATGAATAGCCGTAATTAGGGAAAGCTGACTGGCTTAAGTTCAAAAACAAAGAACCAAGAGTTGTTAAGATAGTTCTGTTGGTAGTGAATCTTGCAATCAAAACTTACGACTTGAGTCGGACCCATGCCCCCCAACATAATTGTAATTTTTCAAAAAACAAAGAATTGTATGGTAGACCAATACCATCACTGTCTGAGCTCCCTTCCTTATATTAAAAGCATCCCATAAGCTAACTCACTCTTGTACTCCCTCACTTAGATATTTATTAAAATATCTTTGATAAGTCGAAAACTGTATAATCAGAGAGGAAAGTGCCTTTCTGCCTAGGGAAAGTAACCTATAGTAGAGCTAGATGGATTTCACATTGCTACATTTCAAATAAATATCAGTGAACTATAAAAGCATGCAGATTTCTTATGAATCAATGGAGGAATGATATGATCAAATAATAATTAGGCGAACCCCAACACTTTTCAGATAGCACCTTTCCCAGTGAAAATTACAAAAGTTGTGGCTTTAATTCAAAATAAAGTTTTAATCAGGTTTCCTTAAGACAACTGTCAACCAAAAGTAAATTTGAAAACCAAACAGGAATGAGTCTCTCCAAAACTTCATGGCACACATATATTTGTGAATATATGTGGTAAAAAGTTATTGAATGGAGAGATTTGTAAAGTTCTTATTTTCCTTTCAAAAAGAACAAGTCTCTGAAGTTCCAAAGACTCTGCATTTCAGAAATGTATTGATAAAACACACCAATAGAGAATTCTGTTTAAATGTTGCTTGGGTGGAAATTGCTGAACAGAAAATAATGAGCAGGCAAATACAAGAATATACAGTGGCTATCTTTAGAATTTACCATCATGTGATTTTTTTTATAAAGATTTTAAGCTGCTGATTGAAAAGGTCTGTGCTTATCATAAAATCAAACAAGCAAGTACTTGTATTAAAATGAGAGAAAACCACTTTTTCTTATAGCTTAGCAAATTGCAATCAATATCCTGCTTGCCTAGTAGTTGAGATATTTTTATCAATTTATCTGCAATTACCAAAGAAATATCATGCTGAGGTAATTACACACTGTGCCTACTTTTTGAAAAGTAGCATTTTGCCAACGCATGCTTGGATATATCTATTGGCTCTGCAGAAATTCAAAAGCAAGCTCTAGAAACTGCTGAGGGAAATGCATTAAACTTTACAATTTCATTTCAAATTTCTGTAGAGTTTAGAACTAGTTGTGGGTTACAAAACAGGCTCATTTATGGGTCTGACTTTCATAATTTCAGCTCCATCTCTCTGGAAAGGCCTACATATACTTAAAACACACATCATCTTGCTTATATTGTCTAAGATGCTTGCTGATATTCTTATATAATTCTTCTGTTCTAAATGGATTCATAATTTATAGGTAAGACAGAAGAAGAAATTATCATGGAAAACTTTTTATATGTACTTACAATATGCCAAGTACTATTTAAAGCATTGCACATGACAGTGTATTTGATCTACAATTCATATCAATAGTGCAAAGAAGGATATATAACATCTATATTTCATCTCTTATTTGTAGAGCCCTTGAAAACCATATTCAAACTGTGAGACCAGTGTTCAGCTCTGGTGCCCCAGAGGTTGACTACAGAGCAATGCTTCTTATGTTTCAAAACATTCAACCAAGTAAGAACAACAGTTGTCTGAAGAAATCACTTGTAACACACTTAATTAAAAACTCAGAGACAGATATTGGGGTTCAACCTGAAGATCAGAAAAGCAAACCAGGCAGCCACATGCTCTCACCACTACCTCTATTCGAAATGGCAATCCTGGAATCCTCAGAATGTGACTGTGTATAAGAGCTGTCTCCTCCAGTTTTATATTCCTTTCTAGGGCTGGGAATAAAGGTATACACAACTACAGCCTGGTTTCTATGCCAAAGTAGTGTGATCACTGAGATTAAAGAGGTATAGCATCACTGCCTGGTCTGTAAGACTGATCAGTCGGGTTGTTTTACTCTCTGACTTTTAGGGAAGCTTTATTTATTTAAGTACAAATGAAATATCACTACAGTCACCTTTCAGAAAGTCCAGGAAAATACTATCATGTTTATTATTACATATAAATAAATAAAACTGCGAGGGAGAGGTGTTTTATGCACATTGGGGAAAATAGAACAGATGCAATAAACATGTAACTTTGAGACAATAAACTAAGGGAGTGCCAAAAATCTCATTAATAGTACCTATAGAAACTGTTGTTCAATGCAACATTAATGTACCATATTCGATATTACTATTATTAGAAATGATGGCTTAATTGTGGGATGATGACTTTATCTAAAGCAAAATATTGTCTGATACATATCAATTTTATTGTTTTCTTGTTGAGGCTTATGATCATTTTAAACAAATACCCTATCTTTAATAGCACTAAGAAAATCATCACAGCAGAACTTAGAGCTAGTGTTTTGTGATTATGTAGTCCTAGTGATAGAGCACCTCTTAGTGGTAGGAAGGCAATACTACATAAAATAGAGGAAAATTCGCATAATTTGGTGAACTTTTCAGGCTCTAATTTTTTTATTATGAACTTTTCCCTGGGACTTATCTTCTTACTGTTTTTATACTAATTATCATTAGCAGAGAGATATACAATGCAATATTTATTTTTATTTATTTTATATATTTTTATTACTTCTTTAAGAATGTAGTGCAGAGTATTTTGATCATATATTCATCTCCAATTCCTCCCTTTAGCTCCTCCCAGATTCACCTTCACTTCTGTTATTCCTCCCTATTTCATGTGCTCTTTGCAAATGTCTCGACTATAATTTGTGCTGTCAATATACTCTCCTGTGTGTGCATGTGGTCATGCATTAGGACACATCTAACAGAGCCATCTAGTATCCATGGCCTCCTTAGTTACACTTAGTTATACTTCATGCTAGAGTACTAACTTCATTGATCTAGTATCAAATATCTTAGGTACTGTGAGTTCATGAGTATGACAGCCATGTGCAGAAGACAGTGTTTGGCTCTTGGCTCCCCCAACCTTTTGCTCTTAAAATCTTTAGGCTCCTTGTTTCATGATTATCCCAGGGCCTTGGGGGAGAGGATGTGAGACAGATTGCTAAGCACACTACATTGACAAGGGTACTTAGCACTTTGACCAGTTGTAAGATAGTGTGTTAACCACCATCTGCTTGAGGTCTGCACTAATCAAAGCGTAGGGAAACATGAATTTTAAAGGCAGTTTCATACTATATTCTTCATGAAAATAACAAAATTAGGTTGACCTTATCAACAAAAAGAGATTTGGTGAGATTTTCCACCAGACATGTGTTGTCTCCAATGAAAGAAGCTTTAAATCAATCAAACTGCTATTACCTTGTAACATGCATACCACGATTGCACTGATGGACGTGTCTTGCTACATTAATCATTATTGCAGTTCCAAAGTTTACAGCTGTGTAAGACTTGATAATTAACCCCGCCACCTGCAGGATACATAGCACCTCCCAGTACTAGGAAAACTATCCAGAATTGAGGATGCTTCCTATTCTGTATAGGCATAATTTTTCTGTGTCAGGTCACTAAAATGAATGCTGTCTTCAACAATCGTGTCTTACACTCAATTCTGGTGAGTAACTAATGACAATAGCTTATATTTGGAGAGTTTGGGGACAGAACTGACAATAAACTTTCTATTTAGCCATCTGTGAGTACTGGGACATACTTACACTGTGTGTGGTGAATCCAATTAAACTCAAATATATATTTATTTCTATATTGTTATTCCCAGGCCACCCGGAAGGCTGTACTTCCGGGTTCCACCAGCTCGGGTATCCAACGTCTGACATAGCCCCCTCCCCCACCCCCCTCCCCCACCCTAGCCCCTGTGCGCAGGAGCAGAGCATAGCTTCGCCTGTCACCAGTGTCTGACGTAGATATGCCTTTTCCCTCAAGCGCATGAGCTGGGACCCCTTTAAAAGCTAAGGGAGCCATTTCTCTCTCTCTCTCTCTCTCTCTCTCTCTCTCTCTCTCTCTCTCTCTCTCTCTCTTCTCTCTCTCTCTCTCTCACGCATGGTTTTGTTTATGTCTCGTGCGGTCTCTCCCATCTCCGCAGGACATTTTATATATGACAGTGAAAGAGAAGTCTCAAATTTCATTCATCTACATGTGTCTATCCAGTTATTCTAACATCATTTGTTAAAAATATACCTTTTTCTACTTATGCTTTGGTACCTCTGGAAAAATCAGATGTCTGTAAGTATGTGGACTTATTATATATGGGTTCTTGATTCTAATCCATTGATCAATGTCTTTGTTGTGACAAGGTCATATTTTCTCTTTCTTTGGTTCTGTAGTGGTAATTTCTGGTTTTGTGTATCAACTTGAAATAAGCTAGACTGAGCAGATGAAGAGCCTCAGTGGAGGAAATGCCTCATTGAGATCCAGCTCTAAGGAATTTTCTCATTTAGTGATCAGTGGGGGAGCACCTAGCCCATGGTGAGTGGTGCCATTCCTGGGCTGTTGATCCTGGAGTCTATTAGAAGGTTGTGGACTGAGCAAGCCACAGGAAGCAAGCCAGTAATGAGTTCCTCTCCATGACCTCTGTATCAGCTCCTGCATCCAGGATCCTGCCCTGCGTGATTTCCTGTCCTGATTTCCTCTAGTGGTGAACAGCAATGCTGAAGTGTAAGCCAAATAAACCCCTTCCTCCCCAATTTGTTTTTAATCATTGTGTCTTGTCACAACAATAGAAGCACTAGCAAAGACAGTAGAATAACGTGAAGTCAAGTATAGTAGTGGCGGTAACAGGATTTTTATTGTCTAGGATTGTTTTAGCAATCGAGAATCTTTCTTGCCTCCATATAAATTTTAAGATTTTGTTTTAAATTCTATGAAGAATTGAGTTGGACTTTTGATAGAGTTTGCATTGAATCTGTACATTACTTCTGGCAAAACAGCCATTTCAGGATATTAATCTATGTACACTGGATATCACTCCATCTTCTGATATCCTCTTCAAATTCTTCATTCATTATTTAAAGTTGTCATTTTATAGATAGTTCACTTCTTTGGGTTTGTTTGTTACAAGGTAGCTTTCTGAGGCTTCAATAAATAAGAATTCTTCTCTGATTTCTTTCTCAGTCCCTTGATTTTGGTATATATGAAGGTTAATGATCTGAGTGTGTTAGCTGTATAACTTCTCACTTTGTAGAATTGTTTTAGGTATAGTCCTTTCCTGGTGGAGCCTTTGTTTTCAAGAATCATGTAATATGTAAATAGGGTTATTTGAGTTCTTCCACTTGTATTTGTATTCCCTCTCTTTTCATTTCTTTTTTTAAATTGATTGTATTGAGTTATACATTTTTCTCTGTTCCCCTCCTTTCCTCTCCCCTCCCATTCAACCCTCTTCCATGGTCCCCATGCTCCCAATTTACTCAGAAGATCTCGTCTTTTTCTACTTCCCATGTAGATTATATCCATGTATGTCTCTCTTAGGGTCCTCATTGTTGTCTAGGTTCTCTGGGATTATGATTTGTAGGCTGGTTTTTTTTTTTGGTTTTGTTTTATATTTCAAAACCAATTATGAGTGAGGACACATACTAATTGTCTCTCTGTGTCTGGGTTACCTTACTCAATATGATGTTTTCTAGAATCTTCCATTTGCCTGCGAATTTCAAGATGTCATCAATTCTTTTTTATCCTGTGTAGTACTGCATTATGTATTTGTACCACATTTTCCTTATCCATTCTTTGGTAGAAGGGCATTTAGATTGTTTCCAGGTTTTGAATATGACAAACAATGCTGCTATAAACATAGTTGAGCACATGCCCATGTGGCACAATTAAGCATCCTTTAGATATATACCCCAAAGTGGTATTGTTGGGTCTTGAGGAAGATTGTTTCCTAATTTTCTGAGAAATAGCCATACTGATATCCAAAGGGGCTAGACCAGCTTGCACTCCGACCAGCAATGCAGGAATATTCTTTTAACCGCACAACCTCTCCAGCATAAGTTGTCAGTGTTTTTGATCTTGGCCATTCTTACAGTGTAAGATGGAATCTCAGAGTTGCTTTGCTATGCATTTCTCTGATGACTAAGGATGTTGAACATTTCCTTAAGTGTCTTTCAGCTATCTTAGATTCTTCTGTTGAGAGTTCTCTGTTTAGGTCTATATTCCATTTTTAAATTGAATTATTTGTTCTTTTGATGACAAATTTCTTGAATTCTTTGTATATTTTGGAGATCAGATCACTGTCTGATGTGGGGTTAGTAAAGATCTTTCCCTATTCTGTAGGCTGTCATTTTGTCTTGTTGACCATGTCCTTTGCTTTAGAGAAGCTTTTCAGTTTCAGGAGGTTCCATTTATTAATTGTTTCTCTCAGTGTCTGTGCTACTGGGGTTATATTTAGAAAGTGGTATCCTGTGCCAATGCATTCAAGTCTACTTCCCACTTTCTATTCTATGAGGTTAAGTGTGGCTGGCTTTATATTGTGGTCTTCATTTGGACTTGAGTTTTGTGCATAGTGATAGATAAGGATCTATTTTCATTCTTCTACATGTTGATATCCATTTATGTCTGCGCCATTTGTTAAATATGCTTAATTTTCTCCATTTTATATTTTTTGATTCTTTGTCAAAAAATCAGGTGTTTGTAGGTGTGTGTGAATTTATATCCAGGTCTTTGATTCAGTCCCCTTGTTCGCCCTGTCTTTTTTTATACCAATACCAGGCTGTAGCTCTGTAGTAGAGTTTGAAGTCAGGATTTGCGGTGCCTCCAGAAGTTCTTTTATTGTACAGGATTGTTTTGGCTATCTTGGGTTTTTTGCTTTTCCATATGAAGTTGAGTACTTTTGAGGTCATTTATTATTATTTTAAGAGGTAAAAATAGAAAACTTTGTCTTGTACCTGATCTTAATAAGAATATTTTTAGTTTTTCTTTCTTAAAATAATGGTGGCTATTTTAAAGGTTCTAATGTGGCGCTGACAAAAATGTGTATTGTTTGATATCTGGGAAAAATGGTCCGTAGATAAATACCACATCCATTTGACCCATGATCATACTCTTGTAAGATGATGTTACGCTCTTTGGACTCTTTTTGGGGTCCTCCCATGTAGCTCCCATATGAATCATACATGGAGACTTACTCTTAGTTAAAATGTCTGGCCTTAGCTTGGCTTGCTTCTTGCCCACTTTTCTTAACTTATATTATCCCCTTTGCTCTTTGCTTGTGGAATTTCTCATTCTCTTACTTCTTGCAATCTTGCTGTTACTCCATGGATTTCTACATAATTAACTGAATGACTGGTTGGGTTGCTGATGCCCTCCTCCTTCTAAGGCTACTACTCTGAACCAAGCTGTCTCCTTTTATCTATCCTTTCTACTTCCCAGCCTTGCCTATCCTTTCTCTTGCCTCAGTATTGGCCATGCAGATCTTCATGATAAAATCAGGTACTTGCTATAGGCAAAATGTCACAGCTTCACAGAGTTACATTGTTAAACAAATGCAACATAAAAGTAACACAACTGAAAATAATATTTTCAACAATTCCCAGTGTTTCTTTATTAATTTTTTTACACTTTATCTATCTAAATGTGCCTCTGGTATATTGATGTCATCCACTTCCACTGTGTGGGGTTAATCAATTATTTTAAATTTAGTAGTGTTTTCTTTATTGCAATTTCAGATTGATGGATTGGCACATTAATCAAAAATGATATAACCTTTTCATCTCGAATAACAGACATTAATTTTAAACCTATTTTATTAAACAATAGAATGCATCTCTTATTGTTCCATTTGTTTAGAATAATTTTGCCCATTTTTTTATTCTAAGACAATGTTGATCTTTGGCAGTAATGTGAGTTCCTTGGAGGCAGTTAAAAGGTTTCTGTTTCTAATTTTATCTGCTACAAAATTATAAGTAGGAGCAAGTTTTGCTACCTGTCATTTTGTTGATTTTGCAATGTTTGGGGCTTTCTCAGTTTTCTTTTGTGTAATGACTGCCATGGCAACATTTATGTTTTCTTACAGTGGTCCCTTGAGTATGTTTGCTTTCTCTTCAGATTGAAATATCCCTTCCAGCATCCTCTAGGGAGCTGTTTTCCACATCATGAATGCCTTTAGTGTGCTTTTATGATAGAAAGATTTGCTTTCATCATCAATTGTGCCAGATACTTTCACTGGGTGTATTAGGTTGTGTTGGCAGTTTTGGTATTTCTGAGTTTGAAAAGCCCCCAACTCCAGCTGCTTCTCATGCATTGTCTTGTACTGAAAAGTCCCCAGGTGTCCTAATAGGGGAGGCTTTGTATGTAACTTGTTTTTACTCTTTTGCAGCTTTCAAGATATTTTCCCATTCTGTTCATGAACTGTTTTCTTTATAATATGCTCTGAAGCATTTCTATTCTGTTCTTGTCTATTTGACATTCTATGTATCTCTTATATCTAGAGGGACTTCTCTTCACTTAGAGGTTCTTATCCCATGATTTTATTATTTTTTTATTTTTATTTTTTTAATTAATTTATTTATTAAGGATTTCTGCCTCCTTCCCGCCACCACCTCCCATTTCCCTCCCCCTCCCCCGATCAAGTCCCTCTCCCTCATCTGCTTGAAGAGCAATCAGGGTTCCCTGACCTGTGGGAAGTCCAAGGACCGCCCACCTCCATCCAGGTTTAGTAAGTTGAGCATCCATATTGCCTAGGCTCCCCCAAAGCCAGTATGTGCAGTAGGATCAAAAACCCATTGCCATTGTTCTTGAGTTCTCAGTAGTCCTCATTGTCTGCTATGTAAGTCCGGTTTTATCCCATGCTTTTTCAGACCCAGGCTAATAGAAAACACTATCCTGAGTGAGGTAAGCCAGACCCAAAAAGAGGAACATGGGATGTACTCACTCATATTTGGTTTCTAGCCATAAATAAAGGTCAGTGAGCTCATAATTCACGATCCTAGAGAAGCTAAATTAGAAGGTGAATCCAAAGACAAACAAATAGGCATCCTCCTGAATATTAACCTTCATAAGGCGATGAAAGGAGACAGAGACCCACATTGGAGCACCGGACAGAAATCTCAAGGTCCAAATCAGGAGCAGAAGGAGGGGGAGCACGAGCAAGGAACTCAGGACCGCGAGGGGTACACCCACACACTGAGACAATGGGGATGATCTTTTGGGAATTCACCATCCCATGATTTTATTAAAAATGTTTTCTTGCAGGGCAGTGGTGGCGCACGGCTTTAATCCCAGCACTCCGGAGGCAGAGGCAGGCGGATCTCTGTGAGTTCTAGGCCAGCCTGGTCTACAAGAGCTAGTTCCAGGACAGGAACCAAAAGCTACAGAGAAACCCTGTCTCGAAAAATAACAACTACAAAAAAATGTTTTCTATACACTTTGTATGAAATTCTTTTCCTCCTGTTATAGTTACAATATGTAGGTTTTATTTCTTTTCACAGAATTCCAGAGTTTATAAATCTTCTGTTCATTTTTTAAAAAATATAATTGAAAATCATCAGGTATATAGAAGTATATAATGATCCATAACTAGAAATTTTAAAAATTTCCATCTGTTACTCATTTGTGAGTTTATCAAATTATATTAAAACATATTTCAAGCAATGTTCTCATTAGTAGTCTGTGTGATAATGCATCACATTGATAATTCCTTGGAAATTTTTTAAATAATGACATACTTTAACTCATTATTTTAAATTCAGTTTGTGATAATTTCTAGAAATGTTATATTAAATTTGAACTCAAAATATAATCCATGAAATCTTGATTAATTAAATGGAGAAAATTAACATAAATGTTGATGATTTAGCCAAGGAGGAGGTCAAAAAAAATTTGCTGTTTGTTAAGAGCGTGATGTAGAGATCCCTTCTAAACTGAATTTTTCAAAAATAAAGAAAACAAATGGGAAAGGAGGATTGATATATCCATCAGTAATTTTTAAAAAGAGATTATATTTTGTTTTGCAATAGAGCAATGGCAAATATCTTCTTGGTCCTCTGCAAGTGCTTCTAGCTTTCTGCGATGTGTACACAAATTAAAGAGAAGGTTTATTCAACATGTTTTGATGCAAGTTACCACCTTGTTAAAACACAGGAGGCTCACTAAGACTAGGCATATATATATATATATTTACCTTCTAGTACAGCAGACTTTATTCTCTGTTTTTCAAAATGGCACTAATATAAACCACTGAGATACCAAAGCAACCCTTAAGAAAGTCTCCTTTTGTTCAAGTGTCAGTTCCCATTTCTCCCTGAGGTAAAATCACTGCTTTCTACATGGAGGCAGCATGGAGTCTTCCCTTTCAGACAGCATCCCTAGCATTCCACACTGGTGAGCAGGGCTTGCAGGAGGATGATTAACTGGAAAGTGCCCTGCTGTGCACAGTAGGCAAGCAGAGCTAAGGCTGGTACAGCAGATGTTTCTCGTTCAGATCTTTAAGAACTATAATTGGGTGAAATAAACATTGTGTTTCACTTAATTCAATTTGCTACCTTCTTTCATTTGCTAGAAAAGTTGCGGTTTAAATCCACATGAATACCTTGTTTTGAACAAGAAGGCTCATCTGATATATGACTCAGTCATGTGCTAACAATACATTATAAAGGGTTGGCACAGTAAAAGACAGATTTTTCAGAAATTCAGAGAATTCCATTTGAACTTGATTTAACTCTGTTTATCAGAAAGTCTTAATTGGTTCTTGGATTCTTAAGGTCAAAAACTTTTCTCTCTAAATTACTGCTATTTCTGTATCTTATACTCTAGAATTCTAAGCATCTAACATTTTTCATTTTATTTATATAGTTATTATTTATTTTTGTGATACTAGGAATTGAATACAGGGTACCACAAAATGCTAAGCAAGTACTCAGCAATTGATTAATGATCCCGTTTTTATGCATTTTATATTTTCTGATGCAGTATTTCAATATATTGTTTAGTGTCATTGAACTTACCCTGTAGCCGAGGCCTACTTTGAACTTTTGCTCCTTCTCCCTCTGTCTCTGAAGTAACCAGAGTAACAGGCCTGAACCATGAGGTTCAGTTAAAAATTCACTAATTAAAACAATAACATATCAGTCTAAATTCAAAATATTTACTCACCTATTTAGTATTATATTACAAAACATAATTTGATTAAATATATGAAGATATAATTATTTCTTGATATACTCAGAATTGTTATTATAATTTACTTTTTATTTTAATAAAAAATCCTTGGAGATGAATGCTTTTACAAAAGAGAACAGTTTAATATGTGATAGGATGCAAAGGAAATGTAAACTTAATATAATTAATTTTCATGTATGGCAAGTAACTTTGTAATTTTTTTGATGGTTGGGAGTGGTTGGACCAAAATGTTTTTGATTCAGGTCTAAAAACTTATCAGGCTGCCTCAGAAGAAAGACTAGAGTCTAGAGACACTAGAGTCAGGAAAGAATCCAGGCAATGCTAGATCAGTGATGATTGGTTACATTGCCTATCTTTGGCCGGCCACTTAAACTTCATGTCAGGACCCTAAACATTGACTTGGGGAGACATCACTGCATGTCTTTGTCCCTCTTCCTACCTTGAATATATCTCATATTACTTTTCTCTCTGTGTGTGTGTTTTGTTGCTGTTGTTGCTGTATAAGTCATGAAGTATAAAAGAGATCCTGAGAAAAAGAAGGAAAAGATTAATGTTGGGATGCTGAGGCCACTGCTGCTATCTTCTTTGCTATCTATACCAAACTTCTTTGGCATTACAAAGTGGACTGACCCAGCAGCTCTCTGGGAATCTTTAGGGCCCTAATTTAATTTCTTAATGTATCAAGCTTTGTGGATTCAGAAATGGCATGGTTTTCAGCTTCCCCAGAATTCAGACATCTAGTGTTGGACTAGCCAGTCCTTATCATGCAAGCCACATTAATAAAATTTCTCTACAATACATATTATACTGATTCTCTTCCTCTAGGGACACTTCAAATAACTAAAATACATAAAAAAGAAAGTAAGGGGATAATTATCTGGAGAAAAGGTTGGAATCGGCTGAAGGAAAGGGGAGGGTCTGGGAAGAACATAGAGTATAATAAATGACAGCACCTATAATGATACAACCTTATGAAGATGCTTTGACAAAACAACCATAGCTTTCTAAATTAACCTGAAATATCATTTTTTAAAAAGATTACAGTCTACATATTTTAATAGAAAAAATACCTTAAGAACAGCATCATTTTTATTTTAAAGCATGTTAAGCTCTTCAGAATCTGTGACTTTACCCTGGGAAACTGAACTTAACATCTCAAGTGTAAGGACAATTATAATTTAATTTTAGGATCTCATTATGTGTAGATGTTATGCTACTGTATTTATGTGATATGTTTCTGGAATAATTTCCACATAATTGTTTTCCAAAAAGTTCATAAAATAAGATATTAAATATAAATCCAGAGAGCAACTAAGTTTTACTTTGCTTAGCTATTGCATAGTAAATTTAAACAGAGGTCATTTTTCTTTCAGAATAAAATCCTCTAGACACTTGGCAGATTTTCTTCTTTAGTGAAGATTTTGTTGTCTAAATTAAAGAATTTGCTGGACTGGGTAATAATTCCAGAAACATGGGAAAGCTGTTTTCTGTTTTCTATGGTTTAGTGGAATAATTAGGGTTTACTTTATAGACCTCAGGAAGTCACATGATGACAACCTAACTAATTATGCATTTTAATCACTATTTAATTAATGTTTCTCTTTAAATTTATCAAATAAGAGAAAATAACTATAAACTTTTCAGGACTATAGTACATACATTTTTTCACAACAAATGATGGAAAGTATCCCAACAACAGAATGCACAAAAAACATTGATATTAAAAAAAAAAAGTACTGATTTATCAAAACATAATCATTGAAAGAATATGGCACTTAAATGTAGAAGCACTATTAGGAGGTGTGGCCTTGCTGAAGGAAGTGTGTCATTCTCGGGGCAGGCTATGAAATCTCATTTGTTCAAATTTCCCTCAGAGTAACTTTCAGTTGTTTCCCTTTTCCCTGCAAGCCAAGATGTAGCTAGCACCACATCTACATGCATGCCACCATGCTTCTCTGTAGGTGGAGTTTTTCTGTGTCTAGGCAGTCACCTCCAAGCAACCACACAGAAACTGTTTATTAATTATAAGTGCTTAACCAATAGCTCAGGTTTGTTACTAGCTAACTCTTACAACTTAAATTAACCTATTCATATTTTTCCACATTCTGTCACGTGGCATTACTTATCTTTCATCTTGAACCTGCTATTTCCTCTCAGTACCTGGATGGTGACTCCTCTGACACTCACTTTTTCTTCCCTATGTCTTTAGTCTAGTTCTTAACACCTAACCTTATTCTGTCCAACTATTGGCCAGCCAATTTCTCTATTAAACCATTCACAGCAACATATATTCATACAGTGTAAAGGAATATTCCACATTCTCCACCATGACAATAATGGACCTCCGAAACTTTAAGTGAGCCTCCCGAATTAAATTTTTATAAGAATTGCCATCGTCATGATATCTCTTCACAGCAATGAAAATCCTACGATAAGACATGAAATAGAATACATCACCAATAATAAACTAACTCCTCTTAAAACTCTAATCTGTTCCATGTTCTCTTTTGCATATAGATGAACATATAAGCATACAAATTTATAAATACCCAAACAAGCACCATGAATCCTGTATGAAAAAATAGAACATTTCTTTTTCCATTGTTCAGTTGAATTTACTCTTGCCAAAAGCAAAATAGAGGTTTTTTTTGTTGTTGCTGTTTGATTTTTTCTTCTCTTCATTGTATCATTGCTCAATTAAAAGTTTTGAATAAGCGATGAAATTATTATTTTTTACTTTGTTAGCCAAAATTTTTCATCTAAGATTACACATGATTAGTTCAACTTCAGGAATATTGCAAATGACATTTCTACAGCAGTTTTTGTCACGATTACTCTATTACAACTACTTCTCCTGGAGACATAGTTGTTATTATATTCTCTATATAACTAAATTATTGCTGGTGTTCTGCACAAAATCAAAATAAATTTTAAGCAAGATAATAAATGATTCACTATTACTTGCAAATACACACATGAATAAGATAATGAAAAAATTTATCTCAGACTATGATGCTTTCTGTGCACACACTTGCATACACACAATATATATAGATATAGAAATTGCATTACTTATATAATATAAGGATATCTATACAAAGCTATGTAACCTTTTCTGTTTGAATTTTCTACCCAAGTTTTTTTTAACTTAACTCTATATAATGCATTATTTTATATATAAAACATAACCTTTTAATCTTATAGGACCAATGTCATAATTCTTATCTTTCACTTATATTATTTTTTCATATTTAACCATTATATTTATAACATAATAAATGTCTCTTTTTGTGGAAAGCTTGTGATCAGTGTAAATATAGTTTATTCTCTCCTGATTTAGTCAACATGAAAGTGTAAGGGGGCTTTAACAACTCAATTTTGCTCTGAAATGTTGGACATAGTTTTTTCCAATTTTTACAGTTATCTCAAACCTTGATTATTTTGACTCAAATTTTGTTTCAAATGATATTTATGATAATTTGTGACATAAGGTCATAGTTAAGCAACAAAATTAATAAAGACAAACTGTCTTTCAGACCCAGATATAAATCCAGATACTAATGGACATCAGATTTTTGATAAAAAAACCAGAAATACATACTAGAAAAAAAAAGACTCATTCAACAAATAGTGCTGGTCAAACAGGTTTTATACATATGGAAGAATGCAAGTGGAGTCTAACTTAGTTTGGTTTACTATTGCCATGAAGAAACACCAGGACAAACAACAACTTATGAAAGCAACGATTTATTTCATATTACAACTCTCAGGTCATGTGTCATCCCTGAGGGAAATCAAGAAAGGTACTTAAAGCTGGAATCTGAAGGAAGGAGCTGAAACCAAGGCCATGGAGAAGTGTTGCTTACTGTTTTGTTCTACAGAGCTGCTCAGCCTGCTTTCTTATAGAAAACAAGACCACTAACCCATGGATGACTCCACCCACAATGGCCTGGGCACTCCCCACTAATCATTAACTAAGAAAATGCATTACAGCTGGATCTTATGAAGGCATTTTTTCAACTGAGGCTCCATCTTCTCTGATGATTCTAGTTTGGGTTACATGGACATAAAAGCAGCCATTACAGATCCATACCTATCACATTGCATAAGCCTCACCTCCAAAAGGGTCAACTATCTAAACATAAAATGAGATACAATGAACCTGCTAAAAGAGAGAGAGGAAAATACCTTGAATTTATTAGCACTTTATCATTCAAATTGGTAGCATACAGAATGAGAAAGTGTTTTTTACCAACTCCACACAAGATAGAGGGCTAATACCCAAATTAAATAAAAAACTCAGAAAACTAGAAATAAAAAAAATCAATTAAAAAATTGGAGCCAGATCTAAACAGAATTCTCAATAGAGGAAATGGCTGTGAAACATTTAAAGAAATGTGTCATGCCCTTACCCATCAGGAAAATACAAGGCAAAACTACTTTGAGGTTCCATCTATAGCTGTCAGAATGGCTAACATCAAAAATACAAGTGACTGCTTATGCTGACAAAGATGTGGAATAAGGGAAAAACCCATCTACAGCACTTACAAATTTTCAGTATAAGAGTTACTCAGAAAAATGGGAATATAGCTACTTCAAGATGCATCTATGACATTCTTGGGTATATACCCAAAGAATCCTTCATCCTGCTACAAGGACACTTGCTCAACTATGTTCATTGATTTGATAATACTGGCTAGGAATTAGAAACAATCTACATGTCTCTCAAGAGAAGCATGGATTAAGAAAATATAGTACATTCACACAATGGAGTATTACTCAACTTTTAAAGAAAATGATATCATAAAATTTCCAGGCAAATGGATGAAGCTGGAAAATTGAGGAAATAAATGAATCAAAATATATTTATTATTATTTACAGGTACCAGATGGAATGCCTTATATAAAATTGTAAGTTTAGGCACTCTATACTTTGGGTGTGATTTCATATTAAATTTCCAACTTCATAAATAACTATCATTGTAGAAATTTAAGCAGAGTTGAAAGCTTCAGGTCTATATAATTATTCTGTATTTCAGTTACTTGATGTCAGTGAAATAGAGAACTAAGAAATAGATAAGGAGAGAGAATAAAATGTGATTCTACTCAAATAAAGGCTAAGAACCATAGCATAGCCAAAGATGAAACATAGTAATCTGAAACAGAAAATGGAGGAACAAGAATTGTTATTTCGTTTGCAGTATAGTGCAGAATACTGAGTTATACTGGAAGGAAAACTGTACATAAATTAACAACAGCAAACACTGGCTTCATGCACCAGAGCAAAATATGTTATTCTGCCATGCAGGAAGGTTTTTTTCATGTATTAAAAATAAAAAATAAAATATAATAATCCCTTTGCTCCCGAGGTACAATACAGTATGAAGTATGCAGAAAAACTCAGTAAAAAAATCATTTGACATATATTTCTGATCATTAGTATAATATAACTGGAGCTACAGGAAATTAACATTGGAAACTAATTCTAGGTGATTTTGACATATCTGCTATGAACTTTTTTTATTGTTTTTTTTTATTAAGAAAGAAAAAAAATATTTTCCGCCTCCTCCCAGCCTCCCACTCCTCCCACCCTCCCCCCC
>NC_022013.1:31453257-31454894 GCF_000317375.1 Microtus ochrogaster | reverse complement strand
GTGACAAAAGGATGAATGGAGCAAGGGGGGGGCGGTATCCAGAAGAGCACAGGAAGCCTGGCGCAGGAGCTGAAGGTGCCTGGGCTCCCTTACAGGGGACCGTGAGGCTTGCCCGGTAGGCAGGCACTCACTGCTCTGGGTGGGTAGCCTTAGAGTAGGAGCTTAAAACTGTTCTTGAGCACTCTCCTATGAACTTTTGACAGTTAGGTGTTCATGTCTTCTTAGAGAGAACTTTTTTCGTTCTTGAGTTCTTCTGTGTAGATATCTGCACACCCATTGTACTTTCAATTTTCTACTGCAACATGACCCAGTTATGTTGCATGACTGGCTAAATGTATAGTTTTCCATATTTCATACAGTTTAGACTCTGGAGTTATTGATTAACCTTGGATTTCTCATTACAACTTTATTCAGATATATATGATATCTGTGGTCAATCCGCATAAATTATTTAGAGTGTGGAACAAAGTTTTAATCATACTAATCCACACAATAATTGCTTAACAGATGGTGTGATCTATGTTATTTGATTCCTTATATATAAAATGGAGATGATAAAGATTTTTAGTTTTTAAAATTATAATAGGTTTTTCGAAAATATATATGAATATGATCAGAAATATTTGAATGGCAGTTTTTCCTCTTATCACATAAGTAATAGTAGATTTAATAAAAAAATTGTGTGCATAAGGAACATTTACTTCACCTGGCATTTTATTGTATATAACCTTTTGCTTTTGAAAATAGAAATGTTCTATTATTACTCAAAATGCAGTTTGAATAATTAAACTAATATTTTATCCTGGAGTCATGATCTCTAAAAGTAATATGATTAAAATTTTCATCTTTTAACTAATGGGATAAGGTAAAATTGAAAATATCTTTTGTCACCTGGTTCAGAACTAAAATCTGTAGCTTAAAATTGCATGTAAGGCTTCTAATCCAAAATATCTTGGCAAGATAGTAACACCAGCATGTGGGAAAAGGCAGATTAAATTTCACAGACCACTCATCAGCAACTCATCCTTAATCTATTCTCCGTCATATGAAGGATATTAAAAAATAAAACTTAATTCAAGTGGCTACTTTCTATAACTACCATGTACAAATTGTCATGATAATGGCACTCATCTGAAACTAAAGATACAAAAAAATGATTCATTAGTTTTTTATGGAGAAAATATGTGTTAACTGAACTTTATAATGTCTGCCTCCAAGAATCATTTCTGCAACTACGAAAGAATCACTGAAAACCAAATGTAAACTCCCTTTCAAAGTCAGTATTTACAGCAGTTTACACATAGATGTTCAGAACATTTAAGTTGGTTTCCTCGGTCAGATGGAATCTGATCCTTCAAATTACCATTTTCTCTCAGGTTAAGTATTAACCTCAACTATGCTGAGAATTTAGTGATTAATTTATAATATGTTGCAAATTCAAGAAGTTTTCTCTATAAAACCAAGTAAAGGTTTAACAATATTTAAACTTGCTGGGCGGTGGTGGCGCACGCCTTTAATCCCAGCACTTGGGATGCAGAGGCAGGCGGATCTCTGTGAGTTAGAGACCAGCCTGGTCTACAAGAGCTAGTTCCAGGACAGGCTCCAAAACCACAGAGAAACCCTGTCTCAAAAAACCA
>NC_022013.1:31451728-31453157 GCF_000317375.1 Microtus ochrogaster | reverse complement strand
CAAAAAACCAAAAAAAAAAAAAAAAAAAAAACCAAAAAAAAAAAAAAAACAAAACAATATTTAAACTCTACATTGAGAAAACAGGCAGCTAACACACCTCTAATCCATCCACACTTGCCCCTTATTCAGGATTATCTTAGAATGGATGGGATTGTCCTGCAGTTCCCAGAACTTGACTCTGTTTGTTTTCCTTATACTGTCTATGGCAGAAATGTTTATTTTGATTACAGTAGCTTATAATATTAAGAGAAAGGCAGATGGCAGGCACCAGTCTTTTACTTTCAAACTATAGTGAACCCATGACTCAAATACACTGAGTTTCTAATCACCTCCAGTTGGCCTCTTGTAATTAGCATTAAAGGAGAAGGAAACTACCAAAGTATAATCTGATATATGAACATATGCTTAAAAAAGAAATCCTGACTTTGATCATGCACTTACTTAGATTTATGATTTTTCTTATAGAGACTGGAATATGTACTGGGAATTCCAGAACTTAATTTTGGCCAACTTCTAAAGACTCACTAGAGGAGGCAGTAATTCTATTTAGAATTATGATTTTCTTAGCACCATTATTATCAGTCAGGGAAAACAGATAAAACTCTGAGACAGTAAGAAGTGTCAGGATAACATCATTCCAAGTACTCATTAAATCTTCATTGCTCAACTATGCATTATTTTACTTGACCGGTAATACTCCAGGGAAGTTAAGTAATAAGATATAAATCTCACATCTAGATATACTTTTAATTAATTCCAATAGCATACCTGTAAAACTCACTACAGTCCTTTATCATAGAGTAATATTGTTAGCATGGGATTAAGCGTAGGACTTCTCTCAGTTATAGGGCAACAGATCTGAATTTCAACTTCTTTCACTACAAGAAATTATTGCTAAAGCAGAGCAATATAATTCATGTATTGATGTATCTCAGGTTTAGTGTTCTTAAGATAAAGAAACACAATGTAAGGTAAACAATCAATAATGGATGGGAAAGTATCTTCATTGATTTAAAAAAAAACTGGATTATCATAATTCATGTTTTTATCAGAAACTGGAATAATGCAGAAACTAGAGGTATACATTATTCTTCAAAGTATAATGATCACTTTCCAAGGCCAGAGCTATGCTTGTATGTCTATATTCTAGTTACAAAATCAGACTGCAAGAAACATCTTCCCCTCTAACGAACCCATTAAGGAAATGGTACATTTCCACCAATTTCCTATTTGAAGATATTCTGTGCTTTGAATGTTTTTATCTCTCCAAACAATACATTCAAACCCCAATTCTCAGTTAGTGGTATTCTGTGGTTTATCACGCTCAGAAGTGATTTATTTATAAAGAAACACCTTTCATTTTAGAGATAGTATCTTTATAAGGTACATGGTTCATTTTACCATGAAAGAGAGAAGAAAAAGAAGGAGG
>NC_022013.1:31438600-31451628 GCF_000317375.1 Microtus ochrogaster | reverse complement strand
AGGAGGAGGAGGGAGGAAGGAGGAAGGAGGAAGGAGGAAGGAGGAAGGAGGAAGGAGGAAGGAAAAAAAGGGCAATATCTCTGAAGATTGAGCCCCTCAACAAACAGAATCTACCAAGACTTAATGCTAGCTGCCCAAGCCAGAACTTAGCATGTTTCTCATAAAACTATGCAGTTTATGGTATTTTTGGACCCTCTATATAAACTAAAACAATGTTTAAATCAGCAATTCTAGGTAGCATCAAGTATTTGACTGTAAGATATAGGCTTAGTTGTTGCTTAGACTAGATTAAAAGATGTAAGGCTGATAAAACATACATATGTGATTATTGCTGTACTCTCACAGAGTTCTGAGTTTTGAAAAGCATCTAGGAGGATGCAAAGGAGGCCTAGGTCAAAAATGGACATCACCTTGCAATAGGTTGGTGGTCCACATGGAAAGTTCTCACTTGAAGGCAATCTGCAGGCCTACAAGCTTTTTTCTTTTTGAATGAGCATATCCATCTCTACTGCCATGATCTGATGACATGGAGCTCCAGTTTCTTTCCTTATTTAACAGAACTCTATAGTTGCTACTCTATAAGAAATGTCCATGTTTTGATGATTGGATTGTAAAATCAAGATTTCTGGCTGCCTCAGTAGGCAGCAACTTGACTCTCTGCCCCTATACAGTTCAGATAAGCACTGTTGAACCATAGAGGACAGTGTTCTTAATCTAGCCAATGCCCTTTAATAATATATATGCATACATACTGTTCACTCTGATTTTCTAAAGAATTCTGTTGAATGGGCTGACTATAATTCTAGAATTTTTAATGACCATGAGGCTAAGAAAACTTTTTCTAATTTAGATTGTTCTACATTATGGCTGAATTACACGATGCAAGGCAGACAAAGAACAATACCACTGAAGTTTAGAGAAAAGATGTGACACAGAAAGGCATTGAAAATCCCTGCTCAACATTTGTTTTAGGATTTCTTTTCCTTACCAAACCATTATAGGTTTTTATTGTAGCCTCTACCTTTTCTTACAAATCTATTTCCTACATACTTCAGTTTAATTATTCTTGTTTTAAATAACTGAGATAGCTCAGTGGTTTACAAATATCACCATTTGACTTCAATTTTTATGACTCACTCATCTCTTCAGTAAACAAGGGCTTATTTAAGTATAACCTACATTTATCACAATTGAGTTGGTAAAGAAATATGACATAATCTGTGCTGTACTAAATTTTTATACCTTAGGATGTTAATTGTATAAATTGTAAAAATTCAAAATTATTATTCCCAATCTGTTGAAAATTAAAATTGAATAAAAATGTCTTCAAGGGGGCTAGAAAGTTTGCTCAGCAATTAAGAAAGTTTATTGCTTTTGCAAAGGACACAATTTCAAATCACAGCACCCAGATGGTATCTCACAACTCTCTATAACTCTAGTACTAAAGGATCTAACACTCATTTGGTGTTTGAAAACACTAAAAATGCATATATCAGACAGATATACTTGCAGACAAAGACATATTAAATAAAAAATTCTAAAAAGTCCATATACATTTACTTATTTAGTGTTTCTAAACTCTTTTTTGTATCATTATATAATAAGTGAAAAGTTTGAAATAGATAATAATATAAAATAGAAGCATCTTGGGTAAATTTTGGATTTTAAAAATAGCATTATTATATAGTTATTTCATAAAATATAATGAATAAATAGAACATATTAAGCTTTCACTTCATACAATATTTTCAAATACTAACTTATACATTTCTTTTTTTTTTCTTGGTAATTTATTTATTTTTTTTTAATTTATTTATTTATTGAGGATTTCCGCCTCCTCCCCGCCAAAGAGACAGAGACCCAAATTGGAGCACCGGACAGAAATCTCAAGGTCCAAATCAGGAGCAGAAGGAGGGGGAGCACGAGCAAGGAACTCAGGACCGCGAGGGGTACACCCACATTCTGAGACAAGGGGATGTTCTTTCGGGAATTCACCAAGGCCAGCTGGCCTGAGTCTGAAAAAGCATGGGATAAAACCGGACTTGCTGAACATAACTTATACATTTCTTAGTGGTTTATCTTCCATGATACTTTATTTCAGTACCTTTGCATTTGAAAGGTCATAAGTCATTTTTCCCATTTTGGAAGTTCCATCTTTCTATATAATTTCTGTGCTTTAGCTGTTAACAAAATTTGTTAGTTACAAGAACAAATTTTTTATACTGCACACCGTGAAAAATGTCACTGAATCTGGATGTGTTTGTTGCTTTCTTTCAGGGAAAGTAATTTGTTGTCATTTCTAAAGGGAAAAGATCATCAGTGCAGAGGGGTAGATGCTTCAAGACACTTCTATGCAGTATGTTAACCAGGGAAGAACTGCACCATTAACAGTTGACTTCAGTTGCTTTGAATTAAAGCACACACACACACGTGCACACACACACACACACACACACACACACACACGCACACACACATTGTAGTCACATATATACATATATATGTATACACACATATATATTCATTATATATGAATATAAATAGAGTGTCTGAAACAAAGAATTCACAAGAATATTATCCACTGGCATCTATCTGTTTTTCTGTTTTACTGATCTTCATGTCTAGAATAAGAACCTTATGTATTCTCTTACATGTAGGTCTATGCATTTAAGAATTATGTTTTTTTATGCTGAAACTAAAAGTTCTTTGAAATGAAGAGAGTTTTAATTTGTAAATGACTAAACATATATTAAATTAAATATATAACTTACTAAAACTTAATTTGCAACTGTCATTCAGAAGATACCAATGTCATTCATTTTAGGAACTATTTTTGCTCTGGAGTTTCCTTGATTCATGATCTAACTTTATCTCAAATGTAAGAATTATTCTTAGATAATTGAGATCTTTTAAGTCAACAGAAATTTCATCCATTACTTTTAAATACATGTTTAATCTTTAGAAAGCCTGAGGTTCAAACTAACAGTGACCAGGAGAGTTAGAGGTGATTTACATATCCTCTCTAAACAAGACAGTGAACAAGAGAGCTAGAGGTGCTGAACATATCCTCTCTAAACAGGGAAATGCTTTGTGTAGCAGAGACAGATGTTTGTTGAAACTGTTGAGCCTGTAGAGATCCAAACCTTGTATTAAAAGTCACTTAAAACTTTATTTTGGCTCTCAGTTTTTGGAGGCTTCAGTCCATATCCTTGGTTGAATTGTGTCTTGGAGTGCGGACAGGCAGAATTGTGTGTGTTGAGCATATGGTGGAGCCTCTGGCTCACAGCATGGTAGACTGGAGGCAGTGGATAGAAAGGAGAGGAAGAGACAATAAACAAGATATGCCCTTCAGTGTCATGCCTGTGGTGAATTAATTCTGACAAGCAGACTTCAGGACCTATGTAACACAAACATAACTATGAATTAGCACAGTAAAGTACTTTGCACTCTCATGATCCAATAACTTCAATAGTGCCACATAGAGGATGAAGTCTTCAATACCTGGGTCTTTGAAGGAGCACTTAGATCTTCACCATAGCATTCACATTATGTTTCATTCTTTGAATATGTTGTTCTAGAGGTGTAGACAAATTTATAATAAAATAATTACCAATTCCTTTCCCTATACTAATAATATTTGTGATCCACTCACTAATCCCTTCCTCTCCCTAACCTGCCAACATTCATCTTTTCACTGTCTTTGTAGATTTTTCTTTTCTAAAATGTCTGATAGATAGTGTATCCTTTCCAAATAGGCTTCTCATTCTATACACAATTCATATTCTCAATGACTTTGGAATATAGTATAGCTTGATACTCCATTACTCTAAATAACTAAATGAAAGTCAGTAGGGATGTATTCATTTGTTTCTATGAAAGACATTTTAGATGCTTTAAGTTAACAGCAATGATAAATAGTGTTGCTAAAAATTTGTTCACAATGTAGTATTAAATTCTTTTAATGTGAGAAAATCCATAATTTCCAGATTGTATGTTAGGGATATATTCAATGTGTAAGAATTCTAAAATAGTGGCAGTAATGATGGGTCAGTGGTTCAGAGTAAAGACTGATTTTGTAGAGTACTGGTTTGGTTCTAGGCATGCATACTGGGGGGAAAGCTCTTGTCTGTCACTCTAATTCCAGAAAACCGAATGAACTCTTTGAGCCTCTGAGGACATGTACCTGGATGTACATGGTACACAAAAATTCACATGGCCTCACAAAACTGTACATAAATAAAAACAAATTACCTAATTTTATCCCGAAGTAACTGTTTCACTTTGCACTCCCACCAGCAATGAGTAAGTTTCTTTCCTTGTATAACCTCATCAATATTTTCTTTTTTCCCGTGCACTTAATTCTCATCTCAGACAATCCTTATTCACTCCAGAGTTTGTCTAATTGTTTGTTAATGCTTTTTTTCAATTAGTTTTTATGGGGGACACAAGCAAAATTGAAACAGTGCTCTCAGAGTCTCACTTGATGAAACACTGAGTTTAATGGACTTGTTTACAGAAACGTGGATGAGAGGCTAGTTTTAAGATTATGTAGCCTCACAACTGTCCCCCACATTCAGTGGGCCTAGTTTGATCCTATGCAGGTTTGGGGGAAGGGTCTTGGTCTTTGAGTTTCTGTGGTGAAGTTTACAGGCAGGACTATCAACTGAGACAGGAAGTTAGAGAGAAAGACCTACCCAGAATTTAGGTAGCACCATCTGACCAATAGAGAGCCCAGAAGGAACTAAAACTAAAGGCCATATGTTTACAATCTGAATTCTTCATAAATATGCCAAGAGATTCTGCCAGTGACCATGGTGATAGACCTGGATAAACTCTATAAGGAACTTCATGCCATTCAAAATCATTCTAGGTTTACAGCATTGACAACCCCCAGCTCTAACCTCAAGCAAAGGCCTCCAACTTTTTTGATTGAGCATCAGTCAGGTTTGTTTCCTCTCTTGTGTGAAGATGATTATCATATAAGCCAACAAAACAAATAATGCAATAAGTTCCTTTTTGCTATACTTCCTTTTCTATATTATTATGATTTAACTCGGTTCCTCTGGAGAATCCTTACTTATAATGCAATCAGTGTTGCTGTAAACTCTTGACATGCTAGGTGTTATAAATACAATGCTTTGAATAAATAACTGTAAATGTGTCGCTAGTAAAACCATTAACAATTTTAATGTTTCAATATATAACTTGTATAATCATTGTAAATAAAAAGAAAGCACCTTTAATAAATATGTTGTGCCATGTTGATTTCTGTAAATTAAAGCTACTAAAATATATTTCCAATACTTTTCATGAATTATATGCCTAATTAGAACTTTTAAAAAAATAACATTGAAAATTTATCTCATTTTCTGAAATAATTAACAGAAAGGAGATTATGTGAGTCTGATGTTATGTTTGCACTGGACACCTCATCCCAAGGGTATTAGGAACATCAGGCAGTTTTACTCCTGTCATGCTAGAGTTACCACTCACTGTGGTTGAGACATCTGACAAGCAACATCTCCATGCTAGGATACACAAATTCCCCAAACCCCGCAGGCTTCTAGCATTCTTAATACAGCTTGTTGTATTTTAAAGGAGTTTCAATAAATTAGAAGAGTCCGAGGCGGTAGGTATGGTAAGGTTTTCTCTCCAAAGACAATGAGAAAACACAGGATCTTCATTAAGGAAAATGGAGAGCATTGGGGATTATGCCCCTGCCCTTATTTAGTTATCTTTGAACAAATTTTTTATTCTCAAGTGAAATAAGCTTATGAATCTTATCTCACAGTTGAAGTTAAACCATAATTCAACACTTTCTACTTGTGGCTTACTTAGTGTATAGAAATATTTGGGGAGATGGGTGATTTGATTTTATGAGATTTATTATATTTTATTTCTTTTGACTGAATTTAAGAAGTAATAAAAATTTGAAAAATAGGAACCTGGCATATGACTTGTCATTAAGAATTTATGCTGCTCTTGCAGAGAATCAAAGTATGGTTCCTAGCTTGCACCTATATCAGGCAGTTCAAAACCACCTGTTACTTCAGCTCCAAGAGATCCACTGTATTTGTCTCCCCAAAGTCACCTGCACATGTATGAGAGACACTCGTTAGGCAAACACACATACACATGAATGGAAATAACAACAAATTCTTTAAAGAAAGCACATTGCACAATATCTCTACCATCTCTCGCTCAGCTCAGAAACATCTAGACTAATAGAAAGGTCTCAGTCTTATTGTTATGACAAATTCCAAATCTTTAGTCAGCTTTTCATTAATAGCTATTTTTCTAAAATTCAACTTGTTACTGAATATCTTTTTGAAACCACCAATAGCTTGATGATTTTCTTTTGTATTTGAAATCTTTAAGTCTATCTGCCCAATATTGCTGAAAGAGCTAAATTTTTGATAGAATTACAATATTTCTTCCACATATTAACTTACATACACCACAAACTGTGCTTGCACAAGGTGGCTCTAGTTCATCTAACATCATTCTACTCATTTCTTGAAACCTTATGAGAAATATCTCATTACATTGTTTCCTAACCTCTGAACTCTTGTTAAAATGTAATCTGTAATTTTCTATTTTAATGATTATGAATAGAAACAAACTGTATATTTATTTAACAAATCTCATTCCTCCTTGATAGAACTCCATTTCTATGAATCTAGAGCTATTTCTATTTCATTTAATACCTTTGCAATTCTGCATAGTAGATGTTCTATAAATACTTATGAGTATGATAATATTCATAAATTTAACCTACATCCAGAACAATGTCAGAAGACAAAAATACTAAAGTAACATGTAATACCATGTATACACATTCAGTGTATACATGTATATTCTGTAACACAATATGGAAAGAACCATGATTAGTGTACAAGATGCCTTTCCTTTTGCCACTGCCTAAAATTGGTCTTTGAGTAAAATGAGGAAGCAGTACCATGAATTTCCTAAATGTGAAATACAAAGAAACAATATCAGTCTTTTGTTGCTGCTTATAAGAAATTCATAAACTATTATCTTAAATGTTATGAATTAAGCTGCAAAGTACATATTTTCATGATTGTTTAAATGTTTTATATTTCTTTTAAAATACTGAAATTTTCCCTTGATTTTTTTAAATTATATTTTACAAAATTAAGAGTAAATGTATTTATTTATTTTACTTTTCTAAATTTCCTGAATACATACAATGTATTGTGATTATATTCAGCCCCATCATTTTCCCATAATACTCTCGATGATACTTCCTCATTGCAACTAAGCCCCTTCATACTGTCATCTGGCTTTTTATTCAGGTTTTGTAGGTAACCTAAGCTGCAACATGTTCCTGACTGCAATAAACAGAAGACAATATTTCATAGCTCTACCCTTGGCTCTTAACAACCTTCCTAAACTCCCTTCCATAGCATCCTTTTGGCCTTTCTTTGATGTTATGGACACCTTATAAGTTTTTAAGAATCTCTGTATTTAGAAATTCTAATTACCCAAAAAATCCCTAATGTAGATAAACCATCTAGTGCAATTTTGTAACTCAAGACAAAGTCCACATTATTGACTATCATTAATTGCTTGAACAAATAATTTCATTTCACTTATAGTTGTTCACGTGTATGCTAAATATTCTGAAATTAAATTTCAGGTTGTTTTGAGTAAATACATAGTTTTAAATTAACAACAACTCTTAAATTATTTATTGAAATTTCCACAAAAATTGGAGGAGTATTAGAGGATTAAAATGGGACCAAAATAATTTAATATAAGTGCTAGGAAAACCAATTATTAAGAGTTAGATTCTTATTTTCTTATTTGTAGAGGAGAAGGAACATCAGCTGCCGTGTAGACTAAGACTGTGAAATAACATAAGAGAAAACCAGCAAAGGAAAACTAATACACTCAAGACTTTTTAGGGGTTTCTACAAAGGCTTCTGTCTTGGTTGGTTGGTTGGTTGGTTGGTTGGTTGGTTGGTTGGTTGGTTGGTTTCTTTCTTTCTTTCTTTTTCTTTCTTTCTTTCTTTCTTTCTTTCTTTCTTTCTTTCTTTCTTTCTTTCTTTCTTTCTTTCTTGGTTTTTCTAGATAAAATTTCTCTCTGTATAACAGCCCCAACTGTCCTGGAACTAGCTCTTGTAGACAAGGCTACTCTCGAAGTCAGAAATCCACTTGTCTCTGCCTCCCAAAAAGCTGGGATTAAAATCATGCACCACCATCGCCAAGCTCTATATTGATTCTTTAAAGGTGCATTCCTGAACAAGAAAATAACCAAGAAGTCATTCAAAGTTAGAAAATGAAAAGTCAATTGCAGTCTAAACAGAAAATACACACCCTCCTATTCAGACACCATCACTCATCTGATCAGTCCTAGGATGTCATCTATGATGATGCTTCAGGGAGAATGGTGCCAGTGTCACTTAAATCTAATACTAAGTTATGCAGTGAGTTCAATTTCTACTTGTTGATGTAAGAACAATATCCAAAATATACTTTATTTTTGTGATGTACCAATGTATCTACTTAAAACAGTAGGACTTTCATTCCATCAGTAGAGTGATGATCATTTTGCTTTAGTATTTTCTTTCCTTTTCTTCTAAAAAAATGTCTATAAACATTAGAATAAAAGTAATATATACTGAGGTGGCTTACCAGTTTGCACTCCCACGAACAATGGAGGAGTGTTCCCTTTATACCACGTCCTCTCCAGCATAAAGTGTCATCAGTGCTTTTGATCTTAGCCATTCTCATACTTGTAAAATGGAATCTCAGAGTTATTTTGTTTTGCATTTCTCTGATCACTAAAGATATTGAGCATTTTCTTTAAGCTTCTTTCAGCCCTTTGAGATTCATCTGTTAAGAGTTCTTTATTTTTTAAGTCTGTACCCCATTTTTCATTGGATTATTTATTCATTTGATGTCAAGTTTCTTGATTTATTTGTATATTTTGAAGACCAGTACTCTGCCCAATATGGGGCTGGTGAAGATCTTTTTCCCAATATGTAGGCTATTGTTTTGTCTTGTTGAACGTGTCCTTTGTTTTATGGAAGATTCTCAGTCTCAGGAGGTACCACTCATCAATTTTTGCTCTCAGTGTCAGTGCAACTACTTGTACAACTACTTTGGAAATCATTATTGTAATTTCTCAGAAAATTAGAAAACATTCTACCTCAAGACCCAGAAATACGGCTGTTGGATATATACCCCAAAGATCCGCAATCCTACCACAAAAACATGTGTTCAGCCATGTTCATGGCAGCATTATTTATAATAGCCAGAACCTGGAAACAACCTAGATGTGCGGTAACTGAAGAATGGATAAAGAAAATGTGATACATTTACACAATAGAGTACTACTCAGTGGCAAAAAAAAAGAAGGTATCTTGAAATTTGCAGGCAAATGGATAGATCTAGAAAAGACATATTGAGTCAGGTAACCCAGACCCAGAAAAACAAATATAATTCCTGTTCACTCATAAGTTTCTTTTGAATATAACACAAAGGAAAATCCATGTACAAGCTACAACCCCAGAGAAACTAGACAACAAAGAGGACACTAAGAGAGACATACGTGGATCTACATAGAAAGATGAAAAGATAAGATCTCCTGAGTAAATTTGGAGCATGAATGTCATGGGAGAGAGTAGAAAGGGAGAGGGAAGGAAGGGAGGGGAGTGGAGAAAAAGGTATAGCCCAATAAAAAATAAAATGAAAAAAAGAAAAAAAGATGTGTATACAATTGATAAGATGCCAAAAGTAATCTACAGTGTATACTATTGGAATTATAACTGTGAAAGGTATTTAAAATTTGAATATTAAGCAATACAAGGAGATTGTGAAAATAAATAAATAAATAACTGCATTGTGCTGCGTTGTTAACACTTTTAAATGAACATGTTTCCTCATGCTTTAAAAAATCATATTCCATATAAACTAACATATAATTAGATGATAGCAACAATTATTTGTTCCATCTTATTAAACACATTTACTTTATTATGTACATGATGATCTATATGGATATATATGTAGTATCAAATACCATGATTACAATTGTGTACAATGAAATTCTCTTACAAGGCCTTATTGTTTAATACTAGGTTTCAAAAATCACACTGCTCTGTTCCTCCTTTTCCAATATAATATTGTTTATCCATATGCCAGAAATTTTATTTTTTTTGTTTAAAATGTTCATGAAAAATAGGAGAAAACAAAAATTTGGGAATTGAAATTAAAATAATGAATTTCTTTCTGAATTTATTATATGCTAAAATAGTGCCTTGCATATTTCAGGTGCTGAAGTTTATTAATATTCAGCAGCCTAAAGAGACATAGTCATGCCTTCTCATATTTAAAAACTGGTGATTTATAACAAGGCAATCCCACAGGGACTTGGCACAAGTTCACATTTTGCTTTGGACCAAAATAAATGAACATGAAGTTGCCTGAGAATCACAATCAATTAATTCTGTCAATTAAAGCAAGATACATTTCAGAGAACATCACAGAAATATATTAGGAAAGCATCATTTCCATAAATGGCTTTTGATAGCCATTACTACATGTTTTGCCAGAACAACTTTTTGAAACAATGTTTTATTGAACATTGGTTGTAAAACACTGAAAAACCCAACTGTAACAATTGTTTGTAATACATTTCCTGTCTTTTATAACTAATTCATAAATAATCAAATAAAATATATTTACAATGAAATGGAATTCAAATAAATCATTTGCACTGTTTTTACTATTTATATACCCTTCAGATTTTGATTTCTCCCCATCAAACACTCAGTCTCAATTCTAAGGCTCCAGGTAAAATTCAATGCCTAATTTCCCAAAGACAGAGCATATTCTTTGCTAAGTCTCTTTTTGGTGTCTGTAGAATCTAAGTACTGTCACATTATAAAGGATAATTTAAAAATCATGAATTATTTATTAAAAGAAGAATCATAAAATTTGACAGTAACACAATTATTTTCTCAGGCGATGGTAGTAAGTATATAACAAAAGAATTATCTCAATGATTTCATAATTTAATAAGCTATTTGTCTTACAAACAAATATCTGGGTATAACTGGAATCCATCATTATGCATTTGGTTTCAGCATTATGAAGAACATCCCCAGCAAGGAGAAGACTAAAAAGCAGCACAATACCTAGAAATTAGTTGAGTGTATTAGAGTGGACCAAGAGTTTGCAAACCTGTGTTGGATCAGAGTGGACGATAGAAATGAAAATAAGCAGATGAAGAAAAAAATACTTATAAATTGACTAAGGCAGTCTGCTGTTAAAGTCACTGGTTCCTCTTCACAATTTTTTTTTTTATTGAGAAAAGGAAAAAAAAGTATCCGCCTCCTCCCAGCCTCCCATTTCCCTCCCCCTCCTTCTACCCTTCTCCACCTCCCCCCACTCCTCTCCCCCTCCCTTTCCAGTCCAAAGAGCAGTCAGGGTTCCCTGCCCTGTGGAAAGTCCAAGGTCTGCCCCCCTCCATCCATGTCTAGGAAGGTGAACAAACAAACTGGATAGGCTCCCACAAGGCCAGAACATGAAGTAGGATCAAAACCCCATGCCATTGTCCTTGGCTTCTCATCGGTCCTCATTGTTCACCATGTTCAGAGAGTCCGGTTTTATCCCATGCTTTTTCAGTCACAGTACAGCTGGCCTTGGTGAGCTCCCAATAGATCAGTCCCATTGTCTCAGTGGGTGGGTGCACCCCTAGTGGTCCTGACTTCCTTGCTCATCTTCTCCCTCCTTCCTCTCCTCATTGGGACCTTGGGAGATCAGTCCAGTGCTCCAGTGTGGGTCTCTGTCTCTATCTCCATCCATCACCAGATGAAGGTTCTATGGTGGTATTCAAGATATTCGTCAGTATTGCTACAGGATAGGGTCATTTCAGGTTCCCTCTCCTCAGCTGCCCAAGGGACTAATTGGGAACATCACCATGGGCTCCTGGAAGCCACTCTAGGTTCAAGTCTCTTCTTGCCAACCCTAAGCTGGCTCCCTTAGAGATAATTGTGCTTCCGTGCTCCCCTATCCAAACTTCTTTATCCCAATCCTCCTGTTTCCCCAAGTTCCCCCCATCCTCCCCTTCTCACTTTTCTCTCCCCATCTACCCTAACCCCTATCCCACCCAACCCCCAAGATTCCAATTTTCTCCCCGGCAATTTTGTGTACTTCCCATAGCCAAGAGGATAACTATATGTTTTTCCTTGGGTTCACCGTCTTCTTTTTTTTTTTTCGAGACAGGGTTTCTCTGTAGCTTTAGAGTCTGACTTGGCACTAGCTCTTGTAGACCAGGCTGGCCTCGAACTCACAGAGATCCGCCTGCTTCTGCCTCCTGAGTGCTGGGATTAAAGGCATGCGCCACCATCGCCCGGCCGGGTTCACCTTCTTATTTAGCTTCTTTAGGTTCACCAATTGTAGTCTCTGTGACTCTTATTTATGGCTAGAAACCAATTATGAGTGAGTACATCCCATGTTCATATTTTTGGGTCTGGGTTACCTCATTCAGGATAGTGTTTTCTATTTCCATCCATTTGCATGCAAAATTCGAGAAGTCATTGTTTTTTACCGCAGACTAATACTCTAATGTGTATATATTCCACACTTAGTGCTATGAACTTTCCTCTCAGGACTGCTTTCATAGTGTCCCATAAGTTTGAATAGGTTGTTTCTTTATTTTCATTGAATTCAAGGAAGACTTTAATTTCTTTCTTTATTTCTTCCTTAATCCAGGTATGGTTCAGTAGTTGACTGTTCAGTTTCCATGAGCTTGTAGGCTTTCTGGGGGTAGCATTGTTGTTGAATTCTAACTTTAATCCATGGTGATCTGATAAGACACAGGTGGTTACTAATATTTTTTTGTAACTGTGTAAGTTAGCTTTGTTACCGAGTATGTGGTCAATTTTCGAGAAGGTTCCATGAGCTGCAGAGAAGAAGATATATTTTTTCCACTTTGGGTGGAATATTCTATAGATGTCTGTTAAGTCCATTTGCTTCATTACCTCCATTAATTCTCT
>NC_022013.1:31411052-31437195 GCF_000317375.1 Microtus ochrogaster | reverse complement strand
ATGCTGTTTAAGGGCCTCTATCACTTTCATAAAGTCAGTTTTTTTTTCTACTTCTTCTTGATTAAGGTGTTCATGTCCTCCTGTTGTGAGGTCACTAGGTTCTGGTGGTTTCATGTTGTTTTTCAGATTGTTGGGTGAATTCTTGCATTGGTGCCTGCCCATCTCTTCCTCTGAATGCTCCCCTATGAATCTTCTTTTACACGATCAGGTCTTCTTGCCCACTGATGTACCTTCCCAGTAATGTCACTTCACAGTGATGGCTCTCCTGGTGTCCAGAACGGAACTCCGTGCTGCTTGGGTAGCTCATAAACAAAAGGCCTACCTTGCTTGCTGCAGGCAGGCTATGGAGACAAAGGAACTACCCCCCTCCCGTTTGACCTCCCTATTTGGATTCGGTGGGGGTTCTGGATGTAAGCTGGGTGCGATAGGAAGAGAGAGGAGGTATAGGGCACTATAGCCCCTGCAGGATGACCAGGAAGTGTAGGAGGGATGAGGACAGTCTGAGTTCCCAGTTCCTGGCTGCTGCAGCACTCACTCACCTCAATGATGGCTCTCCTGGTGCCCAGATCGGAACTCTGTGCTGCTTGGGCAGCCTGCAAACAAAGGGCCTATCCTGCTTGCTGCAGGCAGGCTATGGAGACAAAGGAACTACTGCCTCCCATTTGCCCTTCCGATTTGTATTCGGTCCCAGCCCCTGAGCAGGGTGAGCTTTGAGATATTGTGCGGCCAAAGAGGGGAGGGAGTGAGCCACAAATTTGTTTAAATAAAAAAAGTAAGTCTTCTCTAAAGAGCCATAAAATTATAGAATAGATTTTATGGATTGATTGGAATGGGAGAATGTAATGAAAGGATCAGATGTGTAAAGGTGTAGATGGGTTAAGGAAGTTAATATGGAGAGATACATCTAGAATTGAGGACCATTTGAGGTATGGCATAAAACCTTACTACTGTGGAAACCTCCTAAAATAAGTGAAGGTGATCCTAACGAAGAATTCAAATGCTGAGGAAGCTGATGTCCCAACTAGCTATCTCTTGGTAATTGTGAAGCTTCCAGTACAGGGACTGGGTTATATCAAATTGAGATGTTGACCAAAGGGGTCCCACGGAAATGTCCTAACACCCCACGTTGTCAAAAACAATAGGTTGCTGTATTAAAATGGACAGCAATGCCCCATTTCAGAAGACAACACCCAGATGACTCATTGAACATGGAGTTGTCAAGCTAATAAATAACATATAATTTTCATCCCCATTTTCTAGGTCTTTGGTACTCTACCAAAAGATAAACATAAACAGTAGCCCAGTCACAAAACCTTTAATCTTCAATGAAAATCCGCCTAAATGTATATGCATTATATATAGTGTCATAGAGCTTGTGTGAGTAACCAACCAAGTCTTGTTTGATTTAAGGCCCAATCCATGAGATGGAACCCATAACCAACAATGTTTGGGTGGCAAAAAACAGAGACTAGATAGCCCAGAGACAGTGCAGCTGGGTGCTAAAAAGTCATCCCATACTAGCTCAGAAATGAGTATACTAAAAAGTACTCAGAAATGAGTATAACAAATGAGTATAATAAAGGCTTCCTTATTTAGGAATAGACTCATAGATCACAATCCTCTGCATGAGCTAATACAGGAGATGCGAGAAAGACTGCACAAACTTTATGTCTACATTTATAATACAAGAGACCACACTCAATTGAGCAGGTAACTTAAAAGCTATTGACTGAAGGAGTTCTCAGAGAAACCTAAGGCTAAAACCAAATAATACTTGTCAAATAAAAAATGTAGTGATAAAATGACTCCTAATGATATTATGCTATATCCATAGATCAGTATCTTATATAGCAATAATCAGAAAACCTTTCTTTTTCAGCAGATTAAAAAAATAGAGAGACCTAGTGCTAGAAATTATGTGGAGAGAGAACTTGGAACATTCATTTCTAAATTAGATAACTCCATTAAATCCCATCCTTCACAACTCAGGGAACCCCATGGAAGATAGGCTGAAAGAATATAAGAGACAGAAGGGATTGAGCACACCAGGAGCATAAGGCCCTCTAAATCAAATGACCAAAGCTCATATGAACTCACGGAGACTGAAGCAACTCCATGGGTCTATACCACTTCCTCTGTGAATAGATTATAGCCTTCAGTTTAGTTTTTGTACAGAGCTACTAAGTGTATCAGAGTGGATCTCTGATTTTGTTCCTTTTCTTGGTACTTTTTTTCCTTCTATTAGTCTTCTTTATCCAATGTTACTGTGATGGTTTTGTTTTATCTTATTATATCATATTTTATTATATTTTGTTATCTCTTAGAAGCCTGTATATTTGACATAGAAGGTGAGTATATCACAATAGGAGAGTTGATAAGGAAGAATTGGGAGGAGTAGATGGAAGAAAAACTGTAATCTGGATATATTGTTTGAGAAAATAATTTATTTTCAATAAAATTGAGAAAAGATTTGAGAGTTCAATTAATCTTGTACATTCAGAATTCCAGGAATTTGTAACTATTAATTCTTTTATGCCAAAAGTAATATTTGAAGTTAAAGAAAATCACTACCATTTCTTCACAGACAGTAAACAGCATTCTTGCTCATATTTGATAGTAAATATAATTCAGTAAGAATGGAAATATAATATGCCCATATGATGAGTTGAAAATTCTATCAAGTCTGTGTACAGAAGATGTGCAAAAAGAAGTGGGAGATAGATGGAAAAGTTGATAGATTCCTCTTCAAAGGTATAAACAAGAATAAGACAATGGAAAACAGGAAAGAAATATGGAGAATTCAAGTGCATAATGGTAAGAAAAAAAGCACAAATATAAATTGAATCTCATTAAGACTACTGTCAGATATTGCCATGTATATCTTGTATATTGACACAAAGATGTAGAATAAATTATTCAAAGCCATCATAAAATTAATATCTAACATTTTTCATTTTTTCATCTTTATATGACTTACTAAGCAAAAGCAGGACTGCAAGGGTGATGTGTAATTCAGCATACTTGCCAGTAGATGGGATATCTGAGTTTAATCCACAGACTGACATGACAAAATGACTGAGTATTACATATTATTTAGAAATCCCATAGACTTGGGGCTGGAACAATGGCTCATTGGTTAAAAGCACTGATTGCTTTTCTAGAGGAACCCAGGTTCAATTCCCAGCATTCACATATGGTTTATAATCCCATAACTCCAGTTCCAGGGCATCTGACACCCTATGGCCTCTATAGGAACCAGGTGTGCATGGGACACACAATACGGGTGAAGACAAAACACAAATATACATAAAATAAATAAATGATGAAGTTAAAAAAAGAAATTCACAATTTGACCTTGGATATATCATGAACAGTTCTACTTATCCATCCCGAGAAAACAAGTTAAGTTATTTTAAAATTATCTTAAAATTAGCCTCCAAAATTATAGTCTTTGTTATGGAAATTTCATAAATGAAAAATTATTCTTACTTCTAGCTCCCATTGCCCTTCTTCTCCCAACCTCTTTCTGGCACCTCCATTAACACAATCATTCTGCAATCACATAACATTAACTCTATAAGTCTCTGCTACTTCCCTAAAATCTCTTCCCCATCCAGTTCCTATGATCCTTTTTTAGTTCAGTAATCTCAACCTCACATACAAGCACAATTACATATTTAAAACTAGAAACCACATATGAAAAAAACTTGAAGTATTTCTGTGTCTGTTTTATTTTTCTAAATGTAACAATATACAGTTTCATCCATTTATTCTAAAAATATCATTATGTCAATTTTTCTTTATTATTGAATCAAATTCCATAATTAATATATATAACATTTTTATTATTTATTCATCAAACAATGGACGTTTAGACTGTTTCTCTTTGCTAGTTATGAATAGGGCAACAGAAAAAAGGAAGTACAAGTATCTCTTTTTTAGAACTTAGGAGTCCTTTCATTATATACTCAGGAGTAGTATATCTGGATCATATATTAGTTGTGTTTTTAAGTATTTTGTGAAAACTCTATGTTGAATCCCCTTCTACCCCTACCAGCTAGTATTCTATCCTACAATGAATGTTTTTTTTTATTTTATTTTTGAGATCCTTACCAGCATTTGACTTCATTACTTTGGTTATTATGGTGCAGATAAGTAGTTTCATTTGTAGTTCAAAGTTGACAAAAGATATTGAATAATTTTAAGACATTTATTGTCCTTCTTTTGAAGGCTGTCTATTCAAGTCCTTATTACATTTACTGAGTAGAAAGATTGCTTTTGTTTAATATAAAGCCTGAAATGTTGAAACTGCATGAGAGAAACATTTCCAGATAAAGACATAGATAAGCAGATTCTCCTGTAGGACATTCTAGAGAGGAATGTATAGAAGTACCAGAATTGTATAGAAGTACCAGAAAGGTAAGTATCTAAAGTATATATTCATTTCCTGAAGAGCAGTGATGGGTTCACAAATATATACATATGCCAGATATGATTAAATTTGCTTCTTTAAACATATGGAATTTATTTATATGAATGTTTAAAAGATATTTTAAAATGGCCATATATATCAGAGAGACAGAGAGAAAAAGAGACAGACAGAGAGAGAGATTCAAATAGCTAACACACAATTCTGTTGCTTCTAGAACACTATTAGGAAACATTGATCATTGGGAAACAGATTTATTCTATACCTTACCTTGCAGATCAAATTGTGTACAGAACTCTGACCTTTGAAAACCTCAGTTACCTCTTAGAACTAAATCTTAACCTCTGAGTTCCTTTATAGGGACTCATGTTCAAAGCACATATCAATTTCTGAGGAAAAGGTCAGCATGTTCTGCTGAGCAATATGAGTTTTCATTATTTCCTGTAAAGTATGAAATTTTGTAAATGTCAGGATTTGAGAAATGAATTTTCCCCTTCCCTTATTCTGGATGTATACTATGAAATATATAATATGGAACTTATAGTAAATAATTGCCTATAGCGTCAGATGAATAGAAAATCATGAAATTTAAGTATAGGGTTTAAAGATAATTGTACATAATTTAAAGCAAATTGATGCATGTTTCTAATCAATTGAAGGATATGTACTATTTATTAACAGCAATATTTTACACATTAGTTATTTCTCAAACATTTTGAATATTGAAGTTTTATAAAAATCATGAAACACATATAAAGTCTTAATATGTAAACAATGAAAACTAATAAGACAAACACAAGAATTTAGAACAATTAGCTAACTATGAACAATGTTCCTAATAATGTTTTATTTGGAAATTAGCTAAAGGTTTTTTAACACACTTTGTATATTTTTATTATTTTGTTTTGATGTTCACTCATACAAGTTTTCACAGATGATTTCTGTGCTTAACTTTATATACATGTGGAAGACAAATATAAACTAGAAGAAAATATGACATATACATTTGCTTACCTGACATATGTGTTGTCCTATATACCAGTTTTCATTTCAGTAGAAACATTTGTCACATTATACTATACTTGGTTTCATTTAATTACTAACACCCAATTTTTGAAAGCTTATGGTGAAAGGCAAAATAACACTTTGTTGTAGGGATATTTTGTTTATGCTTAAACAAAAAAAACTTGCCCGAAGATCAGACTGTAGAGCTAGCCACTATTTAACCATAGAGACCAGGCATTGGTGACTCACACCTTTAATACCAGCACTCAGGAGACAGAGGCAAAAGGATCTCTGTGTGTTCAAGGCCACACTAACCTTCTCAAGTTTGAATCAATCTAAAGGAGTAACAGAGCTAGGTAATGGTAGTGCACACCTTGAATGCCAACACTAGGGAACATGTAGACAGGAACTGACATGGCTGATTGGAAAGAGGAAAATAAGGTGGGAGGAGAGAGAAGCTCAGGGCCTTCAGTTTGAAGATTCCTAGAGACAGGATTGCCCATTTGGTCTGAGTAGTTGGTAGAGATAAGAACTTGTGACTAGCTGCACTACTTCTCTGATCTTTCAGCTTCCACCCCCTAATATCTGACTCCAGGTTTTAATTTAATAAGACTAATTAGGATTGCATTACATGTTTTTACTTTTTTCATCAATTCCTTGCAGAAGGAGAAGAAACGTGTATAAAGTTGAAAAGATTTTGTTCCCCAATTTCTTATAAGACTGAGTCAGAGAAGCTCAGTTATTTTCATAAAAATAAAGGCCTAACTAAACTTTCAGATATTTGTAGTTTTTTTAAACTTGTTATCCTTTGCTATTAAGGATTTTCACACTTGAAAAAGTGCAGTGATTTTATGTTGAATAAATAAAAAAAAGTAACACAAAACATGACCTAATAGTCATGTTTATATTGACCTAATAGCTTCTTTTAAATATAAAAGTGATCTGATATGATTAGTATCAATATTTTAATCATAAAGTCTGTGATCAGGTATAATAAGCAATACCCATTACTTCATGATATCCTTACAGCGAGCATGGAGGACATGATGCTCAAAAATATTAATTAGATATAAATATAAAGGTAACAAAGTATAACTATGTTTATATTAGCTCAATTCCTGATGTTAACTGTCATGGAAAACTAAGCACAAACCTCCTACTAAAATCTGCTGTCATGGAGGAAAAACATACCTTGAAAGAAAGTTGAGTATTTGCCCTATAAATCAACCTGAAAACACATTTCCATGCACATAGTCTAAATGAACACACTATTCTCAATACAAGTGTGCATAGTTAGAATCTAGAGAGGCCAAAAACTGAGGATAGAGGTAAGACTGTTCACCTTAGAGACATGAGACATTTGCATGTGAATATTATTGGGTCTCAGCATATTTTGTGAGACAGATTTCCCTGAGGACTATCAGAAACTTACTACAGGAGTTTGGGAGCCAAACACAGGTATGGGAGATTTCTCAGTACAGGGCTATGTTGGAGTTAAAAATCACAGAGAGTTGGAAGATTCCTTTGAATGATGAAAGATCAAACTTTAAGAATGAATAAGGATATCTTTTACTACTAAGGAAAAAAACAAATGTATTTTCCTTAATATACAATGAATTTAGATTGCTGAGGATTCCACATTAACTCAATGGTCTGTTATAACTAAACCCTATTGTAAAGAAGTGTAATCCAGACTCTGAAATATTTCCTCTGCTCCCTAGTGGTCAATACCAATAGACAACCTATCTGCAGAAGTGGGAATGCCCTGAATATGGAAGAATTAAAGAAGTCAAGGGAAATGTACATGATGTGAAAGAGAAGTGTAAAAGCTCCATAGAAAAAGCCCACGGAACATGAAGCCCATCGTATAACCATAGTTCAATCTATGTAACAGAGAAAATACTGATAACCTTTAGAAAGCATTTTTTTCTGGGATAAAAACATCAAATAGTAAAATGGTATGGCAAAACAAAACTGGAAAGATGGTGATTTTATTAAATTCGTCATTAATCTTCACATACACCTTATATAAAGAGTACCTATATCAATCTGAGAAGACATTTTTGCAAAGATATAGATTAAAATCTCTTTAAAATAATACAGAAAAATATGTGCATTTAATCCTAGACTTGCAAAATACATAAAATATAACTATAGTATAGAAAAATAAAGTAACAAAAAACAATAGCACACATCTTTAACATTGAAACATCAAGAAACATGTGTAGAGTCTGTAAGGCAAATATGCATAGATCAATCTTAACCAGATTCTCCATGAAAAGCCAAATTGTGAAAGAAATATGAAATTCTTTTTTAATTGTATTTATTGAACTATATATTTTTTCTCCACTCCCTCAGTTACTCTCTTCTCCCCTTCGACCCTATCCCAATGTCCCTATGTTCCCAATATACTCAGGAGATCTTGTATTTTACTACTTCCCATGTAGATTAGAGTATTAGGAGTAGTAGAGTACTATGAGGAGTATTGGTATTAGTTCTTCTTTAAAAATTTTGCAGAATTCTACACTGAAACCAACTGGCCCTAGGATAATTTGGGGGGAGGTAGGGTGGGTTGGGAGACTTTTGATGACTGTTTCTATTTCTCTAGCAGTTGTAGATCTGTTTAGTTATCTTATCTGGTCTTAATTTAATTTTGGTAAGTAATATTTATCCAGAAAATTGTTCATTTCCTTTAAGTTTTCCAGTTTTGTACAGTACATTTTTTTGAAATATGACCTAATGATTCTCTGTATTTCCTCTATGTCTGTTGTTATGTCCCCCTTTCATTTCTGATTTTGATAATGTGGATATTCTCTCTCTGCCTTTTGGTTAGTTTGTATAATGGTTTGTCTATTTTGTTGATTTTTCTTGAAGAACCATCTCTTTGTCTCATTGATTCTTTGCATTGCATTATTTCTTCTATTTTGTTGATTTTAGCTCTCAACTTTATTATTTCCTGCCATCTGGTCCTCCTGGGTGAGTTTGCTTCTTTTTTTTTTCTGGAGATTTCAGGTGTTCTGTTAATTCAGTAGTATGGAATTTTCCAGTTTTTTTTAATGTAGGCATTTAGTACTATGAATTTTTCTCTTAATCCTGCTTTCATTGTGTCCCATAAATATGGGTATGTTACGTGGTCATTTTCATTGAATTTTAGAAAGTCTTTAACTTCTTCCTTTATTTTTTCCTTCACTCATTGATTATTCAGGTGACCACTATTTAATTTCCACATGTTTGTGGGCTTTCTGGAGTGAGTGCTGCTGTTGAATTCTAATTTTAAGTCATGGTGATCTGATGAGATAAATGATGTTATTCCAATTGTTTTGTATCTGTTGTGGTTTGCTTTGTTACCTAGTATGTGGTCAATTTTTGAGAAGGTTCCATGAGGTGCCGATAAGAAGATATACTCTTTTCTGTTTGGATGAAATGTTCTATAGATGTCTGTTAAGTCCATTTGATTCATAACACCTGTTAGTTCCCTTAATTCTCTGTTAATTTTCTGTCTGGTAGACTTGTCCAGCAGTGAGAGTGGTGTATTGAAGTCTCTCACTATTAGTGTGTGGGGTTTAATGTGTGGTTAAACTTCAGCAGTGTTTTATTCCATAGGAGGGTGCCCTTGTAATTGAGACATAGACATTCAGTATAGAGATTTCCTCTTGATGTATTTTTTTTGTAACTAATATGAAACATCCTTCTTTGTCTCTTTTGATTGATTTTAGTTTGAAGTCTATTTTGTTAGATAGTAAGATAGCTTCTGCAGATTGTGCCATAGGTCCATTTGACTGGAAAAAAGTTTTTCCAAGCATTAACTCTGAGGCAATGTCTGTCTTTGAGGTTGAGGTGAGTTTCTTGTAGGCAGCAGAAGGATGGATTCTGTTTCTATATCCAATCTGTTAGCTTTTTATAGGTGAATTGATTCCATTTATATTAAGGGATATTAATGACCACTGATATCTAGTTCCTGTTATTTTAGTTTTCATTGTTTGTGATGTTATTGTGTATGTGTTTTCCTTCTTTGGAATTTGCTGCTGTGAGATCATCTATTGTCTGTCTTTTTGTGGATGTAGCTAACTTCCTTGGGTTGGAGCTTTCTTTCTAGTGATATCTTGATTAAGGGAGCCTAGCAAGAAACCTGGTGCTAGAGAAATTCCCAGGAATCCACAAGGATGACCCCAGCTAAGACCCTAAGAAATAGTGGAGAGTGTGTCCTAGCTGGCCTTGCCCTGTAGTCAGATGGATAAATATCTTAAATGTCACCATGGAACCTTTATCTAGCAACTGATGAAAGTAGAGTCAGAGATCCATAGCAGAGCACTGGGCTGAGCTCCCAATGTTCAATTGAAGAGTTGGATGAGCAAGAATATGAACAAAGAGGTCAAGACCATGATAGGGATACCCACTGAAACAACTTACCTGAACTAATGGGAGTTCACCAACTCCTGCCTGACAGTGAGGGAGATAGCATAGTACCAAACTAGGCCAACTGGATGTGTGTGATAGTAGTATGACTATGGGATCATTGACAGTGAGACCAGAATTTATTCCCACTGCTTGTACAGACTTTTTTGGAACACATTATTGAAAAATTGCTTATTTTTCTAAGATTTCTCTTAATTTGACATAAAGCTAAAAATAAAATGTGTTACTGTCTACATACTCAACAGGAAAAGTTTTGAAGAAAAAAAAATAACTTCTATGAGTTACTCAGACACACAATGTTTTGGCTTTGCTGTATCAAAAGAGCATCCAGGAAAAAAAAATGACATAAACCTGTAAAAACGTCCTACATGTCTGAAAGTGCTCATGAATTCAAGAGATTCAGTAGTAAATACAAATGGTTGTGAAATGAAGACAGCCTGCCATTTTTATCAGAAAATATTCCAAATTATGATATTTATGCTACATTCAATGGTACAAAATTTTTCTGTGCCCTTCCATTGGTAGAATTCACTGCTTATTAGAGCAGTAGGCTCCTATCTTTAGCACTACCAACATTTGTTTCTAAACCCACATATACACCAAGGGCTTTCTATCTATCTTGAAGAAGTTTCCTGTACTTCTTCGTAAGGGGTCATATCACTTGAGATGGTAATCAGACTTGGTATTTAGGTTACACATGAGTGGGTCAAAGTAACAGCAGTTGTTATTTTAATAGGTATATTTTCTTTTGATCAGAATGTCTCTGTTTAATTAAACATCTTTGAGACTACAATTGTGGTCTTACTATGTCAGAAATACAGGTATCAGACACTCAATTACAAAACTTGCTTAGTAATGAAGAGTCTCAATCATTAAGAATGTGGGTTTTTCCCCTTTGCTAGACACTCAGAAGAAATTCCATACAAAAGAAACATACTTAGACATGAAATCCAAAAGAATAAAGGTCACTTTAGCCCAATGAATACTAGGAATCTCATAAACAATCTCTAAAGTATCTAAAAAAATCTGCAGCAGAAAACTTGTTTGGCTCAGCCCACTATAGTCTTCTTTCTGGGGAATGCTGTGTTTTGCTTTACAAAATAAATTTAGCTGAACCTACTTTAATGCTCAGAAAATTTCTTTACTTTGAAATGGCAGAAACCAAGAAGAAAGAACATCTCCTGGTAACAGCTTCAAAATGGAGCCCAAAGAAAGTTAAGAGATCAAAATGTAAGTCAATACAATGTTTAATTTGGAGAGCAGTAGTCCTAATTTATATCCAGATTCTCAAAAAACAGCTTTGAAGGGACTTGCAGGATTAGCATATTATTTGACAACTGTTTGCACATGTGTATATAAAGTTTGTGGTGAACTGAGAGTCTTCAGGTAAACTGAAGTAAAGATGATTTTTAGTAAATTTAGCAACTTGAAGACAGTTGGTCTGAGCTACTGATGGACTTTTAAAATTCAAATCCAATATAATTCACAAGACTACATTATCCATGGAGTTTTATAATGGCATCCCAGAAAAAGCAAAGGCAACAGTCATGAATATTAAAAGGAAGATTAAAAATGCTCTGAAATCACTGTAAATTTTTGATGAAAACTAAATGATCATTGGGTGTAATTTAAATTGACCTTACAGGCATTGCATACCAGGTTTTGGTGTATTTATCAATGAGCAGATTTCAACCCTTTAGCAATATCCCTTTTTTTCTTATCTAGGCAGAAGACCTTGATGACTAAAATATTAATCAGTGAACCAGTGTCACTATTGCATTGTTTTACTAGTCTGTTTCTTCAGAAAAATGACCCTATATTTTTATCTCAGGCAGATGGTCATTTTTCACTAAAACACTACCTCCACAAGGTAAGGAATAAAATGAATAAGATAGTATTTCTTTCAAATATATCAAGCTGTACTTTTCCCTTGAGAATTATGGATTCTCAAAGTAATATCATGTTCCTATCATAGCTTTAATTAAGTAGTATATGGTGCCTTAATATTATTATAGTTCCCATGATGGGAGAAATTATTAAGATATAATTGTATCTCCATTAAATAATTGTGGAATGTGTTACCCAGAAAAAAATATTTAATTCACCTAAAGTTTTACAATCATTGTAAAGTCCTGCTGGTATAAGTCTCCAGACAGACAGTATTAGTGTCATTCCTATTAACTCAGGTTTTATTTCTCACAAACAAAAAAATATAAGATTTCATTTATCTCCTAGAATAAGACTATTCCTATCAGGTTTTAAAATATTCTTAGTCCCATGAAATACACATGTCCATACATGTATATGTGGGTGTTCACAGAGTTTATCTATACATTTATGTATCTTTTATTTATCAAAATTTATACACAGTGAATCTATTCAATGTATGAAAAAATATTACTTACAAATTGATGTTTAAAAAGATTTAAATAAAATGTAATTGGGAATTCAATGCAAAGTTTATGCTATACTGAATCTCCTGATTTGTCCTAATCTGCATTTGTTATACTAGATTAGGCATGCTGGTCTATTAAATATTCAATAAATTATGGATTCTTACCGATGTATTTTACCTCCTGATGGGATTTACAGCAATGAACATAGGCTCACTATTATTGTTGCTATTCTAATATCAAATACAGTTGTTTAATATAGAGGAAAGACAAATAAAATGAAAACAAAAGGAAATTATGCTCTGTGACTTAAAATCATCAAGTAAGTCAAGTCATTGACATGAAGAAAAAGATTAACAGTCTCTTTGAAAGTGAGTAGACTAAATAATATTAAAGTATGTAAGCCTCATATTATCCAGATCCCAAACCAGAAGTTTTCTTTATTTAAATAAAATTAATTTCATGATATTAAAAAAGTAATGTCTATAAATTAGCATTTTTAAACATTTTGTGTTTTAAATATAGAACTAGTTATAGATTAAAATCTCTAAATAAAATCATTTGAAATAATTAAAATCAGTAATCATCAGCTCTGAAACTTACTCTCAAAACTTACAGAAAAAGACACATTTACATACCTCCACACATATACTTGCATACTCATATACCCACATACATGCTAACATACACACACATGCTCACACACACCATGTGGTCTTTCATACACTTGTGTACACACATACACATGCTCACATATTGTAGACAGAGACTGCACTTTCCTTTCCTGGCTTCCCAAATCCGAATAATCACACAGAAACTATAATAATTATAACATGGTTTGACTGATGAGCCTGGCATATTTAATTAGCTCTTACACATTAAATTAACCCAATCCAAATAGCTTATGTATTGCCATGTGGCCATAGTGTTACCTCATTTTCTACATGTTTTGATTCCTCAGTGGTTTACTGGTGTCTGACCTGACTCTGCCTTCTTTTTCTTTTTCTTTGTATCTCTGCTTGCATTTTCCATAAGCCATTAAAAGCAACACATATACAGAAGGACATCCCACATCATCATACACACACACATGTACTCATACACATGCTCACATACACATTTACACAAGATCATGCTCATAGAGAAAAACAGCAGTAGAGGAAATGTGGTGAGATGCTAGCTTTTGAGCAATCTCATTGACTCACATGGAAATTCTTTTTTTAATTTTTGTAATCTTACAGTGCATTTAAAAAAATAAATGTTTTAAAATCTTATCCCTTATTATGTTTTTAAATTTTATTTTATTTTTAATTAGCATGTAAATACATCAGTCCCCCTTTCTCTCTACATCTCCCATGCTTGCAACCTCTCTGTCTTTCTCCCTATTATACTAAAACCTCTTTTTCATATATTTATGATTTACGCCTACACACACACATATGTGTGTGTAGGCGTAAATCATAAATTAACACAGTTTGCTGAGCCAGCATAATGTTGCAATTATATGTATACTTTCAAAGCTGATCACTTGGTGATGAAGAATCAATCAAAGATTTCATTGGTGAGGAAGGGTAATTCTCCTTCTCTAAATAGTCCTTAAGGAACCTGTAATTCTTTGTCTAGGACTAGGATCCAGTGAAACTTTCTTTTTCCATGTTTGCATGTCTGTTGTCATTGTCCTATTTCAGTTCTTGCTTGTGCAGCCATATTGTTTCAAAGTTTCAAAGTCATGTTTATGAGACAGAAATAGTACTGTAGCAGATTGCCTGATCAGCAGGCTCATGCAATCTTTCAGTTTCTTCTTGATAAATGTGCCTGAAACTTAGGTACATTCGTTATCATACACACACACACACACACACACACACACACACACACACACACACACACACTCACTCACTTCACAATGAGTTGTTCTTTGCATCTGACCAGTCGCAGTTTTCTGTAGTAATCTGTGTTTGTTACAAAGAGGAGCATCTTTGATGTGGGATGAGAGCTACACTTATCTATGGATGAATGCTTAAGCATTATTTTATGAACAAATTTTGAATTGTCTAGTTCAAAGAAGGTGAAAAGTCACATCCTGAACAGAGAAAACATTATATCAGTCAACAAAAGAAAGCACTACAAAAAATAATGTATCACAAAGAAGTATGCACCAAGGAGGATATTTACTGCTCAAGAAACTAATCAATTAGAGAAATATATATATATATGAGATAGCATTTGAAGTGATTAATAAATTATGCATTGATTTATTTTTTCATTTAATTTCTACATTTAAAGTTTCTGTTGCTGTTAGTGGATAATTAAAATGGATGTTGGGTTTCTATTAGGCTTTATTGCAAGTAAGTCTAATTCTTCACAATGTTAAAACTTGGCAACTGAATAATAAATATTACTATAAGAATCTATTGATATATATTTCAGATATAAAGCCATGTATAAATATTGAGCAATATTTTAATTAACTTTCTTCTCTCTACGGGAGTAAATAATTTCTTTTACTTATTAAAAAATTATACCATACATGGATAATAGTCACATGATTGGTATACATAGTATCAACATTGGGGAGGACAGGCCTCATAACCGTCAGTTTGTGAAGACTCTAGAGCAGGCACTGATCCTTGGAACACTTCTCTCTGATTTCTACTATGAGAAAACTCTTTCTTTATATTCCATATAATTTTGCTTATGCTTTGGTAAAAGGTTGTCATGGCTAAGTATACTTCCCCCAAAGCAAAGTGTCTTACCCTCTCTGAGGAGTGAATCAGGAGTGGGTGGGGGAGCTAAGTGGAAAGAATGAGAAAAGGAGGGGGAGTGGGAACTGGGATTGGTATGTAAAACGAAAAAAAATATTATTTGTTTTCTTTTAAAAAAAGAAAAAAGGAAAAAAGTAAAGAAAGAGAGAGAGAGAGAGAGAGAGAGAGAGAGAGAGAGAGAGAGAGAGAGAGAGAGAGAGAAAGCACGGAGAGAAATAGAAGAAATAGAAATTGTACCTTCCAGATTACTCAGCAATAGAGGAAAGAGACAAGGAATTTGCTTGTGTTTTGGTCTATAAAATATTCTCTTCACTCAGCTAATGTCTCGTCTATTCTAGGCTGAATCCAGACTCTGCAAATTTGTAAAATAAACTGCCCAGTTTTCCCTACTCACCTTCCAATACTCATAAAATGTGAAAATCTTTGCTTCTCAAATACCTTAAAGTGAAAAGGACAATGGTGCAGTAGTTGAGAAGAGAAGTCATAATGTTTGACTAATTAGCTTCAAAAATTTAGATAAATTTGGTATAAAATGTAAACATATAGGCCTCAATGAAAACTTGACAAAACCAAAAGCAAATATAACTTGATTATATATGTTTTATTTTTCAATAACATATAGGAGTTAATGCATTCAACTGCTACCCATGACATAATGTCCCAGCAATCTTCATCAATAAAGTAGGTAGGTTATGTTAGATAACATAGAAAGTTTCTAAAAGTTAGCTTTCTATGCAATAATAGAACAGTGTTTTGATTTTCTTACTGGACTAGAATGTTATGAATTTCTGAGCTTTTTTTATACTATGTGGGTCAGAGTTCAGCAAGTAGATATAAATTATACCAGCTATTTTAACAGATAATTTAACAAATATAGCGTGAATTATTAACTTGGTATGAAGTTACTTAGTAACCGGAAGGCGAAAGTGAAGTTTCCATGAAAGGAGTAATTACAGGAGACTGCTACCACATTTAGATCTGTACAAAAGTGAGAAAACTAAAGTATTTTAATTCCTCTTAGGAGCCTGGAGAATATAATCTCTGCATCTACAAATAAAGACATTGGGAAAGAGCTGTGAGTGCTGGTGTCTCTGTGTTCATAGTGGGTGTTTATGGGTCTGAGAATCAAACATCTGAGCTGGGGGACTCCACAGTTATTGTATCAGCCTGGTCCTGCAATCACAGAAAAACTGAGAACTGCATTCATATGGTACTCTGGGAAGATGTTTCCACTGATGCCAAGAAGTGGTTGCTGCAACAATGGTTGCCACAGGACCATAGAAAACAAAGGATGAGTCTCTAGCTCAAAGCCCAGTCTCCCTGAAGCAGCAACTTTTAGAGAATGCTAATGGGGAAGCATGGGGCAGAACATAAGTTTGAGTTGGACAGTCATAGAACCAGGATCACAAAGTCAAACACAAAATATTAAGTCAGATCTGAAACACAACAGCATGGTGGCCTTAATAGTTTGCATTAGCTATAGTGAATAAAATATACCTGAATACATGATCCAGGAAAAATACATAATTTGTAATTTAAGTATATGTGTGTTAATAAATTTGATATATACTGCAAGACAGATATGTAACTATGCATATATATGCATATATATGTTTTATCATAAACCCCCTTGGGATAAAATTTTAAAAGTCAATGCCTTTTAACTTTTTTTCATAGGACCTCCTTTAAAAAAATATTACACTATGTGAGTTCATTTTAATTTTGTTATCCTAGCAATGCTACATTAACTTCAGTAATATTATGTACTATTTGAATAAACTGATGTCTTAGAGCAGCTAGAAATACTACCATTAAAACAATGGAACTTTATTGGCCTTAGTAAATGAAAAATGAATATGAATTAATATTTGGCTCAAAACTGTAGCCGAGCATCCTGCTTCATTATGGGAAAGAAGAATCTGTGGACTGACTTTCTGTCAGCATTTTCCCCAGTATAAATGCTTTCTCCTGGATCTCCTGGTCCTTATCTGGGAGTTGCATACTCATCAGCACAGATCCATGTGATTAGGGTGTTATGTGAGCCTCATTCGACATCAGCATGTGGAAATCCACATTCTGGCTCTCCTATATCACACTAATTCTTCTTGTTGCTATTTTATTTATCTTGTATGGAATATGTTTTGTTGACTCAAATAAACATCTCATTTTTTCTTCAAATCATATTTCCATTCATTGAGATTGAAATAAAGTACAAATATTTATGTGTATATAATAAAGCCATTAGTAGAACTGAAAATGAAAATGTGTATACATCTAAGTAATTTGAACACCATTATTCCTCAGGAGCACAAGCATTACAGGCATAAAACAGCCTGAATTCTAATGAAATTGTGTTCAAGGAAAGGAAAACTGCAAAGAAAACCTTAAAGTAAGCCAAATGTTGCAAAGAATGGTGATATGCTAGGATGAATTTATATTTTTTAAGAACTAAAGTACTCTCAGAGGCTAAGTGATTAAGCTGTTATTGGAAAACTGAACAACAAAGTAACTAATTAAAATTTCATTAAAGAATCATTGAGATAACTCATTGGGAAAGACACTAACTGACAAATTTGACTACCTGTGTTCAAACCTCATGATCTATATTGTGGAAACAAACAACTGACAACAACCTACATACATATAATTTGGCAATCAACAACACACATATGTACACACACACGCACACACACAAACACACACTGTTGGGTGCCAGCTTCTACAAAAATATGACTTACCAGGGTAGAGCTATGTACAGTAACCTTGAAGGAATAGAGTTACAGCTCTCTGACCTTTGGTTAGGGTGGAATGGCAACAACCTGAGCAAGCTGAAGCTGTCTGACCTTCAGACAAGGTGGAAATAGAGTTACATTTTTGGGACTCCACAACACATACAACAGAAACACTGTAGTTGGTCTTTTTTATATTTTTTGTTTGGGGGCCTGCCATCCAGCTCCCAAAGAAATACATGAAGACTTATCATTACTTATAAATGCCTGATCTTAACTTGACTCAATTTTTTTGTCAGACTTTCTTAACTTAGATTATTCCATCTATCTTTTGCCTCTAGGCTCTTACCTTTCTGTACACCTTTCTTCACTTCTTGCTTTGTGGCTTTCTGTGTAGCTGGGAGGCTGACCTCTGGAGTCCTCCTCTCTTCTCTTTCTTGCTCCTCCTTCAGGTTCTTCTCCTTCTATTTAGTCTCCCTGCCTACCAGCCACACCTTTCTCCTGCCTTGCTATTGGCCTTTCAACTCTTTATTAGACCAATCAAGTGTTTGAGACAGGCAAAGTAACACAGATTCACAGAGTTAAACAAATGCAACAAAAAAGAATGAAACATGTCTTTGCATCATCAAACAAATCTTCCACAGCAAAAACAAATGCAACACACTTTCAACTAATATATCACAACAAAACACCACAAATAAATGATTTTTTTAATTTTTTACTTAATTTAAAATGTTTAAATTTTGTGGTTACTATTTTTGTTTTGATTTTTGGGTTTTTGTTGTTTTGTTTTGGTTTTTCCTTTTATTGAGAAAACATTATTTTCTCATATAATATATTCTAATTACAATTTCCATGGTTCTACTCCACCTAGACCCAACATCTCTTCCCATCTGGATCCACTCCTTTTCTGTCTTTCATTAAAAAAGTACAGTCTTCTAAGAGATAATGTTAAAATATAACAAAACAGAATGTAATAAGATAAAAACAAAAACTATCACATCAAAGTTATCCACAACAGACCATCAGAAGGGAAGGAGCTCAAGAAAGGCACAAAACTCAAAGGCCTATTCTTTCACACACTCAGGAATCAAAAAAAAAAAACCATTAAATTGGAAGCCATAATATAAGTAAAGTATTTGGTACGGACCTATGCAGGCCTTGTGCATATTGCCTCAGTCTCTGTGAATGCATATGCGCTTTGTTCATGTTGATTTAGAGGGTCTTCTTTCTAGGTGTCCTTGATGCCCTCTGGATCTTAAGCTACTTTCTTCTCCTTTGCAGGGTTCCCAGAACTCTGAGGGGATGGATTTGATGGAGACATCCCATTTAGGACTTAGTGTTCCAAGGTCTCTCTTTCTTTGCATGTCTTTCTGTGGGTCTCTCTCTGTAATTGTCCGAAGTGCTGCAGGATAAAACTTATCTGATAATTACTAAACATGTTCTTGGTCCATGAGTATAGCAGAATATCATCAGGAATCATTTTAAAACTGTGTTTTTGTTGTTGTTATTGTTCTTTTTTTGTGAGTAGTATTGGTTTTACACTAGATCCCTGGGGTATCTGCTCTCTTGTGTTTTGGTCACCCAAGCAGTGCTGGGTTCCATCTCCTGGAGTGGACCTTAAGTCAAATTAATTGTTGATTGGTTTTTCCACAAGCTTTTTGCCACCATTACCCTGGAATATCTCAAAGGTAGGGCACTATTTTAGATGAATGTGTTTGTGGCTGGCTTGTTTACATTTCTCTCTTGGTTGCATGCAGATTACCTTCCTGTACCAAAGATACTACAAAGTTGGGGTGGGGCCTTTATGTAGGCACAGCTCAAATTCTCCACATTCAATGAACTATGGAGGTGCTGTCTTCAGCAATGGGGACTTGCTATTAGTTTATGGAAAACAACATATTGTCTTGGCAAGAGCCTGGGTTGTTTGGGGATTCAAATGGAACTCTTTTAGCCCAAAACTCTATTAGATGTAACACAAACCTGGAACTGAAATGTTTGCTTGGTGACAAGAGATGACATGATATGACTCAGTCTTCCCCAATATTTAGCAATTTCTTTTAAATTGCCTTCATATATGTGTATGTTTTAAGCTTTTATACTGTACCAGAAGATATCCTACTGTTCAGTGCCCCTTACTTTTAGCTCTTTCTCCCTATATTCCTTCCCACAGGCCCTTCTCTCATCCACATCCCCTACTTGATTCTCCCATTGCATGCCCCCATCTATTCATCAATAATGATTTAATCCATTCCCTCTAGGTCTTTATACCTACTCTCTGTGGTTCTCTGAATTGTAGTTTGGTTATCACTGATATAACAGCTAATATCCACATAAAGGTGAATATACTCCATCGTTCTGTATTTGAGATACCTAATTCAGGATGATTTTTTTTAGGATGATTTTTTTTTTCTAATTCCATCCATTTGCCTGGAAATTTCATGTCATGTTTTTTAATGATTGGGGTAATACTCTTTGTATAAATGTTCTTTTTGTGAATATCCTTAAATATGTTAGTAGTGGTTTGTATTTACAACATTTCAAATCTTTGATTATGTTAGTTTACATTAGTTCCTTTTTATGTAGTACGAAGACTTGAATTCAAACCCCCAAAGGTATATTGTAAACTTGCAACTATTCTACTTCTAGTTTTCCACCTTGCAGATGGCATTGCTCCAGCATCTCCAAGCTTCCATAGCTATGTGAGGCAATTCTCAAATTAGTCCCCCTTTTATATAGTATTGTATAACCTGTTGAGAACCCAGAAAAATAATACACTATAAATCCATATTTTAAAAATATTTTAGACAAAATAGTAACTGTATTAAATTTATAGTCACGTACTTGGTTTTTTTTTTTAACTTTAAAAGGGGGGAAAGTGAGTAAAGATGAGAAGGAAAACCAAGCTGTCAAAGATTAGAGCTTACAATCCCTGTATCAGTCTGCTAATATGAGAACTTCCAGTCTCTGCATAATGTCTAGTTGTAGGTTTCTGTGTTCCTTTATGTTGCCAAAGGAAGGCTCTCTGATGATGGCTAAGAAAGGCACTGGTTTATAAGTACAGCAGAATTTTGTTAGGAGTTATTTTATTACTATTTTCCTTTTTTAGAACAGTACTATTTTGTTTTCTTCTAAGGCGCTGTGTTATCTAGCCTTAGGTTATTGGTCACCAAAGCAGTATCAGGTATGGATTTCATGTCATACAGTGGGCCTTAAATCAAATTAATCACTTATTGGTTGTTTTTTTTTTTGTTTTTTTTTTTTTTTTTTGTAACCAATACAGTTGGATTTCTGCATTCACTACAGAACTACTCTCCACTTGTCACTGTCCATTCTTAAATTGTTAATCAAGAGTATGAATGAGGCCGGGCGGTGGTGGCGCACGCCTTTAATCCCAGCACTTGGGAGGCAGAGGCAGGCGGATCTCTGTGAGTTCGAGACCAGCCTGGTCTACAAGAGCTAGTTCCAGGACAGGCTCCAAAACCACAGAGAAACCCTGTCTTGAAAAACCAAAAAAAAAAGAGTATGAATGAACTGTATAAAGTCCTCATCATACACAACAAAAATAAGGCAAACTGATTGCATAATAATTGAATAACCTCCTTATGATTTGCTATATTCAGACTGATTTTCTACAGCAGGAAACTAATTATGACAGCCCCCTTAAAAATCATTTTGCCCTCAAATTAAGATCTAGTTCTCTTACCATGGCTTTAAAAGATATCTTTGTAATCTGATATCCTGAAGAAAATTAAGCAGAAAAAAAATAAGAGGAAGAGGGAATGGAGGACCACCCGAAAACAAGGCCTTCTAAACACCAGGACCTATGAGCATTGGAACTTCTAAACACCAGGACCTATGAGCATTTGAACTCAGATGGGGCCCTAGCGCAGAAAGGAGGAGTGAACATGTGCCCCCATCCACGACTCAGAAACAATCTCCAATTTATAAACTCTTGCCAGTAAAATCTTAGTTTTCTCCAAGGGAGTCTTATTGGAGAAATAAACTATTCTGAAGGTTGGGAGCATGCCCAGCAGTGTCTAGCTACAGAAAACAAACTCAGTGTCTTTGGCTGGTCCTTGTCTTATAATGTCCTGCCAGTCTTTCTGGTTTGTGGTTGTTGTTATTTTGTTTTTTTTTTTTAACTCTTACGTTATGCTTATTTATACTTACCCTACAGATTTTCATATATATTATAGTTCATATATGTATACGTATATATATATTCATATAGGTGATAGGTTTTATGTTTTTTATGGAATCATTAAATATGCAAGAGTGTGTCTCTGTGTCTATATTTGTTTCTTTTGACTTTCTTAGGCCCTTTTCCTTCCCCTTGCTTGTTTTGTCCTATTCTGGTGTAGTTTTTTTTTTTGTTATTGGTTGTCTTGTTATATTTTATTTTGTTTTATTTTTATCCCTTAGATGTCTATTTTCTAATAAAAAGCAGAAAATGGATGCATCTGGAAATCTGGAAATCCAAATCTGAATTGGAAAGTGAAATAGGAAGGAACTCGGAGGAGTAGAGGACAGGGAAGTTATAGTTGGAAAATATTATATGAAGAGAACCTGGTGAGGAAAAGATGGACTAGACAATGTGAATATAAAAGCATATACTATATATTAAAACAATAGTTTAATTCATGTAAATAAATATATTTAAACATGTGTGGGTCTTGTATAGATATTGCACTTCTCACCATATTTTTTGACCATTGCAAAAAAATTTTATAATATTTTTATTGATTTTCTGGAAACTTCACATTATGTAACCCAATCACATTTGCTTCCACGTCCTTCCATGTCAGCCCCTCCCTTTTTAATTCCCTAAAAAAATAAAAATAAGAATTAAAAAAAGTTTAATTTGTGTTTTCTGTATACTCACTGGGGCATGTTCAAACTCTCAGTGACCTGCTATAAACAGAATTGGGACATCGCCTCATTGGTCAAGTCCTCAACATGCCATCAACTGTGGAGACTGGCTCTTCAGCCACCTCCTCACCCTTTTTCAGAGTTCTCTTTGGTGGCTTCCTGCTTAGGCTGTTACACATTTTCAGGAGTGAGGAGTTGGTATCGGGTTAGAGGTCGTCACAGAGGTCTTTCATGCCCCTCCCTCACAACCGTGCATCTGCAGTCATTAGTAGCTCAGCAAAAGTAACACTCCTGTTCTTCTCAGTTGGTGGAAGTACAGATTATGGGCCTCATACACAGTTTCTGGCAACAGCACAAAGACAGCCCCGCACTGCAGTAGGATCATGGACCTACACAAGGCCCTTGGTGGCACTCCTGACCATGGGCATCATGATGGCTTCAGGTGGCAGTGCAGGCCACTCAGAACTGTGTTACCCCCTGAGGCAGCATGACCCACTCTTCCAGGAGCTCTTCCAGCATCTCTGCTCCAGGCTCCTTCCTAAATTTCAATTTCACATTTTTATCATTATTAGGGACCACGTTTTTGTGCTCATTCATCCACTGACTGACATACAGCCTGTTTCCATTTGCAGACTATTTTGAGTAGAGAGGTGATGAATATGGATGAGTAAGTATTTTTATAGTTACTGTAGTTACAATATAGTGGGATAAGGAATCCTTTGGGGAATAATCCCAGAAATGGTATAGCTAGGTGATATGCTAGTTATATTTCTAGCTCTTTGCGGAACCTGCACTCTTGTTTCCACAGAGGCTGCACACATTTGCACTCCCGCTAACACTGAATAAATGAGGCTATCTTTGTCCTCACGTACTCAGCAGCATTTCCTATCATTTTTATTCTTTTTTTTTTCTGTAATTGTTAATCAGCTGAAAAGCCTGACTACAGAATGAGAAAGAGATGCTTTGATGGCTATGCATGTAACAGTAATCAGTGTCTAGACTCCAAAAAAGAAAACTAATCAAGGAGGCAAGCCACCTTATTTAAAATGGGCTGTGGAATTGTAGAGAAGAAATACAAATGGCAAAGCAATCCTGTGCAATTAGGAAAATGCAAATCCAAACAGCTTTGAGCTTGCTTACTCCAGGCAGAACTGCTAAAATTGAAGGGTCAATGGATGATCTCCAACTTACTTATATATTGCATTTACTGGGGGAGAGATATTATAAACCCAAGGTCTCAGGTTCCATCCCAGAAAAATCACTGAGATGGCAGGCTGGGGAAAAAAAAAAGAAAAAAAAAACTCTAGAGATGAATTGTTTGTGCATGAGGCTAAAAATCAATGGAAATGACCACTCTTGCATAGTAGAGATGCTTCTAATGCCACCTGAATATCAACTGTAGTGGTTCAAATATAACAGATGTGCAAAGGGAGGAGAAATATACTTAATTTAAATTGCTTATATTATGTCCTGTGCATAGATAGGTTTTCCTACTCCCTTGTACTTCCATGATGCACTGAACACTCTTTTGGAACATCTCAGTCTGACACCTTCTTTCTTTTAAATGACTGAGCACGGGCACTCTTACAATTCTTAAGACAGTTAATACTTTCTGGGTCTAAATACAGGGCATTTGCAATTCATCTTTGTTAAGGCAGTATAGAAAGATTGCTTTCTCTCCAGTCAACCTCATGCATAACTAAATATCATACCCCAAGGGTGAAGAACCACCTGGATTCTATCTGCCTTGTCCGTTCAGAGCCATGAGCTAGAAGTAGGAGAGAAAAGTCAGTGAACTTCAGAAACCAACTGAAAACATTTTTTTTTAAGATTGAAATAATCCATTTGTTAAGTGTTAGTGGAAATGTTAGTGGAAGATAGGGGCACAGTTAATCACTACACAGAAATATGGGACTTAGTTTGTGAGTCTCAGAGACAATGAAAAAGTGAACACTGAAGATGTTCACTTTGTTGTTAATCTTACTCCTGTTTCTTAATGGTTGCCTTAAATGTTAGAAGAATTCATTAGACACAGATCTTCTAATTCACCCTTTATTCCTCACTCATTCCCTTTCTCTCAGCTGCACATACCCAAGACATACCATACCTGTGAACCCACTGGCAATATTAGCCTGAGGAACAGATAGGTAATCTTCACTTTCTTTTCTGTCTTCTGTTAGCAATCACCCAGTCTCATCCTCAGCCCTATGGCAGACCACCTGCAGTGGCCTATCTCTCCTCCCCCCTTTTCCTTCCATTTCCAGGGAACTCTGCAAATCCTCATGACAGATGCATCTTTTCTCCTTACAGTAAACCCCCTCAGCTCTGTTTGCCTTCATAACTAATCTTAATTCCTTCATGTCAGCTTGCAATACATAGAAATACATTCTATTGAAGACCAACAGTGGCTACACTTCTCAGGATCTCATTCCCTTTGGAGTAACCCAGTCACCAATTTCTGCTCAAATCCAAACAAGGCAACAGAAATCAAGAAAAAGAACACCTACACAAGAAAGATAAAACCAAGTATCAAGACCTAATTTCATAGTAATCTAAAACTCACATGCTTAAACAGCAGCACAGAAACACAATAATAGCTAAGACAACAATTCTTCATTAGACCAAGTGATCCACTGTACTGTGTTCTAATAAAAAACAACATAGATGAAGGACAAGATAAGAAATTCAAAATAGCTATTATTAATTGGATAAAGGAAATTAAATAGTATATAAATGAGTCATTAATTAAATATATAAAAACTGTGGAACAATTAAAACCATAAAAATAGAATTGGAGTCACTAAAGAAAATTAAAATTGAGGTAAATTGGAACTGAAAAATGTGGGAAGTCAAACAAAAACCTCAGGGATAAATGTCACCAATAGAATCCAAGATATGAAAGAAAAACTATCAGGCAATAATGACGAGATTGAAGAACAGGATATCTCACTCAAAGAAAATTATAAAACTTAAAAACCTTCAGGAACAAAACATTTAGGAAACCTGGAAATAATCTATGGATAATGGGAATACATGAAAGAATTCCAGGTCAAATACAGAAAAAAAACTATTTTCAATAAAATCATGAAATAATGCTTGTTAACCTTGTAAGAAAGTTACAAGGTACAAGAGACATACATAACCCCAAGTACATTGGAAAGAAAGTGATTCCCAACAACAAATAATAATCAAACACTAAATATAAGAAAAAAAGAATTAATATTAAAAGTTTCAAAGGAAAAAGAGCAACAAATAAATAAAAGAAGACTTATTATAATGTCATCTGACACTTCAGTGGAGACACTAAAAGCCAAAAGGACCAGAGTGCACGCCCAGCAAACTCCAAGAGACCATAAATGCCACTCCATACTGATGTGGGGTGTCCTTCTATATTTGTGTTGCCTTTGTTGGCTAATGAATAAAGATACTTTGCCTATGTCAGGGTAGAATATAGCCAGACTAGAAGATATATATATATATATATATATATATATATATATATATATATATATATATATATATATATATAGAGAG
>NC_022013.1:31404979-31409867 GCF_000317375.1 Microtus ochrogaster | reverse complement strand
GGGGGGAAGGGTGGGAGGAGGGGGAGGGAAATGGGAGGCTGGGAGGAGGTGGAAACTTGTTTTTTTTCCTTTTCTCAATAAAAAAAAAGAAAGAAAGAAAAAAGAGTTAGTTAAGAAGAAGCCTGAATTAATAGATCAAGCAGGGTTGCAATTAATATAGTTTCTGTGCGACTATTCAGGTGTGGGCTGAATCCCCCAGCCAAAAAATGGAGACATTTCCAAGCTACACAGCACACTGCATGACAGATATATCCTAGAGGTCCACAACTGGGTAGTGTACAGAGACGGAAGAGGTTAGAACACTATGCCCTAAATACATATCTCCATCATCCATCCCCTCAACTCAGGAATCAGGAAACTCTCAAGGCCTGCTCCATGTTTAGCTTTAGATGGCCAAACACAAAATGAGCTCAATGGGATTTTTGGAGTTGTTTTCTTTTTTCCTTATTTTTAGCCTTACCTTACAGGTCATTAGGGTGTGTATTATAGTTTCTAATTTTGTTAGATTTGGGGGCTTTCCCTGTGTCCAAACATGTGTACCTCTGCATCTACGTGTTTCTTGAGCTTTTTATTTGAATCTGTTTCTTTTGTTTATTTTATCCTATTCTGGTTTGTTTGTTTTGATTTTATCTTTACTTTTTAGATGCCTGTTTGTTTCCTAAGTGAGAAAGTAAGAGTATGAATATGGGTGGAAGGGGTATGGGGAGGACCTGTGATGAGATGGGGGAGAGGTAAACAATTGGACTATATTGTCTGAAAAATATTATTCTAAATAAAAAATAGAAAAAGAATTCAATTGCCTCATGATATGCTTGGATAAGTGCCTGGAATATAGTTTTATTTAATCATGAACTATTATTATTGGTAATATAATAAACAGTTACAATAGTGTACAAAAATAAAAGTCATTTGAAATATATACCAGAATTCAAAGGAATGAAAATGAGTATGTATTATGCGTTCTTCTGAGTTCTTTTGAGCCATATTCCCATAAAGGAAAACTGAGAAATGAACTAATACCTGGAAGGCAATATTAAGCCAATAGGATGTATTTTTTGTAATGATAAAGAAATAATAACATGTTTGAATGATAATGATAATGTCATCATAGAGAAGATATTTTCAGTGCAATGAAAGCAAAATTATGTCCCTCCTCTTGGTTCCACACTGGGACCCACAGCCCTGGAAGCTTTACTGTAGGAACTTAGGGATCCCAGAGAAGACACTGCCCACCAACCACTTTAAGCCTGTCCAACACCCACTCTTCTGGGCCCCATATCCCAGCCTACTACTTTGGAAGAAGTCCTTGGCTTTATCAGAGGCCCGACATGTTCTAGGAACCCCAGGTAAGGCACCTTCCACCAGCAGAAAAATTCCATAAAGGCTGTCTAACAACCCCAGACTGCACCCTACTCTCCTGGGCTCCAAAGTTATACAATGGGGAAGAAAATCATCTCTGATAAATGGTAATAGTCTAACTGGATGTTGTCATGTGGAAACATGCAAATCAATCCATATTTATCACCCTGCACAAAATTCAAGTCCAAGTATATCAAGACTTTATTATAAATCCAGAAACACTGAACCTGGTAGAAGAAAAAGTGGAAATTATCTTGAACATATTGGCAAAGGAGACTACTTCCTGAACAAAACACCAATAGCTTAAGCATTAAAATCAACAATTGATAAATGGAATCTCCTAAAATTGAAAAGATTCTGTAAGGCAAAAGACACTGTCAATAAGGCAAAATGTCAGCCTACATAATGGACAATGATCTTCACCAACTCCTGATCCAATAGAGGGCTGATTTCCAAAATATATAAAGAATTTAAGAAACTGGACTTTATGTACTTGATTAACCAAGGCAGTGATACAGTTAGATTATCCACGGTTACCAGGGGAAATCCAATGAAATTATAAGGGACGTAATGAGTTCATAGCTGTAAACAAGAGGATACATGAGAATGAACACTGCTAGTGGAACAGTGGGACTAGGGATGTAAAAGAAGAAAATGAGGAGACACAAACAGCATCTAGAAATTGAAGAAGAGAGTGGCAAGAATCATCTGCTAGTGGCCAAGATGGAACATGGGATTGTTTTCTTGATGACTTTAGCCTCAAAGGCATCATTTCATATTCAAAACTTTAAATCTGAAAGATGAAAGGGGAAATACTTTAAGCAATAAATTTCTGATAATTTCTTACAAAATTTCTAGGAAATCAATACTTACAGACACTACACTGGACTATAGATATACACTCTACTTCTGAGTGAGAGCTGAGTGACGTCGCTGAAAGCCCTAGTTAAATTTCTACTGTTATAATAGAACATTTGTAGAAATTATCTTGGGAGAAGGAAAAGGAATTATTTGGTTTACAGCTTCAAGCCTATCGTTGAAGGAAACCATTGCAAGAACCCAAAGTGGAAATCAGGAGGAGGCAGAAACTGTAGGAAATACCATAAAGCAATATTGTTTACTTGCTTAGTTTCCAAGATTCTGACTGATTTGTTATATAACACAGGACCAGCTGATCAAAACTAGTACCAACTATAGTGGACTGGGCCCTTCTACATCAACCACTAATAGGAATATCCCCCACAGAATTTCATACTGGCTTATCTGATGGAGACATATTCTCAACTGTGGTTCCCTCTTCCCAGATGCCTGTAGCTTGTATTAAGATAAGAACAACAACAACTAGTACATTGACATAGGGCAAGATTTCTGTTCACTCACTTATACCCACTGAGATAAATTTCTGATGCATTGTACTACCTCACCACTTGGTCTGCAAGACAGAGACATAAATGAGTTTCCCACTGAAGGTAGTTAAGTATGACACAGTTACATATTTGTGCCATGGTGATTATAAAATCATAACAGAAGCTCCAACATCATGGAAAACTTGCATTTCAGTTGCAGGTAACATAAGATATACTTCCATTCTTAGGTACATTCCAGCAACTCTTTATGAGATTTAGTGTCAGAAACTGTCTGGCAAATAGCATTCAGGTAGATACAAAATTGAGAAAATATTGGCAACTGCCTAACAACTTTTTGAAATCTTTTGTGAAAGTGACTTACAGTGACAAAATGTATTATGCACAGAGAAACAGTTAAGCTCTTTGGACATATCGTGAATTGTAAGGCAATGAGTATTTTATATTTGATGCAACTAAATGTATCTGCAGTTTGATGGCCCTCATAAGTAATAATCTGAATTGTTCATCAGAAGAAAGTGGTAGAGTTATTTACAAAGGAAAAGCTAACCTGATAACCCAAAGTGTCACCATTTTATGCAGAAATAAAGTGGATCAGGCAGCAAGAATAATAAAATGATACAAGCCACACACTTGAAATCTTATGCTCCAAGTTAAAAAAAAAAAAAACTCCTTTCTACCAGCTATTTCTGTGCCTCTGTACGTCCACTGAAATAGAATCCAGATATATTGTGTACACGATCAGCCAAAAGGCTGCCTCTTAAAGGTCTCTATAGGACTTCCATTATACCTACCCAAAATGCCTCCGTGCTCTCAAATATTCTCACTCTTCTCCCTCAGGTTGATCATTTCCTATAAACAAAACTCCTTTATTTTGTGGAAGATCACTTATGTCTAGCATTCCTTTGCTGTTACCCCAAGCCAACCGTTCTAATATGGGATATTTTTCTGTATATGTATGAACAGAAATATATATAGAGAGAGTAGGCTGAATCAAAGAGATGCCATGTAGTTGTTGAAGGAGAAAGATGCCAGCCCTACATAAGCCACAGCCTTGTGGCAATACACAGATTAATAGAAATGGGTTTATTTTAGATGCTAGAGCTAGCTAGAAATATGCCTAAACTTTTGGCCAAACAGTGTTGTAATTAATATAGTTTCTGTGTGATTATTTGAGTCAAGGCAGCTGGGAAACAAAGGTGCAGTGTGTGCTTGGAACATTCCAAAAGGTGTTCTAAGCTTTCTTTTCTGCAGTGGAGGTCACGCTGTGTTCTAACTATTGTTATATTCCTTAAAGAAAAATGATTTCACAAATGTCTCACCAATAGCTTCTGCTCATTTTAAACATCTTCATAAAAACTTTTAACACTTTTCATTTATTTTATTATTTATACTATATTCATAGCCAATCTCCATTTCTTTCAAAATTTCAAATTATTGCTTCATTGAATAACTGTTTAAACTGAGAATATGAATGCTCTGGAATAACATAGCCTGAGCCAACAGTCCTTGTTTTTACTTAACAGTCTTTATTATACTTAACTTTGTATAACTAAGCGTGTCATACAAATTCTTTTTCCCTCCTGATGCTTTATCTGTCCTGTACAAAACAGGTATTCACAGTTCTATTAGAAAAGAAAACTCAGGGAAAAGGTAAGTTAAATCACCTAATATTCCAACTCACTATGCTTTCATAAGAATTCTCTACAGATATCAAGGGGCATCGTTCCTGGAAGTGCCTGAACTAGCTGCTACAAGCATCAGTTCTAACAGTCTCATTACATCATCCTTATTGCTCCCATAGTCATGTTTTGGAACCTGTGTAGGTACTTTGAAGATGCCTTATGACACTGAAGTGACAAAATTACATAGTTGCTCCACTGTGATTGCTTTCACAGCTGATCAGTAGAATTTTCCAGAATTTGTAGAATTGTATCGTAATGAACCAAACAATGAGAAAAACATAATATTTTATCTTCTGAACAAATATTTGGGATATTTATGGTTAAAAGAAATTCTACTATTTATTTTGCATTTTTTTAAAATTTATTTATTTATTGAGGATTTCCGCCTCCTCCCCGCCACCGCCCCCCACCTCCCCCCCCCCGCCCCCCGATCAAGTCCCTCTCCCCCATCAGCCCGAAGAGCCATCAGGGCTCCCTGAC
>NC_022013.1:31397764-31403549 GCF_000317375.1 Microtus ochrogaster | reverse complement strand
TCTATTTTCATTCTTCTGCAGATTGACATCCAGTTTTGCCAGCTTTATTTTGCATTTTTAAACAGTATTTCATAATTTAAGATTTTTCCCTTAATAATGGATCCCTTTCAGCTAAATTGACTTATACCCCTCAAAAATCCAACATTCTGTGCCTATGAATTTTATGAATTCACAGTCTCTAAATGAACATCCTTTTTTGATAATACACCACAGAGAAATTTTTTTCTTTTATTTCTTTTTTCTTTTTTTTTTACATTTTTTTATTTATTAAAAATTTCCACCTCCTCCCATCCCCCCATTTTCCTCCCACTCCTCCCCTCCCCCTCCCACTCCCTCTCCAGTCAAGTAAGAGAACTCAGGGTGCCCTGCGCTGTGAGAAGTCTAAGGCCCTCCTCCCTCCATCCAGGTCTAGGAAGGTGTGCATCCAAGCAGACTAGGCTCCCAAAAAGCCAGTACATGCAGTAGAATCAAAGCCCGGTGTCATTATCATTGGCTTCTCAGTCAGCCCTCATTGTCAGCCACATTCAGAGTCTGGTTTGATCACATGCTCGTTCAGACCCGGTCCAGCTGGCTTTTTTTAAGACCACTGAAATCCAAATCTTAGCATAAATGACTCATTTTTTTTCAGAATTATATACATCTAGGATATTTGTTTTATATGTTTGGTTTTATTAAGGGAACAGGTCTTTAAAACAGGTAAATTAATCATCAAGGTCAAATTCTGTGGTGACTCTGGGCCATTTTCTGGAAATCCAGAGATGGATGTGGCCACGCCTACCCACCTGGTCAATATTTGTTCAAGTTTGCTTCAAATTTGTCTTTAAACTATGTGAGTGCTCTTATTCTTAATCAATGAGTTTAATACTATTAGTCAGACATTTCACTAAGATTTTTAATAAAACTGATAAAACCTTTTTATATTTAGTAACATCTCACTTTAACATTTCTTTTGCCTTTTTGTCTCTTTATTGAATTCTATTTCATATCCCGTGTAACTGTTGCTTTCATTTATTTGTTTTTTGTTCTCTTAGAATAAATTTATTTCTTTGGTAAGCTCTTTGTATATATTTATAATCATTGCTTGCATAATTTGCCTGTAAATTTATATGCTTATTTCATTGACAGTCATTATTATGATATTGTTAATTTTTGAGGGAAACATATTTTCTTGGTTTTATCATGTTACCTTTTACTACTTCAGGAATCTGGTGGTTGTTGATTGAGAGGGTGTGTGCCAGACATCAGTTCTGGCAGGGTTCAGGTCCCAAAGAAGAGGCATGGAGTAGGCAAAGGGAAGGAGGAGACTGACAGATCTGAGTGCAGATCAGGATGGCTGTTTATTTATTGATAAAAGACTACACTTCCTATATTCTATAATTGCACAATAGTTTAGCCACAGACAAGACTGAAAGCAGGCTCAGTGCATTACAGCTCTTTTCATAAGACAAAAGAGGTAAGTTCAGCAAGTGTCTAAATGACTATTGTTCTCTAAGGTACAGTAACTCCACCAAGTACCATCTTACATCAATGTAAGGACTATATGTACCTCTTGGTGGAGAAAAAGAGAATGAGTCCCTTTAGCGAGCAGGAACTTCCATCAATCCCCTGAGAAAATGGAGCCCTTATTCAAATGTCTGACCTTGGGAAAAGGTCTTCCTCGGGTAGCATACACTCTACAACAATTTAAGAGCAGTTTTCATTACTTGAGAGGCATGACGCAGTGTAAGCACTGAACTATTTCCTAATTGTGTTCCTTTGTGTCTTGACCTTACTGGCCTGTTCCCGACTCCTACTCTTCCAAAAGAGAAGGTCCCGATGTCTTAATCTTTTTCCATTATACCATAGTGTTCTGATTCCTCTGTAGTGATTAGTTGAACTTTTTCCCTTAATAGCCTGAACCTCTGGATCAGAATTGTGCGTTTTTTATCCTTGGAGTCAGGTGCGTCCAGTTAGTAAATCTCTAACTTTCCTGTTCTTGGTGTAATCAGGAGACAATGGGGATTCCTGTGTGCAGTGTCATCACACTACGCTGTTTCATGGTGGTGAAATTTTTCTCCAAAGAATTATTTTGGTTAAAAAGGATGCCGCTTTATGCATTTTCATCCTCCAAAGTCTGCACAGAATTTTCCACAAGAAAAGGTATAAAGGAATTTCCATTATACATAGTAAGAATCATTTAAAATGAAAGTAAAAGGCTGCTGGAAAATCGTGACCTGCAAAGTTGAAAGACTGGAATTTTGTCAAGCAAAAATGGTTGCCTTTTGGTCCACACCAGGTATGTGTGTTGTTGTTGTTAAATTACCTTCTTATTTAAGTGTATATTTTTCTCCAACTTGTTTTTCCTTCAGTGGATTGTGATACCTCTTCCCACTCTAAAGCTCCTCTAAGCATTATCATTTGTAGTAATTAGATAAAATAAAGGAAAGAACTTATAGACGTAGAGATATGGTTAAATTAAGCCTGTGTATTCTCTGTGTGCAGGACTATCCCAAAGTCCTGCATTGCCTTCTTACCTAGCCTTGTTTTGGATCTCAGATCAGGAACACCCCACTGACTCACTAGCAGATTGAGCGTGCCACTGATGTGCCATTACTGTGTGCCCTTGTACTCTCACACACTTTCTTGAATCACCTGTGGATTGGTTATCACCTACACCAGTACATCCTTCTCTAAGTCACCAGCAAGCAAGTTCTAGTATCCACCATGGCAGAGCTTGAATCCACAAATCTGTGTCCTCTAGACTGGGTCACCACTAAGTTATTCCAAGTTCTTTATATTGAACAAATAAAAACTAAGCCTCAAAAACTGAACCAAATCTATAATTTTTATGACAGTTTCTTACATATATACAATTTTATTAGTAAAACATTTTAGTAAAGTTGTCACAAATTTAAAATTTAGAATCATGAACTTTATTCTCCAAAATACTAAGAAGACATAATGAAATTTTCTACTTTTATTGAGAGTTAAAATAGATATATAAATTTAAATTTTTTAAAGATTGTCAGTATTTCATAAGTAATATTTAATAGCAAGGCAAAATTAACTTAAAGAACATTTAGTGTGATGTTGAATACATTATAGATTTTGTCACCTCAAAAGAATTTTCAAAAACTAAGGGGGCTGTGAGCTCAAAATCAAAGTGGATAATGTAATGTCAGAATTTGCACCACTATTCCTATCATGGCTCTTGAGAGGATATACATTGTCCACCATTCCTGTTGAGTCTGGTAGTTGATGTGCTGTTTGTACTGCCCTTCTGAAATACTTGACTATAACTGTGTGTTGATATTTTGCTTGTGCTGTAACAAATAAAGCTTGCCTGAGAATCAGAGAGTGGAGTGAGTCATTGGTTAGTTTTAGAGGCCAGGCACTTGTGGTGCACCACTTTAATCTCAGTAATTGGGAGTCTCATGCTTTTAATTCCAACACTAGGCAGGGGGAGACAGGATGGGATAGAGCTGGGCAAAGAGAGGAATATAGGGTGGGAGGAGACAGAGGGTTAAGGCAGTAAGTTGAGGACTTGTAGAGAAAGGATACCCTTTTTGGTTTGAGAATTTTGTAGCAGTAAAATGTTCTAATGATTGGCTGCTCTGTTTCTCTCATCTTTCAGCTTTCATTTCATAATATCTGATTCTGAGTTTTTATTATTAAAACCAATTAGAATTCTCACTACATATAATACCTGAGATACTTGGTTTAAAAAGTTGTTAGTTAACATTGGCTGCATTGAAGGTTTCAACCATGCATCCATGGTCCCATTGATTTTAGGTGTGTGATGAGGCTGTGAATCAGAGCTGGATATATGCAGAGGAAGGAGCTCTCTTTATGACTGGGAAAGGAAGAGAGCAGAAAAGAGTTTCAATATCCCCTTCAAAGGTAGGATCTAAAACACCCTTAAATAGTGCAACATCTTAATAGCTGCACCTCTTCTCACTAGCACCAAGCTGAGGACTAAGCTATTCAGACCCCAAATCCAGAGTCTTCTGAAATTGGTGGTCTCCCTCCCCCAGACAATAGTCATCTTTTCATCTAAAGGAAGATACACCTACCAAGCATGGGCCTAAATGGCATGCCCAAGGGATGCTAGAAAATAGTTGTTTTCTGTGTTCAGCTTTAATGGGTTCTTCTTTATTTTCAAGCATTTAAGTTGGAGAATCTTATAAATACAGACAGAGTCCACATTCAGAAGTAAAGTATGGCTCAATTTCAACTGTAAAGTTTACTTACAATCTTAAAATATACACTTTATGCAGCTACAGCAAGAAGATTAGTTTAAAACTTCTTTATTCTTTAATGTGTAGATTAAGATGCAATATTGTGCGATGTTGTTTTTAATTTGATTTACCTAAATTAGCTATTGAAGTAGCAAAGTATACTAAAGAAAAATCTATAATACTTTCTGCAAAATCTGAATAAAGGCTCATATTTCAGTTTTAAACTTTATTTAATGAAATAATCTATACTAAATTTGATTATATACAACAATCTGCTAAAGCTGCTAAGAGCACATTTAAATTGCTCAGTGACTACCAATGCGTCTTGATTTATTTCCAGTGTAATTTAAAAATACACACAAAGTTGTCAAAAAACAACATTAAAACATAGACTAATGAGGTGTGAATGCAAACTTATTTCAATAAAAAGTTAACCAATTGAAAAAGAATGAAAGGCTCCTTCCATGATGTGAATATTTAAAACTTTTGAAACTATTTTATAAGGAAATATGAAAACAATCTACTTGCCACTTCTTTTACAAAACAAAACAAAACATATCAGTGAGATGAATCTTAAACTTAGGCAAAATATTATATATAGAGAGAACATAAGGGTGCCTGAAATTTAAGCAGTGAAGATGAATGATGCACGATTAACACTGAATTATAATGCTGACTGGTAGAGTGTATGCCCAGCATAACTTTTCAGAATTTCCTAGGGAAAACCTATGCTTGAAGAATGAAGAAAGAAGCAGCACTCTGTTATTAGTTGGAACTTTAGTATCCGGTACTCAAGTAGAACTCTGAGAACTCATCAGCCCTGCAAACCCATATATTCTATTGTCTCAACATTTTATTCAATGCTAGGAACAACAAAACGAGACATCTTCATGATGACCTATCTTTGTGGAATTTATATTTTGAGGCAAAACATATGGATGTGACTAATCTCACAAAAACTTTTCAATCATTCAAACTCTCCTAGCTGCTGCAGAGACGGAAGGAGTTGCAGTTAGCAGAGAAGGGAATTGTGGTTAAGAGTTCCACAGAGTCAAAAATTAATGAAGAGGAATTTCCTTTCACTAGGCTTGGGAGTGACCTATAAGCCTGACCATTGAAGCTATGTGAATGGTTAAAGGAGAGTGGGGCATGGAAAGTCATCGGTGTATACTACGGTGAAAATTTTCCACCCTTGGAGGTGTTTTTATGGCTTTTGACTATTTTCTAACTGCGTCAAGAATAATCCATTACTCTAGCAATTGAGGCAGTGTGAATGAATTTTACAAACATTTTAGCTAAACAGAATAAGGAGCGTGTACTTTTCCTAAATGAAAAAGGGTATCATTCACTGATTTATTCAGTTCTTCAAACTTTCTGTTATATTTCTCATCCATTTCTGTAAGGGCATTTTTTTTTACATGCTGTTTAAGGGCGTCAATCACTTTCATGAAGTCCATCTTTTCTACTTCTTCTTGAGTAAGGTGTTCATGTCCTCCCGTTGTGAGGTCGCTGGTTTCTGGTGGCTTCATGTTGGTTTTCAGCTTGTTGGGTGAATTCTTGCCTTGGCG
>NC_022013.1:31395211-31396117 GCF_000317375.1 Microtus ochrogaster | reverse complement strand
GGGAGGGGGGTAAGGGGAGATGGGGAGAGATAAGGCAGAAGGGGAGGATGGGGGGAACTTGGGGAAAAAGGAGGATTGGGATAAAAAAAAAAGAAAAAGGGAACAGATACTGAGTTGGTTAAAAATAATGCATGACAAGGGGAAAAGGTTAATGGCAAACTTGTATTCCCAATGTCAGCTCAATTGGGTTTTTAACAGGAAGCCTGAGTTAGTTACCAGTCCTCTCTATTATCCTTCATGAAGATTTAACCAAAGTGTGTTCATTTTGAAGCATGCAACAGCAGGTTTTGAGGATGTTTATTTTGTTGTTTAAGATATCTTCTGCTACCCATTGTGGGAAATGACTTTGAAAAGAGTCTGAGATAAGTTTCTGTTGCATGACATGGAATGGAAACAACTAGTTTTGGTCTAAAAATCATGTCTAACATTGAAAATGATTGTAACTGGAGATTTTTCAAAGTATTTGATATATATTTATAATTTTCAAAAATTTTGAATATTCTGACTAAGGAAAAACATTGCCCAATAATATTAATCATCATTATTTTCTGTCAGCTTGATGGCTGACATGGTATGGCCTAGACATATCAAAGGAGAAGAATCCTCAATTGAAGAATTTATGCTATCATATTCACCTGTGAGCATATCTGTGCTGGGCATTCTCTTGATTTTTAACTGATGTAGGAGGGTCTAGATCATTATGGTCAATATAAGCTCTGGCCAATTGGGTGAGAGTTATATAAGAAAAGTAGCTTATTGCGGGTTTGGTGAAGATCTTCTCCCAGTCAGTGGGTTGCCTTTTTGTCTTAGTGGCACTGTCCTCTGCTTTACAGAAGCTTCTCAGTTTCAGTAGGTCCCATTTATTCAATGTTGCCCTTGAAGAAGTCCAAATGGCCAAAAGACACT
>NC_022013.1:31366170-31394770 GCF_000317375.1 Microtus ochrogaster | reverse complement strand
TTTGATATCCTAAAGAAGCTAAATAAGAAGGTGAACCCAAATAAAAACATATAGCTATCCTCCTGGTTATGGGAAGTAGACAAGATTGCCAGGGAGAAAATTGGGATCTTGGGTATGGGGTGGGAAGGGAGTAAAGGGAGATGGGGAGAGAAACGTGAGAAGGGGAGGATCTGGGGAACTTGGGGAAACGGGACGATTGGGATAAAGGAAGGTCGGATAGGGGAGCAGGGAAGCACATATCTTAATTAAGGGAGCCATCTTAGGGTTGGCAAGAGACTTGGACCTAGAGGGGCTCCCAGGTGCACAGGGCGATGCCCCAGTTAGTTCCTGGGACAGCTGAGGATAGGGAACCTGAAATGACCCTATCCTATAGCCACACTGATAAATATCTTGCATATCACCATAGAACCTTCATCTGGCGATGGATGGGGATAGAGACAGAGACCCACACTGGAGCACCGGACTGAGCTCCCAAGGTCCCAATGAGAAACAGAAGGAGGGAGAACATGAGCAAAGAAGTCAGGACCACAAGGGGTGCACCCACCCACGGAGACAGTGGGGCTGATCTATTGGGAGCTTACCAAGGCCAGCTGGACTGTGACTGTAAAAGCATGGGATAAATCCGGACTCTGAATATGGCGGACAATGAGGGCTGCTGAGAAGCCAAGGACAATGGCACTGGGTCTTGATCCTACTTCATGTTCTGGCTTTGTGGGAGCCTAGCCAGTTTGGATGTTCACCTTCCTAAACCAGGATGGAGGGGGGGAGGACTTTGGACTTTCCACAGGGCAGGGAACCCTGACTGCTCTTCAGACTGGAGAGAGAGGGAGAGAGGAGTGAGGGAGGGGGAGAGGAGTGGGAGGGGAAGGGAGGGAAATGGGAGGCTGGGAGGAGGCGGAAAGTTTTTTTTTTTCAATAAAAAAAATAAAAAAAGAAAGAAAAGTAGCTTATAAAGCCGATTAGTCAAGCCAGTAAGCAACATTCCTCCAAGGTCTTTCTACTTCACCTCTTGCCTCCATGTTTCTGCCTTGAGTTCCTACTATAGCTTACCATAAACTGTCAAACGAATAATCCTGACCATTTCTTTAAGCTCATATTTGTCAGAGTTTTGTCACAGCAACAAAGAAGCTAACATATTAAATTAACACTAAAATGAAGTAGAGACATGTTTTGTTTTGTTTTATATGACAGGATGACCATGGAATAATAAGGTATATAACATTTCCAAAATAGCACATGAACCATGTTTGTATTACTTTTTGGCATATTTTTTTCTGTGCATGCATACCTCCAAGTATGTTATGGTTTAACCTAGTAATCATTCTGGATAGTGAGTCTTATTTACTTAATCTCAGCAATTAATGAGAGTCACCTGACTCAGATCAAACTACATACTAAACTAATCAGTCATTGGTAATAAAATAGGACTTGACATATTCTTAAATGACCTTCCACTGCCAGAATGTTATCTGAAACCTTAAAATTCCTGGTAGGAATTTTGTAACAAAAATCTACAATTCTAAGTGATATAAGCTGAGTTGTTACTGTTCCACGAGTACCCACAGCATTGACATCTTTGTGTACACATCAAATACTTACTTGATTTATTAGAGTATTACCAAAGGCTGTTCCTTCATTCATACAAACTGTGGACAATGACATATTCTTTTAACAAATATCAAAATTTTTTGATGCTACAGGAAACATAGGCTACGCTCAATGTCCATTTAGAGAATATGTAAGGAAAGTGTGATTCTTAACAGGGAGAAGAATATGGGCAGTGTTCACTAAAACTCAAACATCCTGAAGTACAGGTAGCCCCTGAGTTATTATAAAATCTCTAGTCTTCTTGTTTTATAAATTCATGTACAAATTCAAACTGAGTACATTTTACAGCAGAAGCCAGTTCTGCATCACCCATCATTAGCTTCTTAGAGTACCTGATTCTGATGTAGCTAGTCATTCTTCACCCTTGGAAAGATCTACAGACATCATGGGGCAGTACATGTTACTAGACATGCTGAAGAAGAACAAATACCTCTGCAAAGAGAGTACTTAACATTTATGTTAAAAATCTATTAGGGAAAAAGTGCATTTTAACTAATTTTAAAAGCAATATGTTTAGGTAAACAGAAAAAAAAGAAGTTGAAATGGGAAGTGTGATAGGATTCTGAGAACATATCATATGCATGGGCATTTAATTCTACTATGCACTTTTTGCAACGTGCTGTGTTACTGTTTAATTTCAATAGACTATGATCCAGACTGGCCTCGAACTCAGAGGTCTGCCTGCCTCTGCCCTCCCAAGTGCTGGGACATGAGGGCAAATGGCTGTGTTCCTTTTGCATCTTGGATTACTAATTGTTGGCTTTTCTTCCAGGGAATATCGCCAGGATATGCACTTGATAATGATTCCTTTAATAGAGGTTCGAACTTCATGCATAGCTCAGCATTATAACTACAAAAGAGGCAAGACAACCTGTGGGGACTATATACCCTTAGCTCAAGCTGTGGGGCAAGAGGGTTAGTGGTTGTGCACACTAAGAAACTCATTTGTGAGTTTTCCTTCCAAGAGATATCAGCAGGCAGGATAGGAATATCACCAGGAGAGACACATGACAAATGATTCTGTAAATAGATATCAGAACTCCATACACAGCTCCACATCACAACTACACAAGAGGCAAGACAACCTGTGGAGGCCATATGCTCTAATCTCTGGTTCCTGGTGAGAACCCCCACATTTTCTCTGCTGCCATACTTTCATGTGGTCACGAAGTAAAACTAAATACAGTAAAGCCTACATTAATTTATTACTGGGGAAGGTACTCCTGGTTGAGGTCGAAATATTGACAAACTGCAGGGTTAGCCCTGTGGAAACTTTTAATACCTTCCACCCTGAAGAGCCCCAGTTTCTTTTCACTCTCACAATACTTTGCAAGTACGCAGACGGATGTTGGATATAACATTCCTCCCTGGCAATTATTCCCTGTGGCCTTTCTGATTGTGGACTTAGAACATTAAAGGCAGATTACTTTAACCATGCCCATGATTGGACAGTAGTAATTTTGCTCTGTGAGGGGAAAAAACTAACACAGAATGCATTACACTGTTGAGAACAGAGGAGAATTCAATATTTTCAGATGACATTTAAGGAAACTCAAGAGGGGTGACCTAGGTCTTATTACACCAACCAGACCAGAACACAGAAGTGTAATCTTGGGGGCATTTACTGAAACTCTGCTGCAAATATGGGGTCGTGATGACCTTTGTCTCATTACACTTTTGTATCTATCATACTTTTAATTCAAATGAATTTGTGGTCTTTTCACCAACCCTTAGAATGTGAACATGTTAACAGTTTACTAATAATATACTTCATCTTCTAATACTCTTAAAAATATTAGCAGCTAGAAACATTTGTTTTTTGAAGTTCATACATGCAACATGATGTATTCATGTTTTTGTTCATTTGTTGTTTGTCTATTTGGGGTTTCTTTTTTACTTTATCTTTTTGCTCAAACATGACTGTCTTTAAAAATCATTAAGCCCTTTTCTTTTTAGTGTGGAAAGTACTTCAATTGATTTATAAAATAAAAGGACTTAAATTGTTCCTGTTTAAAACATGTGTTTTAAAACAGTGATTCTAAGTCTTCCTAATGCTGTAACCCTTTAATAGGATACCTCCTGTTGAAGAGGCAGCATACATAAAATTGTTTTCATTGTTACTTCATAACTACTTTTGCTACTGTTATAAATAATAATGCAAATGTCTGTGTTTTACAACTGTCTTAGGCAATTCCTGTGAAAGGGTAATTTGACCTCAAAGTGATCTCACCCACAAGTTGAAAAACACTGTTCTAAACTGAATCTCTGAGCCTCTTGTTCTGCCTCTGTTACACTGGAATCGCGAGCTAGCGTCACCAAACCCAATAATATTTTGGAATTTTAGATAGAAATAAATTACAAAAGTAACATCAAAATCTAATTAAAGATCAGTAATATACAAATCTTAAGATGTACTGGTCATTTTAGTAGAAGTTTTATTGTAGCTCAATATAGCCCTGGGTTTTTGTTTTTTTTTTTTCTTTTTTTTTTTTTTTGAATTGAGAACTAGTTTAAATTTGGCCACAAGATGGAGCTATGACAAAGCAGTTTCATAGTAAAACAATATGCCAGACTATTTGTGTTTGTTTTCCACAGTAAATCTTCCAACTTTGAAATTACAGCTAGTGAGTGACTTCCTCAATTTTTTTTGTAATTAAAGTCTTTTTGAGCTTGCGGTGGGGACTGGGCAGGGCTTTTCTGTCCCTGTAACAACTGCTCATTTAGTAGCATTCAAAGCAGATTAAAACTGATTAGTCTTTAAGAATAAAAAAAAAAATCTTTCAGAAATAATGTGATGGCTTATGTGTCACTTATCATCTGTTCGTTTATTTATTCATTTTTACATATTTCTTTATTGTTATTGTTGTTATTTAACAGAAGAAAACATTCTACTTTCCCTTTCCCAGAGGGTCATTAAAGTAGCTGTCAGACAACAAACATTTGAGAACAACCGAGAAGTAACACGCCGCAAAGATGATTTCACTAATTTGGCCACGGCCTTTTCCTTGCTCACCATCTGCTGTTTTGTTGGAAGCGAAGTAAACAATTCAATATCTCCACCAAATAAACAGAAGCCGAGAGATTATTTTACAAGTTTTGCTCTCGGGTTTTTGACAGTCTTCACACGGCTTGGCTGCCTTATGTCAGGAGGGCAGGGCCACCGAGCTGGGACTGTTCGTGAGGCTCAAAAACACTCAAGATTGCAATGCTTCATATGAGCACAGTATCTGATGGTTCTGCACAGTCTGCCAATCAGACAATAATAGTTTCAGTCATTTTTTTAAGGCAGAAAATAAGTTAAACTAAAATTTTCAGTGGCTGGTGGTTCAACAGTAAGCAATGAGGTTCTTTATACAACTTAAAGATGATTATAGTAGAAAAAAAGTTCTGAGTGGTTAGGCAAAGTAAATTCTTCCCTAATTATTAAACAGTGACTAAGGAAATGCTTTTGTTAATAAAGTTCTTCATGTGATAGCATGAGAACCCGAGCTTGATCCCCAGTACACACGCCAGATATGGTGATGTACATCTGTATTCCCTGAGACATGACCAAGGAGGTAACTCCATCTCAAAATATGATTCTCCCATGGACTCTAGGCTGCATCAGGAATTTTTCTGATGACAATTAAATAAGTACTCTGTGTACAGAAAAGTTTAAGACATCAAAGCCATGGAACACTACAAAATTCATACGGCCTCTTCATAGAGATCAGCGATGTTTTCTCAAAAATAAAGATCAAGGTAAGGGTCTAGGGAGAAGGACTGAGGTCAATATAACTGCCTCTCGTGAGAGTTGGACTTGACCCGACACTAAGATAACACAGAAGTTACATAGGGTGTTTGAAAATACAAGTGATATCTCTCCCGAGGATGGACTTTATTGACTGAGAAACAACACTCAGGATCTAGGGGAGAAACATCTTGGATAAGCAAACATAATACCCTGGAGAATTCTGGTGAAGCTTGACTGTACAGATAGCAAATGATCACCAGGAAATAAATTTCATTCCTCCCAACATTCCAGGTGGAAAAACAGGCCAACATCTCATTCCTTTGAAGAAAGAAGCATGTTTGTTTAACTTTCATGGCTTCACTAGTGCTAATCTGTGTGCACAAGGACTCTCTATATTCACCAAATTTCAAGTGTGTAGAGATAATTTAGTTACTCTACTGTGCTAATCATGTCTCTATCTTGGTTCACATTGCAATTCAAAATTTGTATCCTCAATGTGCAGGTGGTTGGTGCATACCTTTGTTTGGTTGTACCAATTTGACACAAACTAAAGATACATGGAAAAAGGAAGCTCATGGAGAAAATGTTTTCATCAGAACGGCCTGTTGGCAAGTATATGGAGCTTGGCTTGGTTAATGATTGATGAGGCAAAGCCCAAACAACCATGGATAATACCATCACTGAGAAGGTGTTCCTAGGTTGGAAAGCAGGCTGAGAAAACACTGGAAAGTAACCAGTAGGAAACACTTCTCCAAGGCCTCTACATCAGCTTCTGCTTCCAGATTTCTGGTTTGTTTGAGTTTCTGCTCTGACTTTCGTTAATAATGAACAGTGACGTTGAAGCACAAGGCAAATATATCCTTTCTTCTCCAGGATGCATTTTGTTATATGGTCTTTACCACAGTAATAAAATCTTAACTAAGACACTTAAAGAGTAACATGTAATTCCTCCTCTATGGAAACTGCAGGTGGAGAATTCTTTCATAGTATCAAACTATTTATCTTTCTGTACCTGATTTAGTTCATAAGATTGCATTAATTTTTATTAATTTATATTAATTAGATATGATAATGGGTTTCATTATGACATTTCAGATGTGTATACATTACATTTAGATCACATTCACCATTTATCCTCATTTGCAGCTAACCTCTCTTGTTAATCCCTGTTCTCTTTCCAACTAGTCCACTTCTCTATACATGCCCCTTGACTTCATTGTGTTGGTATGCCTCATTTAAATTTATCCATTTATCCATTGATGGACATCTAAGTTACTTCAATATCCTGGCAACTGTCAATTCTGTTTCTATGAACATGGAGGCTATCTATTGAGATAATGATTGTAATTGCTGTGGATATATAGCAGAAAGTGGTGTTACTGGATGGCAGGTCGATCTTTTTTCAGCAAATATATTTTATTATTTCTTTTATTTTTGAGATTAGAATATAATTGCATCACTTTACTTCCCTTTCCCCTCTAAATCCTTCCATATACCTCTTTTTGCTCCCTCACATCATGACTTCTTTTTATTATTACTATGTGCAAAATGTATATATTTATAAATTATATGTAGCTGTAGCTTCCTCAGTTTGTATACTCTTTGCATGTATAATTTCAGGGATGTCCGTTTGATTTTAGATAATTAAGGGGTGTGCTTCAGTGGGATAAAATACATCTCACTCACTCAGCATTCCTTAGTTGCCTGTAATTCTTTAAGTAGAGTAAAGGCTCGTGGCATTTTGGCTGTGTCAATTAACAGAAACACCAGTAGTCCATGGAGGTTCTCATGCCTTAAGTCTCATCAACTGTCTTGTGGCTTTTTAGTAATTGTCACATTAGTAAATGTGGTGTGATATTCTTATATCTTGTTTTACTTTGTAAGTCTCTGATAGTTAGTGATATCAAGTATCTGTTCCTGTACTTATTAGTGATTTAAATACCTTCTTTTTGATAGTTTACAAATTTTATTAGAACTTTGTGTTTTTCTCTGTTTTTTTGCTGTTGAGTGGTTTATGTCTTTGTTTATGTTGGATACTTTTTTTCTGTGTGTATAATGTGCCAATATGTGCATCTTTTTGTGTGCGTGCACATATGTGACCATATGTGAAGGCCAGCAGGTAATCTCAAATGTTGTCGCTTAGGAGCTATCTGGAGACGGAGTTTTCCTGTGCTGCTGGCCACTCCCAATTAATCACTCAGAAACCTAATATTAGTTGTAAATACTCATCCAATATCTCAGACTTGTTGTTATCTAACTTTTACAATTTATATTAATTCATGTTTCTTTTCTACGCTTTGCCATGTGGTTCGGTACCTTTTCTCACTAAGGATATGCCATTTTGCCTCTCTCTGTTTCTCCTAATGACTCCTCTAATATCACCCTTCTTCCTACCAGCGTTCTCAGTTTGGCTTTCCCACCAAACTTATCCAGTTCAACTATCAGCCAGCCAACTTGCTTATTAAACCAATCATGCCGACATATTCACGGAGTACAAAGGAATATTCCACAGCTTTCCACCTTGTTGAAACAGGGTCTCTCAGAAGAATTTGGAGATTGCTAATTGGGACAGTGAGGCCCATGAACACCTATGTCTCCCATCTTTGTTAATGGAATTGAAAGTGCATGTTTCCATAGCCAGTGTTTTCTGTGTGTACTGGAGACCAACCTCAGATTTTTATGCATAGAAAGCACATTACCAACTAAGCCATTTCCCAACCACTGTTTTTGTTACTAATCCTTTCAAAGTAATGTAGTCACTTAACACTTTCTTCCTTACTGAGGACTGTCATTTATTTATTGTCTCTGGTTATGAAGATCTGTTTGTCTTTAATATAATCTGTCTTGCTATTTTGGCTGTTATTATCTTTAGTTTTGGTATCATAACAATTTTTTAATAACATTGTTATGGATTTTTCTTGTGTTCTTTAGTATTTTAATGGTTTTAAACTTTACATTTAAATAGAATATATTTTGAGGGATTTTGTGAGAGTGATATAGGATAAGGATTCATTGTAATATTTTGCACATGTCCAGTTTCTATGCTATATTAGAAGATACCGTACATTATTTTAGTGTTCAAGATAACTTTGTTGAAGATGACTTAATGTGGACCCCCTTGGTTTCTTCTGGAATTTTCATGTTGTTCCATAGTTCTTGTGCTGTTCTGTTTTGATTACTACAACTTTGTAGTACAATTTTAAATCAAGAAGTGTGTTTTCTCCAGATTTATTCCTCTTGTTCAAAACTTTTGTATCTCTTCAGCACATTTATTGACAGGATATGAATTATAAGACTAGATTTTTTTTGTGCTTCTTAAGTTAGCCATTAGAAGTCAATGTGGAATGTTGAGAATCTAAAGATGACTTTGGGTACTAAAATCCCCTATTGCTGAATGTTGTCTACATTTTTATGTATTTGTGAATTCTTGCATTGATATTTTTGTTGCTTATTATATAATTTTTTTACTTCTCTTATTGAGTAAATTTATTTAATTGTATGCGGGATGCTAGAAAAAATAGAAAAGTTTTCTCAGGCTTATGTTTAGATAGTCCATCACTTAATATAAAACAAAACTAATATTTATGTGTAGATTTTGTTCCCCAAATTCACAGAAGTCTTTACTGCATTTTTTGTGATGACATGCCGTTTGCTTTTATGTAAGCTCTTATCATAAGACAGAGACAGTTTTACTTTTACATATCCATTTTGTATAGCTTTAATTTCTTTCTCTTGCTTAACTGTATTGAGTAGTGTGTCCAGTGCTGTGTTAAAGAACATGATGAAGGTGGGTATTGTTATCTTGTTTCTAGTCTTGGGGAAGAAACTTACAAATTTTTCACAACTGAATGTGATGTTACATCTGCCTAGTGATGTGTGACCCAATTGAATTGAAATATATGTTGATATTTTTCACTTATTGGCTTTATTGACAATTGTCTCAGTGACTTTCATACCCTTAATCCCATAACAAGTTTATAGATGTTTTTCCCTCTTCAGTACATATAACTTCAGGGCTGTAACTCTTTCTTGTCTCCATACTTGCTCCCCGTTTCTCCTTCCATATTTTCTCCCCCCTTATTAAATTAGAATCAATTTAAAACCTTAATATATAAAATATATACCCTCAGATTAAATTTTGTTACCTTAGGCAATCATCAGATAGCACTGGACTTTCCTTAGAGTTTAGGCTGATTAGGTTTCTAAACGTTGATATTAAAAGGAAAAAACATATATATATTCTCTAGCCAAATGCCATTATTGAGAGTATAAATTAGGATCACCTTGCTTGACAGTGTTTTGAAAACTATTGAAATGCTCACAGACTTGGACCCTGAATTTATATAAATAGCAACTTTATCCTCTGCCTGAGAACTGAGACCCTGAAAGAGCTTTAGGAGAATATGCTTTAGTTATGTGGCAACACAGGCTTCCTGATGTTGAAGCACAAAATCAAAGGCCTGGACAGCTGATTATAGACTTCCTTGAACATCCAGAAGCCTCCCTGGCAGAACAAAGCCTGTATTATTAATGGTAAGCCACAAAGGCTCACTAGGGCACACAGTGGCCTCACAATTATAGATTTCAAACTAAGGAGAGAAGGAGTAAGCTTCAAATTGAAACATTTTTTTTCATTCCCATTCCCCAAATCATCCTCTGAGAGGCTAAAAATATTTTTCTGGCTGTCTTCATTTCTGTTGAGGCATCTAGAGTAAAAACTGGGTGTTACAGTTCATGTGAAATATCTAGTTGTAACCAGAGTTGCAGTCATATGGACTTGAGAAGAACTGATCATAGCATTAACTATAACATCAGGCAGATAAATGGTTTTAAGTACATATTATATAACATTTTAGCCAGGAGTTATGAAGTGGAATGAATGATAATAGACTTGAAATTGAAACAGGATAACTTAATAATTGATAATATTGAAATGCTTTTGATAATATGTAAGTGATTGGATATTATGAAGCTATGAAAGACTTTAAAGATCCTTTTGGAAAAGTCTCACTTAACTACTAAATTCAAAACTTAAGATACAAAATAACTTACAGTATATACTAATATATCTAATGCATATTATTTAATTATGCTATATAATATTTTATGTGTGTTTGATATCTACTTAAATATACAATATTTATTGTCATAACATGACCTATATAATTAAGATAACACTAAATAAAAAACAAATTAACAGCAATATTTTGTGATAGAATTTTGAGCAAAAATGCCTTTCTATTATGTGTTTTTATTGAATATTACAAAATCTCCTCAACCTTACATTGATTATCTAATAATAACATGTATCATATGTAGCCATATTATTCATGTGCAAGTAGTGCTGGCAATAATCCTCGTGTTGAAGAATGTTCCTTTTAAATCAGCCTGTGATGATGGATATTAGATTCAATGATATTGAATAAATTATTCTCACAGATCAATTAAATGTCTGAATCTCACTTTATATTTAACTCTAAAAACTAGAACTGTATGTACAATTGAAGAACTTTTTATTAGCCTTAAGCTTTTATACTCCTATTAAAATCAAAGTATTCCCACTCAGTTTCAGCTAATTCTTTTGTCCTTTTGAATATAAAATTTGATTCTGAAAAATTTTAACAATTTTTTACACTGAAAATGACTTACATTTTATAAATCATTTTTATAAGTTAAGAGCATAAAAAGGAGATTCTGGATTGGTTGCTTGCATCTTCTACCTGTGAGGATGCAAAGTGACAAGTCACTACAGAAGAGCTGCCGACACCGTCAATGAGGGATGCATCGTCAGCCAGATTAGTCACGAATTGATGTGATTAAAATTGAGAATCATTCAAATAGAGAATTTATATATTTATCACTGTATTATGAAGTTATTTGAATTACCTTGAAAATAAGAGTCAGACTAAGAGAGAGATAAAGACTGTTATGGTAGAACTGAAGCACATAGGAAGGACTCTAAGGAAAAGCAGGAAACAAAACAAGCCAGTAAACAGCGACAGTGTGATGACTCTCATTTATCATCTAAGACTGAAGAGTTATGAGCATATGACAATCTAAAATTAAAATCTGGAAAGTATAATATTGTTTTCAATAAAATCACTTTCTTACACTCCTTTTATCTCCTATCGACCTAATTCTTCTAGGATGGGTAGGCACTCAAGTACAGCATATATTGCCCAGTCAGGGACATGACAAAATGAAAGATGAGTTTGCAGGAGTATGTATGTTGCCTTTGCTATGGGTGTTCATTCATTCATTTCAAGTTCAGTGTTCGAGGGCAGAGTATCTGTGGGGCAAATCCCTGTGTGTCCATTCTTCCTTGCACAATATGGAACGGTATGCCTTCTTGTTAAAGTAATTTGTACTGTATTATGGATGATAACATGAAATGCAAATAAAGAAAATCTGTCTGAAAGTGGAATGCCCCTGGATTCTCAAGGGACAGTGGGAAATTAGTTTAATTTACTTAAACATTAGCAGTATATACAATTTTGGTGGCTCTCGGATTGCAGTTCATAAGGTTGCTGAGACGATTTTCTTCTCTCTTTCTTTTGATATGAAAGATAAATAAAGAGGATCCTGAGATGTCTTGGACAGAATTGTAATCTGAGAATGCAAACTTCAAAGCTACTATGGTTGCATCAGGGCTTTAGTGCATATCCTTTCCCAGTAATGGTCTTTCTGGTGTTTAATAGTAGAATCTCTAACATCTAGCTTGCTGGGTTGCAACTTGGACTGAATTCAGTGATGTCCTAGAATTAATAGACTAGAACTCATGAACTGCCCAGACAACCTGAACAGCATAATTAATTAAATCTGTGTTGTTTCATAATTAATTCCTGAAAAAAAACAATACCCTTAATACAGGAGTGGTAGATTAATGAATAAGAGCAATTATTCCACAAATATGAGAAACTGGGTTCTAGTCCCTGACTCTAATATAAGAGGCTGGGCAAGAACACATGCTCTGGTAAGACTTGTCTTTGGAGAAAGAAAAAAAAAAAAAGAAATGGCTCCTTGGAGCTCAAACCGGCCTAGATGAAATAGTGAGGTTAATGTTCAGTGGTGCAGCCTGAGTCTAGGAAATAGGTGGAGAGTGATAAAGACATGTGGCATTTTGTTCCAGCCTCTATGTACATACATGGGTGCATATAGCTGAACATATACAAATAACGACGTGTATGCAACACAAACTCCGCTATCCACCGATACACACATTCACAGGCACATGCACACACACACACACACACACACACACACACACAAACCCCCTATACTTTTATGACATTGTGGCTGCCACATGTTGATACTTCTGTATTGCTTTCATCTTACCTAATTTGTTTCAAATACTCATTTTCATAATTCATCCTAGATATTTATTTATAACTTCCACAAATTGCAGAACATTTTTCATTTCTCTGAGGCATTTAACTGTGCTATTAACTAGGCACATTTATTGCAATCTGAAGATTCAATGATCTGTAGTGAAGAAAATTTAATAGATTTCTGAATTAGTGTCACCTTTATATCGTTTAGCATTTAACTTTTCTGATAAAATATTTTCCTCATGTGGAATCTTTGTGTTTGAGTTATTTATCGGTACAGAACAAGGCAATAGCAATTTCCTTGTGAATGATAAAATGCATATTTCTCTCACTTTGTCATCTTAGCATTAGCTGTTAAGGATTTTAGCTAGCTTACAGACTGCATCTGATGCTTCAAATAAAACTGAAAACCTGTGTTTATTACTTAATTTGTGATGTTACCTATTCTAAAATGATTAATTCTTGCTTCTCATGAAATGATCCTTTGTTGGAAGGGTCTAGAATAGATAATTTTCACCATGTATTTTAATGCAAATGATCATCATAAGATCTTTTAGAAAGAACAATGGGCCAGGAACAAGCATATGCAAATTTAAATGATTCTTATTTACTTGATTTTTTATAGGATTTTTTTCTGGAATGTTAGGCTTCCTTTATGAGTCTGATGCTTTTTGTTGTTGTTTGTTTCTGTTCAAGTTAAAAGACTTGAGAATTCATAGAGTAGAATAATGATTTGAAAGAAAACACAAAAAACTTATAATACCTGGAAACTACGGGGTCTGTCTCTTTCCTTTAAGGACCCCTACTGTGTTATATATGTGGTTTCTTTTTCTTCTAACATTCTCTGGCTTCAGGGCATCACCACAGGTGGCTATGGCTGGGAACCTATAACCCTTAATAATTTTCTTCTGAAGACAAAATCTATCAATTAATTATAATAGCACTCTGAGTGAACTTTAAATTTTGTGATTTCAAAAACAAGATTTTCTGGAACCCATGTAAAAGACAAAGCAAAAGCAACAACCACAACAAAAACGAAACATACAGCTAACTTTAGGAAATATGAAACTTCAATGCTTAGTAATGAATTAATCTTCTGATTTGCATCAGTGGACTTAATATTTTATACATAAAATAGAAAAGTATATGTTACTTATTATTTTTCTTCTTGTGTTTAACGTGTGTAGTGAAGAAATATTTTGACATTGGTGAAGGAATCCTTTTTTTTTCAGAGTTTTCTGAGTGAAAATAAATAAGCCCTTGCTATATACCTGTATCATTACATACTACTGATGATGGGACTGACAAAAAACATTGCTTATGTTATGAACACAAAAAGCAGGCTTGATCTATCTGCTCATTAACAATGTACCAATAGTCCTATGGACAGCACCGTGCTCAGAATGGCAGCTGTTAAAACTGGAAAAGCAGCTGCTGCCCTCAAGTTCATCTGATGAAAGTCCTAATTCAGTAAATGAAGCTGTTAAAGATCCTAGGAGATAATTAGAACCCAGTAAAATCAAAAGATTAGAAAACTCATAACGATATTAGTATTCTTTCAAAAAGGAACCATATTGATGCCCCTGGTCTGAGTTAAAACTAAAGGCTATATGGATATTTTTAAATTGAGCCACCACCTAAGGCCATGCTGAAAATCATAGGCTGTCCTGCCACTAGAGACCATGCAGAAGTCCATGGCATATGCTGCCAGAGACCATGTAGATATCCATGGTCTATGCTGTTGCCATGATCTGTGGTTCTGCTAACTATAAAAGACAAGGAAGCTATGTTTTTCATGGTATTAATGACTGGACGTGCAGTTGGAAAAAGGTGGCATAGAAAATTTCTGTGACAACCCCTACTCTAATCCACGTCTACCCCTCCATGCAAAGATAACCACTTAGACAGAAAGCCACCAAAGAGAACTCTTAAAAATTGTGATAGGGATGCTGAGTGTAGCTCTCTACAATTGATGGCTTTGGGTGCAGGTGGGTGGGGAAAGACCATTTTCTTTAAGTGACTGGTTACTACGAATTTGGCCATGCTCCAGAGATTATATTGGCAACACAAATTGGAATTGCCTTTTCTTCCTTCCTTTTTTTTTGGGGGGGGGGATGTTGGGGGAATGTGCAGTCACTATGTTGGAAGATGGACCTGGGCAGACTGGGAAGTGAGTGTGCTTAGGTTTCATGATGTAAAATTCCCAACTAATAAATAAAATTATTATGGAACAAAACAGGCCCAAAATTTGTCCCTCCATATCATGTAATGACACAGGTTAAATCAGGCAGAAATAAGAGAGGTAAGAATCCCCACAGAGCCTAAAACACCAAGACATTTGACCTTATATATGTGTGAGCCTTCATAAAAGCAGTAAAAATAAAAGTAGGTTTTGAAGCTTTCCAGTTTCTGGTATTAAGTTTTGGCAACGTGAGAAGACCCATACAACAGCATCCACAAAGCCTGCCTTCCAACCTAAGTCTTGACTCAACATTTATTGTTTATGTGACACTGATTTACTTTTCCTTTTGCATCTCACCTTTATCATCATTAAAGTAGAGAAGACGATAGGAACTATCTCATAGCATAACTATTAAAATTAGAAGTTGAGTTTTATTAAATTTAATAGCTAGCATAGAGAAAGGAATTCATCTGCTTTCTAGTGAGTAGATAAATACAAAAAAATCTGCACAACATTTGAGGAATTGATTAACCATTAAATAGTGTGTCCCTGGGCTGACAGTGACGGGTGATAGAAGGATAAAGAAGATAAGCCTGTTATTTATAAAATGATAAATGCAAGAGAAGAAATATACAAATGATAAATCTATGCACCAGCATCTTAAGCATGACATTGCTTAGTGACACCTTTGAAATGACACTAATACATCATTGGACAAAGTAAGATACCAAGGAAACGTTTTACATGGTTATTTTATTTTATTTTATATTATTGATGTCAAAATGATAATTCTGAATAATAAATAATTACCAGAATCATTCTCAACATAAATTATATTTTGTAAATGCTGAGAATGGCAAGATTCAATCTTTTAGCAATTAAAAATAAAAATACACCATGATTACTAATTACAGTCACCCTATTGCAAAATATCTTTCCACATTTTTTTTACTAATAGCAAAAAAATATTTTTTTTTTGGATTTTTTTTTGAGACAAGGTTTCTCTGTAGCTTTCGGTTCCTGTCCTGGAACTAGCTCTTGTAGACCAGGCTGGCCTCGAACTCACAGAGATCTGCACAATGACCAAATTCTACATTTCTCCACTACGTTAGTACTGATCAGCATTCTTTCCCCATTTCTAAAGGATTAAAGGACATGTATGTAAGAACATTTGATATTTGTATATGTGTCTTTCTTATTTTGTCATTGGTATAAAAGCCTAGAATATCTCCCATGTTTCATGAATGGCATTCTTCTTCCAGTCTCTGTCTATCTGTGTATGTTGGTCTCTCTTTCTCCCTCCTACTTCTCACCTCAATCCCTCCCATTCTCTACCCCTCTCTCTTTTTTCTCTCTCATGTGTAATGTGGGATTTCCCTCTGAATGCCGTGAATGTGTTTTGTTACATTAGTTAATAAAGAATTTGATTTAGGTCTCTGGAAGGGTAGAAGAGAGCAAAATGGGAATTCCAAGCAGAGACCATTCCATATTCTGATATCTTCTTCAATTTCTTTCTTTAAAAATTTGATACTCTTGCTCTTCCACCACAGCCGCTGCTGTCGCCGGCCTAGCTCACTCTTCTGTTCTGCCTGTAAGAATCTGGCGCCACCTGCAACCATGGTGAACTTCACGGGAGATCAGAAAGCCAACATCTGGAACATGTCTGTCATCGCCCATGTGGACCATGACAAGTCCACGCTGACAGACTCCCTGGTGTGCAAGGCCGGCATCATTGCCTCTGCGCGAGCTGGGGAGACCTGCTTCACCGACACCCACAAGGACGAGCAGGAGCTCTGTATCACCATCAAGTCCAACGCCATCTCCCTCTTCTATGAACTGTCTGAGAACCACCTGAACTTCATCAAGCAGAGCAAGGACGGCTCCGGCTTCCTCATCAACTTCATAGACTCTCCAGGCCACATCGACTTCTCCTCGGAGGTGACAGCTGCCCTGCGTGTCACCGATGGAGCTCTGGTGGTGGTGGACTGCGTGTCTGGCATCTGTGTGCAGACCGAGATGGTGCAGAAGGCCATTGCTGAGCGCATCAAGCCTGTGTTGATGATGAATAAGATGGACCGTGCTCTGCTTGAGCCGCATTTGGAGCCTGAAGAGCTCTACCAGACCTTCCATCGCATCATGGAGAATGTCAACGTCATCATCTCCACCTACGGCAAGAACGAGAGTGGGCCCATGGGCAATATTCTGATCGACCCCGTGCTGGGCACCGTGGGCTTTGGCTCTGGCTTGCATGGCTGGGTCTTCACTTTGAAGCAGTTCGCAAAGATGTATGTAGCCAAATTTGCAGCCAAGGGTGAGGGCCAACTGGGGCCAGACGAATGGGCCAAGAAAGTGGAGGATATGATGAAGAAACTGTGGGGAGACAGGTATTTTGATCCAGCCAACGTCAAATTCAGCAAGTCGGCAAACAGCCCTGATGGGAAGAAGCTGCCTTGCATCTTTTGCCAGCTCATTCTGGACCCAATCTTTAAGGTGTTCGATGTCCTCATGAACTTCAGAAAGGAGGAGACAGCCAAGCTGATAGAGAAGCTGGACATCAGCGAGGACAAGGACATGGAGGGCAAGCCGCTGCTCAAAGCTGTGATGCGGCGCTGGCTGCCTGCAGAGGACGCTCTGCTGCAGATGATCACCATCCAGCTGCCGTCCCGTCACCGTGCAGAAGTACTGCTGTGAGCTGCACTACGAGGGGCCACCTGATGACGAGGTCGTCATGGGCATTAAAAGCTGCGACCCCAAGGGCCCTCTCATGATGTACATCTCCAAGATGGTGCCAACTTCCGACAAAGGCCGCTTCTATGCCTTTGGTAGAGTGTTCTCTGGTATGGTGTCAACGGTACTCAAGGTCCGCATCATGGGCCCCAACTACACACCTGTACTTAAAGCCCATCCAGAGAACCATCCTGATGATGGGGCGCTATGTGGAGCCCATTGAAAGCATGCCCTGTGGGAACATTGTGGGGCTGGTCGGTGTGGACCAGTTCCTGGTGAAGACTGGGACAATCACCACCTTTGAGCAGGCACACAACATACGTGTGATGAAGTTCAGCATCAGCCCTGTCGTCAGAGTGGCCGTGGAGGCCAAGAACCCTGCCGACCTGCCCAAGCTGGTGGAAGGGCTGAAGCGACTCGCCAAGTCCTACCCCATGGTGCAGTGCATCATCGAGGAGTCTGGGGAGCACGTCATTGCCGGAGCAGGGGAGCTGCACCTGGAGATCTGCCTCAAGGACTTGGAAGAAGACCATACCTGCATCCCCATCAAGAATTCCGACTCCGTTGTCTCATACCGGAAGAGGGTAAGCGAGGAGTCGAATGTGCTGTGCCTGTCCAAGTCCCCCAACAAGCACAACCGCCTGTACATGAAGGCCCGGCCCTTCCCTGATGGCCTGGCTGAGGATATCTACAAGGAGGAAGTCTCTGCTCGCCAGGAGCTCAAGACTCGGGCATGCTTCCTGGCTGAGAAGTACAAGTGGGATGCTGCCGAAGCCCGCAAGATCTGGTACTTCGGACCTGACGGCACAGGCCCCAACATCCTGACAGACATCCCCAAAGGTGTGCAGTACCAGAATGAGATCAAGGACAGAGTGGCGGCTGGGTTCCAGTGGGCCACTAAGGAGGGCGCTCTCTGTGAGAAGAACATGCATGGTGTGTGTGATTCGATGTTCATGACGTGACTCTGCACGCTGATGCCATCCACCCAGGTGGTGGCCAGATCATCCCCACAGCCTGGCGTTGCCTCTATGCCAGTGTGTTGACTGCACAGCCCTGCCTCGTGGAGCCTATCTACGTTGTGGAGATCCAGTGTCCTGAGCAAGTTGTGGGTGGCATCTATGGTGTCCTGAACAGGAAGCGTGGTCATGTGTTTGAGGAGTCCCAGGTGGCTGGCACCCCCATGTTCGTGGTCAAGGCCTACTTGCCTGTCAATGAGTCCTTTGGTTTCACAGCCGATTTGCGCTCCAACAAGGGTGACCAGGCCTTCGCCCAGATCCTGCCTGGGGACCCTTTTGACAACAGCAGCCGCCCGTGCCAAGTAGTGGCTGAGACCCGCAAGCACAAAGGCCTAAAGGAGGGCATCCCGGCGCTGGGCAACTTCCTGGACAAACTGTAGACCGCTCGGCACTGCCGGACACTGCACTGTGCCCGCACATCAAAAGATAACCTTGAGACTGTCCCATAGTGCTGCTCCGGAGATTATGGGGCCATCTGCCATAGCTGTATGCGAACACGTGGATTCTGTTTATTTTGGAAATCCAAGGCAGCAGAGTCCCCTCTGCAGGCTGGACTGGTGAGCCATGGGGTGGGCGGGACACCACGCTATCATTCTCAGAAATGCTCGGATGTCAAAAGTCTATAAATAAAGACATTCAGAGGAAAAAACAAACAAAAATCAACTTGATATTCTTGTCACATAGATCTTTTATTTGCTTGGAGAGATACTTCAAGATGTATTATATTGTGTGTGACTATAAGGAAAGGTGTTGTTTCCTTGGTTTCTTTCTCAGTCCTTTTATCATCTGCATTTAAGAGGGCTATTGAGCTTTTTTTTTTTTTTTTTTTTTTTTTTTTTTTTGTTAATCTTGTACCCAGCCACTTCACTAAAGGTGTTTATCAACTTCAGGATTTTCATGATAGAAATTTTGGGGTTGTTTATGGTTACTATGTCATCTGTAAATAGAGAAATTTCGGCTTCTTCTTTTCTAATTTGTAACCCCTTGAAATCCATCCTTTTGTTGTCTTACTGCTTTAATGAAATTTTGAGTTCTATATTGAATAGGTATGGAGAGAGTGGACAGCCTTGTCGTGTTCTTGATTTTAGTGGAATTGCTTTGAATTTCTCTACATTAAATATGATGTTGGCAATTATATTTCTTTTATTGTGTTTAGGTATGTCCTTGTATCCCTGATCTCATCAAGAATTTTATTATGGAGGGTTGTTGAGTTTTGTCAGAGGCATTTTCAGCAACTAACTAGATGATCATGTGGGCTTTTCTTTCAATTTGTTTCTGTGGTGAATTACATTGATTTTCATATGCTGAATAATCCCCACATCTCTGTAATAAAGCCCACTTAATCATGGTGGATGATCTTTTGGATGTGTTCTTGGATTTGGTTTGTTAGTATTTTATTGATTATTTTTTTTATTAATACTGATGAGCAAAATTGGTTTGTAGTTCTTTTTCTTTGTTGATTTGTGTAGTTTTGAGTACTTGGATAACTGTGCCCTCACAAAAAGAATTTACTCCACAAAATGTCACTTATATTTCTATTTGTGGAGTAATTTGAGAAGTATGTTGTGAGATTCTCTTCTTTATGCTGTGAATATATTTTATTAAAATCGGTTAATAAAAAAGCTGCTTTTGCCTAGGTCAGTGTAGAATAGGGCTAGATGGGGAAAACTAAACTGAATTCAGGGAGAAAAAAGGCAGAGACACCATATAACTGTCAAATGAGAAAGATGCTAGAACCTTACTGTCTCTAGCCACAGCCTCATGACAAAACACAGACTAATAAAACTGGGTCAATTTAAGATATAAGAGCTAGCTAGGAATATGCCTGAGCCATTGTCCAAACAATGCTATATGTAATTAATAAAGTTTTTGTGTGAATAATTCTATTTCTTAGATGTTATAGGTCTATTTATCTGATAATGATTTAACTTTGATTGTGGTATCTGCCAAGAAACATGTCTAATTCTTTTAGATTTTCCAGTTTTGTGGAGGACTGGATTGTGAAATATGACAACGATTCTCTGTATTTCCTCAGTGTTATGTTCCCCTTTTTGTTTCTGATCTTGTTAATTTAGATATTCTCTTCCTTTCTTTTATTTAGTTTGGATAAGGGTTTGTCAATCTTGCTAATTTTCTCAAAAAAAACCCAACTCTTTGTTTCACTGATTCTTTGTATTATTCTCTTGGTTGCTGTTTTATTGATTTCAGCACTCAGTTTGATTATTTACTACCATCTGTGCCTCTTGGGTGTATTTGGTTCATTGTGTTCTAGAGCTTTCAGGTGTGCTGTTAAGTCACTAGTATGAAATTTCTCCACATTTTTATGAAGGTACTGAGTGCAACAAACTTTCCTTTTAAAATTGCTTTAATTGTGTCCTATAAGTTTGGCTATATTTTTATTGAATCTTACGAAGTCTTTAATTTCTTCCCTTATTTATTCCTTGTCGTAGTGGTAACAATTGAGAGTTCTTCAGTTTCCATGAATTTATAAGTTTTCTGTGGTTTGTGTTGTTGTTGAACTCCAACATTAATCCATAATGACCTGATAAGATGCAGAGGGTTATTCCAATTTATTTGTATCTGTTAAGAATTGATTTATTGTCAGGGACCTTGAGAATTATAGCCAGTAACAGCTAGTGTTCAGATGCAACGTACCAGAGGAATGGTTATCTGATGAAGGTTAATCCTATCTAGACAAGCTGTGCATGACCATAGACCCTGAAAACTGTTGCTCACTTTTGCTAAAGCAGCTTGTTGTCTCTGCAATACCTGAATTGTAGTGTGTAATATCATGTTACATGTTTATGTAATCTCATGATTACACCTCAATTTTATAGGTACATATTTCTGTGGATGATCAGGAAGATGACTTTTCATTTCACTGTATAATTTCAATATTTATAATCTCTTTATAATTGGTTCTATTTGTCCCACAAGAACTGTTGATATTTAAAGCTTGCCTTATTCTTTTCTTATTAGGTGACTTCCCCCACTCAGTGGGACCCCCAGTGAGAAAATTTATTCATACAGTCAAAAATCATGGTTCCAATAGTCTAATCTCTGCTCCATTCCCTGAGATAAACTTAGAAGCCAGCTCCCTGCAATGATCTCTTATTTGGCAGGACATTTTGGGCAGGAGAAGAGTCTTTCAAATAAATCACATTTAGGACCTTCAGACATAGGACAATGGCACATCTGAGCTTGTTTGATTTATAGTCCTTCCTGATACAGAGACTGAGGGTTCCAAATTCACCTGCAGCCAACTTGGGAAACTGTTAACTTCAATTGACCCTCTGAACTAACCATAAAAAATATATAAATTACCTACACCTTCCTTCTCTTCAGTTTATTGATACAGATTTTAACCTAGAGATGTAGTATCATGCACAAATTCCCCTTTCCCTTTCTTACAATGTAAACCCTCCTAAAATCAGCTCCTTTACCTTTTAGTACAGGCCAGGTGTCTTCCTAGCCTTGCATCCCTGGGGCCATGAAGATGCTGACAGTGTCCACTAGGGCAGCCATTATCTGCTTTTTGATCCTGAGAAATTCAAGCTCTGTAACTTTAATATTACCAGAAAATGACGTGTGTGTGTGTGTGTGTGTGTGTGTGTGTGTGTGTGTGTGTGTGTTGGAAACTTTGCAGCACAGGAGAAGAATAAAGAACATGATTTGAGCAGCACATGTTTGTGAACTCATTCTATACTTCCTAGACTAGAAAATTTCCAAGTTTTTATGCAATGTTGTGATAACCTGATCCTGTGAGGTAATATATGGTCAGTTTTGGAGAAGGTTCCATACGGTGTTCTGCCAAGAAAAAAATGTTTATTCTATAGTTTTTAGGTGAAATGTTCTGTAGATATATCTTAGGACCATTTGCATAATAACATATGTTCTGTTATTTTTCTGTTTAGTTTCTATATGGGCGATGGGTGATAATCTTTTTGGTTTTGTTTTGTTTTGTTTTTTCAATACACAGTTTTTCTGACTTTGGATCCTGTCCTGGAAATTGCTCTTGTAGATTAGGATGACTTCAAACTCACAGTGACCTGCCTGCTTCTGCCTCCTAAGTGCTTGGATTAAAAGTGTTTGCCACCACCACCTGGATAGTCTTTTATTATTGTCAGAACTCCCTAAAGTTTAAATCCTTGTCAGTTGTGACAATGTTAGTAGGGAACATTTGGAGATAGCAAGAGTGGGGTGGGAGAAAGAACGGAGAAAGAACAAAAGATGATAGTTGACTTAATTGGGTAACTACCAGTTTATTCATACAGTTGGAATTTAACAAAGGCTTCTCCGTTATAAACTAGAATTGCCAGAGCTTGACTAAACTCCAAGATCTGCTGAGATATTAACTTGAGTAGACATTGTTACTTTTACCTACATGACTCTTTCACAGTTTCTACAATAGTAGCAAGGAGATTAATACCATATTAAAATATGTGTGAAAGACTACATACTGGCGTGTAGAGCAGGGAGAGTTTATAGAAATGTTATTTTCTGGAAAATGAATAAATTATCTGAAATGTTTAAATTACAACACAACTTGTCATTGGAATCACTATTTAAATAGTTCTGAACATCAAAAATAAAAAGTGTTTTTTTTCTATCATTTTCTCCCCTATACTTCACATAGTAACTTGACACCCATAGCGGTTTTATCAATACTTGACCTGTCTTCCCAATAAACTGAAACTAAAAAAGTATAAACAATTGAAAATCATGCATAAATATTTCTAGATATTTTAAGGAGATTTTGAGTATTATGTTTGTATTGCATGGAAGTAATAATTTATAAATATTTCGTTTTATGTGTTACTAGACAAAGATATTTACTTCCCATTTAAGCTTTTTCTTATTTATATTTATTTATTGATATCTCTCTCTCTCTCTCTCTCTCTCTCTCTCTCTCTCTCTCTCTGTGTGTGTGTGTGTGTGTGTGTGTGTGTGTGTGTGTGTGTGTTTACATGCTACACTATACATGCGGATTTCTTAGGAAAATTTTTGAAAGTGAGATTCCTGCTCTCACCATGTGGGATCCAGCTATTAAACTTCAGCTACCAGTCCTATCTAAAAATGCTCTCACTTATTAAGCCATCTCAGCATCCACATGCATTCCTTATGTATAATTACTCCACTAAGATAATTGCTTATTTGTAAATGCTCTCACTTTCCTAGATGGAGTGGGGAGGACCTTCGACTTTCCACAGGGCAGGGAACCCTGACTGCTCTTCCTACTGGAGAGGCAGAGGGAGAGGAGTGGGGGAGGGGGAGAGAAATGGGAGGCAGGGAAGAGGTGGAATTTTTTTTTTTTTGTATTTTAAAATTCTTCATTGTTTATTTATTTTTCTTTTTATTTTTTTATTGAGAAAAGGAAAAAAAAACAAGTTTCCGCCTCCTCCCAGCCTCCCATTTCCCTCCCCCTCCTCCCACCCTTCTCCCCCTCCTCCCACCCTTCTCCCCCTCCCCGCACTCCTCTCCCCCTCCCTCTCCAGTCCAAAGAGCAGTCAGGGTGCCCTGCCTGTGGTAAGTCTTAGGTCCTCCCCCTCCATCCATATCTTGGAAGGTGAACATCCAAGCTGGCTAGGAGCCCACAAAGCCAGCACATTAAGTAGGATCAAAACCCCTTGCCATTGTCCTTGGCTTCTCATCAGCCCTCATTGTTCGCCATGTTCAGAGAGTCCGGTTTTATCCCATGCTTTTTCAGTCACAGTCCAGCTGGCCTTGGTGAGCTCCCAATAGATCAGCTCCACTGTCTCAGTGGGTGGGTGCACCCCTCGTGGTCCCTACTTCTTTGCTCATGTTCTCCCTCCTTCTGCTCCTCATTGGGACCTTGAGAGCTCAGTCCAGTGCTCCAGTGTGGGTCTCTGTCTCTATCTCCATCCATCACCAGGTGAAGGTTCTATGGTGATATGCAAGATATTCGTCAGTATTGCTATAGGATAGGCTCATTACAGGTTCCCTATCCTCAGCTGCCCAAGGAACTAACTGGGGACATCGCCTTGGGCTCCTGGGATCCACTCTAGGTTCAAGTCTCTTGCCAACCCTAAGGTGGCTCCCTTATCTAAGAATTGTGCTTCCGTGCTCCCCTATCCAACCTTACTTTATCCCAATCTTCCTTTTTCCCCAAGTTCCCCCCATCCTCCCCTTCTCCCTTTTCTCTCCCCATTTCCCCTTACCCCCATCCCATCCCACCCCCAAGATTCCAATTCTCACCCCGGCAATTTTGTCTACTTCCCATAACAAAAAGGATAACTATATGATTTTCCTTGGGTTCACCTTCTTACTTAGCTTCTTTAGGTTCGCCAATTGTAGGCTCATTTTTTAATAAAAAAAAAATGAAAACACACATAATTCATACAATGAGTTTCATATATTTTCTTAAGTTTCAAAAGTTCCAACATATATTTTTACATATCTTTGCAGAAAACAAAAAGAATTAGAAGATAGAAATAATCAATAAATCTAGACAAGAAATGGATCAGTGGTGTCTCACGTTTGTGCTCAGAAAAATATCTTAATTGGATCTATTCTCCCTTCTACTACTAATAAAATATGTTTTTCTCTTCAAAGGTCCATCCTTCTGTATGCACGAGAATGTGGAAAAATCACACATCAAATTTCTTTATTATTGAAAATGGTTACTGACAATATACTGAGTATATTTTCTCAGCAATAAAAAGAACACCAACTAATTCTAAAGGAATAATTGAGAACATAAATGTGAGATGCGGACCTGAGCTGAATTTTTTTCTTCAAGAATCTGCCTTAGTAGATTATGTGAGAATTTAATACCCATATCCATTTCTGGGGATGGGGGAGTAAGTTTATGTAACATGAACATTAGACATATCTAGACATTAAAATTTTAAAAATGGAAAGCTTTGGACAGAACAACAGTGATGTCTGATTCATTCAATGAAGTTTCAACTGAGAACTAGGACAGAAATACTTTATTATTGTTTTTGATACCTCTTTTCCCTAATACTATTAACATTACTTTGTAATATGGGTAGCAAGATACCACTGAAATAGTAATGTTTAATTAAAGTAAATTAGTTTTCTTTTTCCTCCACTTCCTACGTTTCTTAGGAATGATATAAGCAAATATACTGGAGTTAGGTAAATAATGACAAACATCAGAACTCTGGGCAAAGGTAAGTGTTGAGAAGTCAGTTATGATGATTAGCCTGTGATTCTTAATGAGTAAACCATATAACCTGGAAGATAACCTAATGTTTGAGGACTAACTGCATCCTGAAGCAAAAATCTAATTTTTGTTTTGCTAATATCTATTGTAGTGCAGGCAAAAAAGAAAAGCAAAAACCCAATCATTTTGCACAGTTACTTAGGTCAGAGACAGCAAAGAATGCTTGAGTTGGCCTTTATTACTAAAAGCATGGGGAAATGTTTTTAATGACTGTTCTATTGCTGGGGAGAGATACCAAGACCAAGGCAATGTAGAGAAGAAATCATTTAATTGGGTGATTGCTTACCATTTCATAGGGCTGGTCTATTATTGTGGCCAGAAGCATGGCAGCAGGTTGAAAGGCATGGGCTGAGAGCTAAAATTCTGATCTACAGACAGACAACAGAGAGAAAGGAACTAGTATTGGCATGGACTTTTGAAATCTCAACACCCATCCTCAGTGACAAACCTATTCCAAGTCCTTCCCAAACCATTCCACCAACCCATGACCAAGCATTTAAATATATGAGCCTATGGGTGTCATTGTCATTCACATCATTGTAAGGAAGTATCCTAAGTTTGGTCCTTCATTACTAGTTTGGCTTTTCTTCAGTCTCACAGGAGAGGTGAACCTGTACTGTAGTCTGTGGGAATGTAACCCACACTGCTCTGCACTGGTGTTACTTTCTGAAGCAGATTTCCAAATGTTAACGGTCCAAGTGTCTCCATTTGTTATTCTCTTTTTCCTTTTTCTTTGTGCAAGTGTTAGACCATTTTAGGAAACATAAGCTATGTAACTACACATAAAAACTCAAAGGGATGTATTTGTGTAGTATAACATTGTCAGATAGTATGGAAATAACTGTGATTAGATTCCATGGGTCATTTCCAACTTTGAAGCTAAGAGATCCAAATAAATATAAACTGAATTGTTAATTCTAGAATTTTAACACTGGTTGTTTACATTGTTTTAGTAATATCAAAGAGTTCATATAAGTCTATAAAGTGGTAAACAATCTTCACTAAAATAGATTATGATCCACTTGAAGAAGGCTTACAACATTAAATAACTTTATTTTTAACAGCTGTTTCATTTCCTAAAACTCTTTCAAGCATGGAACTCTACAGTTTTAGAGTATTGTCTACATGCCTGCTCCTTTTTACTTAGAACTGTCCATTTTGGGTTGTTCTAAGCTATCAAATGAGGAAGTTTCTATCAAAGACAGTTTAAAGTTTTTCTCTGAAGGCTAAATCTTTAAACTTAGCTTTTATTTTAGTGATGTTTCTGTTGCTGTGATAAAATAGCCTAACAAAAACAATTTAGAGGAAAAGGAGCTTCTTTATCTTACAATTCCAGGGTACAATACATTATAGTCTAGAAGTCACAGAAGCAAGCATTCAAAGCAGCCAGTCATATCATATCCACAGTCCAGAGCAGAGAGAAAAGAAAATGCTTGCTTAACTGCATATAATATTGTATAATATTCTGAATCTGCTGCCCATAGAATGTAGCTATCCACAGTGGACTGAGTCTTCCCAGATCAACTAAAAATCAAGACAATACCCTACTGAAACTCAGTTTTGCAGGAAAACCTTGATGGGGTCAAACTGGGAAAAAAACTATATAAAATTATTAATATTTGAGGTGCCAAAATGATCCTTATTACAGAAAGAATTATTCATGAAGTGTTTAACAATTAACAAAATTATTGACTACTACCCAATTTGCAAGAATATCTAATGAAATTTTCTCTCACAAATACAAATACAAATAATAAAGCTAATTCAATCCATACTTTGGCAAAAGCTTCTAAAAGTATTTTCAAGTATACTTGCATTGTTTTTGAATCATATATAAAGAATAATTGAATGTCAATTAAATAAATGTATATAAGATCTTTCATAAATATAAAAAATATTTGGATGTGATACATATAAAATTATAACTATGTTAAAAGTCAATAAGTTCATTTCCTGGTCATCCTGCAGGGGCTATACTGCCAGATACCTCCTCTCTCTTCCTATCCCATCCAGCTTACATTCAGAATCCCCCACCCCCTGTTTTTCTCCCTCCCTCCCTTCCATCTTTGGAGGCATAGCACCTCCCAGCTCAGCCTGCTTGGGCACTGGGACCGAACCAAAATCTGGAGGGCAAAGGGGAGGGCGGTAGTTCCTTTGTCTCCATAGCCTGCCTGCAGCGAGCAGGGTGGGCCCTTTGTTTGCGAGCTACCCAAGAAGCATAGAGATCCGATCTGGACACCAGGAGAACCATCACTGGGGAGTGACATCACTGGGAAGGTACATCAGTGGGCAAGAAGACCTGATCCTGTAAAAGAAGACCTATCGGGGAGCATTCAGAGGAAACGATGGGCAGGCGCCAATGCAAGAATTCACCCAACAATCTGAAAAACAACATGAAAACACCAGAACCCAGCAACCTCACAACAGGAGGACATGAACACCATAATCAGGAAGAAGTAGAAAAAACTGACTTTATGAAAGTGATAAAGGCCTTAAACAGCATATAAAAAACACCCTTATAGAAATGGATGAGAAGTATAAGAGAAAGTTTGAGGAATTGAGTAAATCAGTGAATGATACCTTAGGAAACCAAGGAAAAACAATCAAGCAGATAATGGAAACAGTTCATGACTTGAAAACTGAAATGGAGGCAAAGAAGAAAACACAAACAGAGGGCCGGCTGGACATGGAAAATCTAGGTAAGCGAATAGAGACTACAGAAACAAGCATAACCAGCAGAATACAAGAGATAGAAGAAAGAATCTCAGATTCTGAAGATAACATAGAGAAAATAAA
>NC_022013.1:31333888-31360851 GCF_000317375.1 Microtus ochrogaster | reverse complement strand
CAGCAATACCACTCTTGGGAATATACCCAAGAGATGCCCTATCATATGACAAAAGCATTTGTTAAACTATGTTCATAGCAGTATTATTTGTAATAGCCAGAACCTGGAAAAAACCTAGATGCCCTTCAATGGAAGAATGGATGAAGAAAGTGTAGAATATATACATATTCGAGTACTACGCTGCGGTAAAAAACAATGACTTCTCGAATTTTGCATGCAAATGGATGGAAATAGAAAACACTATCCTGTTTGAGGTAACCCAGACCCAAAAAGATGAACATGGGATGTACTCACTCATAAAAATTGGTTTCTAGCCATAAATAATGGTCACAGAGACTACAATTGGTGAACCTAAAGAAACTAAATAAGAAGGTGAACCCAAGGAAAAACATATAGTTATCCTCTTGGCTATGGGAAGTACACAAAATTGCCGGGGTGAAAATTGGGATCTTGGGGGTGGGGTGGGATGGGGGTAAGGGGAGATGGGGAGAGAAAAGTTAGAAGGGAAGAAGGGGGGAACTTGGGGAAACAGGAGGATTGGGATAAAGGAAGGTTGGACAGAGGAGCATGGAACCACAATTCTTAGTTAAAGGAGCCACTTTAAGGTTGGCAAGAGACTTGACCCTAGAGTGGCTCCCAGGACCCCATGGTGATGTCCCCAGTTAGTCCCTTGGGCAGCTGGGGATAGGCAACCTGAAATGACCCTATCCTATGGCAAAACTGACGAATATCTTGCATACCACCATAGAACCTGCATCTGGTGATGGATGGAGATAGAGACAGAGACCCACACTGGAGCACTTGTCTGAGCTCCCAAGGTCCCAATGAGGAGAGGAAGGAGGGAGAAGATGAGCAAGGATGTCAGGACCACGAGGGGTGCACCCACCTACTGAGACAATGGTGCTGATCTATTGGGAGCTCACTAAGGCCAGCTGGACTGTGATTGAGAAAGCATGGGATAAAACCGGACTCTCTAAACATGGTGAACAATTAGGGCTGCTGAGAAGCCAAGGACAATGGCACGGGTTTTGACCCTACTTCATGTTCTGGCTTTGTGGGAGCCTATCCAGTTTGGTTGTTCACCTTCCTAGACATGGACGGAGCGGGGCGGACCTTGGACTTTCCACAAGGCAGGGCATCCTGACTGCTCTTTGGACTGGAGAGGGAGGGGGAGAGGAGTTTGTGGGAGGGGGAGAAGGATGGAGGAGGGGGAGGGAAATGGGAGGCTGGGCGGAGGCGGATACTTTTTTTTTCTTTTCTCAGCAAAAAAAAAAGTCAATAAGTTCAAAGTGTTTGACTACATACCATTTATTCCCTGCCTTCTTTACAAGATCTATTTCTGTGTCAAATTAAGTATAAACCTTACTCTTATAAACTTTCTCTGGCTGTTTTGGTGGAGGCAGAAAAAAATAATCTTTCTGAGTATAAAGTACATAAAATCTGAAATTCTGCTTATATATCTGAGTTATTTATTTACATGTCATTTGAAAAGTCATTAATTGAATTGCATCCAACAACCAGAAAGAGAACCAAATGGTTTTTAATGTACAACAGTGATCTGAAGTATTTTGGTGATATTCAGTGTAAACCGAGTATAAACGTAGTCGTAAATTTAATTTCATGTTTGAGGCAAATCATGGGAAAATTATGCACAGATATTTGTCTTATGACAAAGAATCAGAAATGATTTAGAAAGAAGCATTGTGTGTAGATCTGTACTGAATGTCATACTTCACAACAAACAAGAAATGGTTGATATAAACAAGAATAACTGTCAGACAGATTGGTTTGGCTGTCTGGACATAGGTAATGGAGCCAGGCCTGTTCTGGGAAAAGAAATATGGGAAAGATATGTGGATCTTTATCTTAAACAGTTCAGCTATACTAGAAGTGCTGGAGGATGAGTAGTCTTTCATATAAGAGAAATATTTTCTGATGTGTCAAACTACTAATAAATTCTCATTTCCAAGTGTGTTCAATGCAATACCTGTTTGAAAATTTTCTACAACTGTGTTAGGTGTTCCTGACCTCACTTAGACTTCATAAATTGCTAGAAAGACCCACAAGATATAAAAATAATATAAATAGAATCAGGAAAAGAAGGATTTTACTATAAAGAATAGAGAAATGAGACATCAACTAAATACATATGGCAAAGACTATGAGGATGTTTCAATATTGCTATATAAACAGTTATAAATATAAATGTCAGTCTAGACAATAAATCTGAGATAATAATAAAACATTTATTAACTGATGAGAACAATGTAGTGGCTAGTGAAAAATCAACAGAAGAAATGTATTTGGGTAGATATGAGACAGGGCATCAACAAAAATAACAGTCTAAAATTCTAGAGCACAGAGAGTGTTTATAATCATTCAAAGAATAAAGATTACTTTTCAAGGATAAAATTAGAGGAAAGTAATAAAAGAAAAGAAAAATGGAGACAATTGAATTACTCGAATAGATATGCAAATAGAGTATATCAAAAGGTTCAATTTTAACATTTTTCAGTTATATAGGACACAGAACTGTCAGTCACAATTGAGGATGAAGTAGAAGATATTGGAAAACTGAAAAAGTACTCTGAAGCAATCCTTTATAAAGAAAAGTAGATGAAAGATAATTAATGTATGGGTCTTGCCCGAAACAGTAAAACACACTTTGAAATGTCAGATTAAGTATTAAAAGTATACTGTTCCAACAGATATTCTAATCTGGGTAGTTTCTAGAGTAGTTAAAAAACAAAAGCTTTACACCATAAAATTCTAGTGAGTTTAAGAAACCAAATTTATTCCCCATTCACTTCATGACTTTGATTTTCAGGTAGAGAAGGAGTGTGTAGGTGTGCCCCATTTGACATGATCTCTTTAGAAACAAATATACAGGTTTGTTTTTTTTACAGGAGAGGATGGAAAAACAGATTACTGATATGTTCAGGATTTTATTTTTCCATCTAGGAAAGGTAATAATCAAAATTCTACATGTCGTGAATTGATCACAGGGAAGCTCAAAAATACAGAAGAACATGTGACGCATGGAAATAAAAGCATCCCTCTTTTCTGTGATGCATAAAGACACATATGAGACATAAGCTAAGAAACTATTAGTAAAGATTAGTAACTATTATATTATTAAAGAGAGAAGGATACTTTCAGTTACACTAATGGAGTTAGGACAATGATCAAGTCTAAATACTAGCCTTGAAAGAAAAGATAGATAGTTATAGTTTTTATCAATTACTATAACAAAATGACTGAGGATGAGTCAGAAAGAAAAATATTTATTTAGCTCATAGTTCTGTAACCAAGAGTATGATGGTATCTGTTAGGAACTGCCCACATGTCGCCCAGTTTGCCTTCACTGACACAGTGGCAGCAGGTATGTCATCACCAGCCTCCAAATACCACACATGCACCCTTTAAAAGGTCCCCACCATCATGGACTACTCTCTAGCTGTTGCTCTGGCTCTCTTGGTTTCTCTTTCAGACTACTTATCTCTCTCTTGCCCCTGCTCAGAGGTGGCCTTTAGTCATCCCTCCCTCTCCCTGCCATAAACCCCCAGTGTGAGATCTGTTGTACGGTGTGTTTTCTGCAGTCTGTTACCTCTGTCTTCTCTGGTATTCTACTGAATATCAATGCCCCTAATATAAAAGCACCGACTTATGTAAAAGAAATGTTACTAGACCTCAAGGCAGACATCAAACCCCACACACTAATAGTAGCAGACTTCAACACTCCTCTCTCAGATTTTCTTACTTTCTATAATAAACAAAGGGAAGAATGTTCTGAGCAATCCAGTTATCTACCCTGGCTTAACTTCAGTGACACAGCTCCATCAACTATGCTATCATCAACTGCCAAGTGCAACTCTTTAAAAGGTCTCCACTATCACCAACTGGCCAAAATTTTTTTTTCTCTCTCTGTCCCTCACACTGTCTCTGTCTGCCCCCTGCCTCCATTTTGCTCTTTCTCTCTTGTTATCACTCAGAGGCAACCTTTCACTTCTCCACAACAGCCAATCTCTTGCATGAGAAGGTTGTGTGGTGTGATTTCTGCAACATTTCTTGGCCTGATCCAAAAAGACTCTCTTGAGAGAGCAGAGCAGACACCATAACAGGCTACTCAATCATCTTTCAGAGATCAGGCCTCAATTTAAGTAGCCTAAGACTGAGCAAGCATTTTCTGAAAGAACCATGAACAATGGACAATTAATCTTCAATGCCCCTGACTGCAGTGATGAGGGAAATAGCATGTACCAAGTCTGGGCCATTCCCTACAGTATCTCACGGCAATGATCCAATAGGGACAAATGCTGCATCCTGCTTTAGACCTTGACCACCCCATCTAGCCCCTGAAAACCCCAGCCAGTGAAAAACACAATAATGTAGCAGGCTTTTGCTAAAACAATGATCTAACTGTTTCTGAAACTTCTCTTAGCTGTGCTTAAAAGACCATACATGCTAATTTTGTAGTCTTCACAATTGTTTACAAGTGAACAACCCTGGATATGCCAGTATAAAAAATAAACATTCTTGTTGATTGCATATGTGTTTTTCTGTGAGACAACTTGAGGCCCCTAACACTCTTCCACCTCCAAAACCCTAACAATAGCTCCAGTTCTGCTTCTGATGAGGGCTACATAGTCCATAATAGGAAAATTAGATACAATAATTTGTCACTTGAAAAAGGGCTACCTGTAACAGAAAGATAAAAAGGAGTTAGGCCACTTTACAAAAATCTACTCTCAAAGTGATTAAGATAGTCTTATCTTACTCAGAAAAGGTTTAAATGGATCCCTGGAGAACCAACAAATCCCAAAAGAATGGCAGTATTCAGTTCATGACATAGTTATCTACCATTAGGTTCTGCTTCCTAGAGTACCTGATACCTCTCAGAAACGTTTGCATTGAGATCATGTATTTATAACATGAATGTTTAAAGTAAACCACATTCACATAATAATTAAGATTATTTAGTATTGTGGAGATAGGAAATGTATAGAAGCTTTCACTGAGGGGAATGGGTGGCTGGAAAACTATGTGCATACTTACACAGAGAGAAATTTGGAAATTTTCTAAACAAACACACTATGGGATTTATAGATACTATAAATAATGCCATTTATTCTCCAGGCCAGTTGGAAAGGAGTACAGTGTGTGTGTGTGTGTGTGTGTGTGTGTGTGTGTGTGTGTGTGTCTGTGTGTGTCTGTGTGTCTGTGTGCCTGTTTGTCTGGGTATTCATCAAGTGAGTGTGAATGGAGGATATAGGTGGTCATTATTCAGTCTATATATTTAGGTATTGGTAGAAAAATCATTATATAGGACAGAATCAAACAAAATACAGAGGTTGAAGGTAATGGTAGTTGGAGGTGGGAACAACATACAGTCTGGCAGAGATTTCAAAGAAGAAAGGAAAGAGTGGCCCATGACTTTCTGTGGATAAAATATATGACAATAAAGGACACATGAGACCAGATATATGCTTTTCTCAAGTATAGTGTCAATGACTACTTTCAGAGTCATTGCACTGATGAAATCATATGGTCTCTGATAAAATGTCACTGGCTGTATTTTAACTAATCCAGGCTTTCTTGGGGGAAAAATACTAAACTAATAGTAAATCTGTAATAGCCAAACAGTGTTGTAATTAATACAGTTTTACATTATTTATTATTCAGGTTGGGTATCTGGGAAATGAAAGTGTAGTCTCCATTTAAAAAATGGCACCCAACTTTCAGCAATGTACATCTACATAAACTCTAAAAAGGCTTTAAAAAATAAAGGTTGCCAGTACATGCTCACCTCCCTAGACCTGGATGGAGGTGGGAGGACCTTGGACTTCCCACAGGGAATCCTGGCTGCTCTTTGGACTGGAGGGAAATGGGAGGCAGGGAGGAGGTGGAAATTTTTTAATATAAATAAATAAATAGTTTATAAAAATAAAAAAAATAAACTTTGCTAGACCCAAAAATACGGGAGTCAAATGGAGCTTCATGCTAGCCAAATTTTTTAAGATAGGTTCTGTTTGCTGGCAGCAAGCACAATCACAGCTTCTTTAAAAGATGGTAGCATAAATAGCTATTTCTTTTACCAGAGGCCCTACTAACGAGCATTTTTGGTTTGTGACCAGAGTGCTACAAGTTGGTTAATAAACTCATTGCACCTCTCGAGGTGGGGCTCTCAGAGGTGGTGAACATACCTGAACATACTGTTCAGGCAGTGAAATCTCTTTGTCAATTCTAGAGTTTTGGAAGTTGCTTACAATGCACTTCCTGTTCACTTAGGAAATATTATATTGTTCTGGGGTCTTTGATAGATTTGAAGACAATTATAGTTATGATTTTAGTTAGTCATGATAAAAAATAAATTAGATATTAAACTTTCAAAATACAAATAGACAAAATACTGTGAAGTGTAATTCTTGCTTGATACCTATTTTGTTACATGTAATGTTAAGCCCAAGATTCCATGCATTTCCTGCTATTTATTCCTGATTATGGATGTGACATGAGCAACTCCTTCAATCTCTTGCCACTGTGATTTTCCTGTAGTAGTTGACTGTAACCTAGAACTATGAACTAAAATAAGTGTTTTCCTCCATGAAGTCACTCTTTTCAGGAGCATCAGGAAGTTGCTGCTCTGTTTAGTGACCAGTCACCTTCCCCTGTGTAGTCAGGAGTTGAGGGCTGAGGTCATACCAAGGGTAGGTAAATCCATACATGACAACATCTGGAGATCAGATCAATATTGTACACACAGAACAAATTACTCACCCTTGATCATCATCTCTGTCTTGTGGTTTACACTATGATGGTATTGAATGAATTACAAAGAAACAATTGAGTTCAGATTCTGGTGAAATTGCCTTCTGTCTATGGTACAGAAAGATATTAAATTATTTGGCTCAGTCATATGTAGGTTATATGAACTCAGTAATGCTTTGGTGGTATTCTTTTTAAAGAAATAAACAAACAAAGTGCTAGGGAAATTGAAGGGTGTCAGGATCATAATTAGTTTAATACTGAAAATTTGTCTGAATGCTCAAATTATGTGGTAGGACATATTTTCTTTTAACAAGGGCTCTCTAATAATTTTATAAATCTTACAAATACTAATCTAAAATGCTAAACCATTGCTTCTGTGGGTCTTTAGCAGTATTACTACTAGATGGTTATCTATAGTACATATATATTAAGTATTTTACCAAAACTGAAGCAAAAAAAAAAAAAAACAAAACTACAGAACAGTCCTAAATCCCGAAATAACAAGCTGACCTTAAACCTAGAGATTGGCCTGTCTCTCTCTTCTCAAGTCCTGAGATTAAAGTCTTGTGCCACCACTACGTGCTACTAAAATACAATTTAAGTAAAGAAAATTATTTCATTAAATGATTGAGGCTTCTGCAGTTATAAACTGCCATAGAAACGATCTTGAACTATAGTGTGATACTAATTAACATTTTCATTGAACATATAAAGTTGAGGAACTTTAAGAGCTATAAATATCACAAGCATATTGCTAACTGCATAACTTAATAGGTAAATTGTTGGTTGTCAAAATATGGTCTGAAATTTTTATATTCTGAAACAACTAAAAAGAAAAGAGTCTGATTAACTTAGTATTTTTAATTTGTGCCAGTGTCTCTAAGGTGACTGCATTGGATTACCATGTGTTGCCTAGTGGAAGGAAAAATCTTGATTTGTCTCAAGAATCCAATCAGAATTGTTCACTCAACTTGGAAGATACAGCATGTGTCAAAGTAAAGTGCTTTCACATTTAGTTAGCAGCAAGAAGACAAGAGCAGACACTTTATTATTCCTATAAACATGTTTTGCAATTTGTGTTTCAGTCACTTCACATTTAAGTTCCTTACCAGAAACTTAAAAGTCAATTAATTAAAACTTTATCAACAGTTATATTATACTCAGCAGAGAAACATTTGACCATTTGTACTTCTTCTATTGAGAATTCTCTGTTCAGTTCAGTGCCCCATTTTTTAATTGGGTTAATTAGCATTTTAAAGTCTAGTTTTCTGAGTTCTCTATATATTTTGGAGATCAGACCTTTGTCTGTTGTGGGGTTGGTGAAGATCTTCTCCCAGTCAGTAGGTTGCCTTTTTGTCTTAGTGACAGTGTCCTTTGCTTTACAGAAGCTTCTCAGTTTTAGTAGGTCCCATTTATTCAATGTTGCCTTTAATGTCTGTGCTGCTGGGGTTACACATAGGAAGCAATCTCCTGTACCCATCTGTTGTAGGGTACTTCCCACTTTCTCTTCTATCAGGTTCAGTGTGTTCGGGCTGATATTGAGGTCTTTAATCCATTTGGACTTGAGTTTTGTGCATGGTGATAGATATGGGTCTATTTTCATTCTTCTACAGGTTGACATCCAGTTATGCCAGCACCATTTGTTGAAGATGCTTTCTTTCTTCCATTGTATACTTTTAGCTCCTTTATCGAAAATGAGGTGTTCATAGGATTGTAGGTTAAAATTCGAGTCTTCTATACGATTCCATTGGTCGACTTCTCTGTTTTTATGCCAGTACCACACTGTTTTCATCACTGTAGCTCTGTAATAGAGTTTGAAGTCAGGGATGGTAATGCCTCCAGAAGATCCTTTATTGTATAGGATTGTTTTGGCTATCCTGGGTTTTTTGTTTTTCCATATAAAGTTGATTATTGTCCTCTCAAGATCTGTGAAGAATTTTGATGGGACCTTAATGGGAATTGCATTGAATCTATAAATTGCCTTTGGTAGAATTGCCATTTTTACTATGTTGATCCTCCCAATCCAAGAGCCAGGGAGATCCTTCCATTTTCTGGTATCCTCTTCAATTTCTTTCTTCAATGCCTTAAAGTTCTTGTCAAATAGATCTTTCACTTCCTTGGTTAGATTTACCCCAAGATATTTTATGCTGTTTGTGGCTATTGTGAAAGGTGAAGCTTCTCTGATTTCCCTCTCTGCTTCCTTATCGTTAGTGTATAGGAAGGCAACTGATTTTTTCGAGTTGATCTTGTATCCTGCCACATTACTAAAGCTGTTTATCAGCTGTAAAAGTTCTTTGGTGGAGTTTTGGGGGTCGCTTGTGTACACTATCATCATATCATCTGCAAATAATGAAAGTTTAACTTCTTCCTTTCCAATTCGAATCCCCTTGATCCCCTTATGTTTTCTTATTGCTATTGCCAGAACTTCAAGCACTATATTGAAGAGGTATGGCGAGAGTGGACAGCCTTGTCGTATTCTGAACATTTGAAATCATAGTGTTTTGTCATGTAGTTACTACTTTCCTCACAATTTATGTAACTGTAGATATCTTAATAAAACAATTAATAATTACATATTATTTTAATGTTTTGATTATTATTATTATTATTCCTCTCTCTCTCTCTCTTCTCTCTCTCTCTCTCTCTCTCTCTCTCTCTCTCTCTCTCTCTGTCTCTTTGAAACTGACCACAGCTTAGGTGTCTTTCAACTCTGTAATTAAGAAATGACCACAGTTTAGTAACTCTGTAATTAAGACTTTGGCTTTCTTGCACTGTGAGCTGACTTTCACATTGCCTCATCCCCAGCAGCATGGTTTAGATTGGCTCCCTTCCCCACTCTCTTCCTTCCAGGCATCTGCAAGAGTACAGCTTACTCGCCATGGGGTTGCTTTCTGAACTATAATTAATTTCCCTCAAGCCCCTCTTGGAGTATCTTTGTAGTCTTTGAGTTTTTGTTAGTGAGTGTTCTTAAATTCTTTTAATGTAATTAAGAACAGCTTCCTGATTTCCCAGGTATCAGATAGTGACGGCTGAGAATCTCCAAGACTCTTTCTTGACTTCTCATTCTTTAATTTGCAGGGAAGAGGCAACTGTAAACGAACCAGATAACAATATCTGACGAATAGTATTTCATATAAATATTATCAACCTTTTTCAATTTAAGATTTATTATTTATTATAAAAGTAACCTCAATTCATATACAAAGTAACTTTCAAAATCCACAACTTTATTACAGCATTTTATTTTATGTAAAATTTAATTGTAATAGTGATAAGAAATGTTAAATCCAATAAATGTGTAGATTATGTAATTGCTTTTAAATGCAAAAAAAGCAGCAAAATTCTATTTTGTTTACAAAGTTATTCAAGCCTAGGGATACTGTTACAGTTTCTGTAAGATGATAAAAAATAATTAAATAATATAATTAAATAAATCAGGTTTAAGTTGATAGTTTTCAACATAACAAAGACATGCAAAATAAATACAATATGCCTAAAAACTTGTTTTTAGTCCATGTATTGTTTGATAAATTTCTAGTGTACCTCTGACAATATTCAAAGAAAATCTGTCCTGATGTTCACATCCTTTACAACAATGATAGCAGGAATCCCAAACTTTGAACACAATGTTTCTGTGAATCAAGTGAAGGCCAGGACTCCAAACAATGTACTGTTTTCTTTGTTTGACTCCATTAATGTTTTTAAAAAGGCAATTTCTACCTAGTTTATTACTAGTCTCTGATTTGGTAATCTTGCTTTTGAAATCCTCTTGGATAAATTCGGTGGGTTGCTTTTCTTGGCATACACATAACTGTAAGCAGAATTGCAGAACTGTGGCCCTGCTCCATTCCATGTCCAGTTTGATCTGCTCTGATTTGATTAGTTGCGTGGATCACTTGCGGTTTCAGTTTGTATTTCCCCTCATTCTGTTCTTAGATTTGCAAATACTGTTTTTTTTTCCTTGGGTGACCATGTATGTTGTACTGTTTCTTCCTGCTGGAAGTAAACATCTCCCTAGAGTTAGTGTCCAGACTGGAATTTGATGAAGTAGAATAATGCTGATACATTTGCTTCTGTTTGTGTTTTGTCAAATCCAGGAGTTCAAGTTTTGAACCAGGGTATAAGTATCATAAATTAATGTTTTTTTTTAAAGGAGTTTTTTGTCTCTTATCATTCTTTCACTATGGTGGCCAAGTAATCTCTATTCAGGGCAAGTGGAAATTGCTGGTGGTGAAGAATTAACTCTTAAGGGAATGCAGAATTAGACTTGTTATCAAAGAGAATGTGAAGATTATGATGTAGTATGTAAACAGTATACACAGCATTAGAGTCAAGAAAAAGGGTTCTGGGAGAAAGTCTTCAGACACATGCTAGGTTAATTTGAAGGCAGCACTGTGGGATCTCACACAATCATTGCTGAAGTAGATGAATTCTCTAGAACTCTGCTCCAAGGTTCTAGGTAAAATTGTTCTGAAGAATGCTTCACCAGTAGCACTTCTCCCAAGATCCACTTCTCTATGCTGAGAGTGTCTCTGAGTCACTAGTAATAACCACTGTATATTACAACAGTCCTTACCCTAAGTATAGACCATGCTGTAAAATCTAGAGTGGTTTTGATTCCCAGATATCACACTGCTCCAGTAGCCAGTCCTTAGAGTGGACAGAACACATGTTTCCAGGGACTGTTTAGACCCACTGGGTTTCTTCACATAATGATTAGGAAATATGGGAGACAGCATGTAATCTCAGAGAATATACAGCCCTACTGTTCCTGTGACTTTGTTCTCTACTTGCTTTTTCTATTCTCATGGCTAAGTCTACGTTCTCATTAAGCAATCTTCGAGGTTCTTCCAGGAGCCATAGCAACAGAAACAGGATGAAAAATGTCTAGTGTTTGCCTGAAAGAAAGGACCACTCAACATTTAAAACCATATTAATTTTCACTTAGGTAGTAATTTTTCTGGATTTTATAAATGAGCATATCAGGACTTGACACTTTGTTTTGTAAAATATAAAATATATCATTCTTTTGGTACTCAAATAAGTTTATTTCCTCCCCCACACCCTCTTTATCATTTTCTTCCTGTTGTGCATATCTTTTCTTTCTCTACCCATCTTTCCCCCACAATAACTTTCCACAGACTATATTGTTAAAAAGTAATCCAACAGTATTTTTCATTCTCTTTTATACTGAGTGACTTTCACATTTATTTTGGGTTTGATATTTAAAAATGAGAAAATACTTTAACAGTTTCAAACATAAGTTGTGAAAACAGAGATCTGCCATAAAATCAAGAGATTTTCATCATCATCAGAAATAATTTTATTATCTATTTTAAAGCAGTTCAGTAAAACTAGTAGCAAAAATGGCACATAGACAATAAACCAAACCAATTCTCAAAGGGCTAAGAGCACAATTACTTCATGTTTTATTTTCATGTGCAAGTGTAATCATTTTAAAAAGGCAACAGTTTGTTGAAAGTCTTTTATAAGCATCATTTATTCTTTAAATAATTGGAAAGACTATAAACTATTATTTTCATATCAAGCAATATTAATTCTGTCAAATATTAAATTTGGGTCATATTAATAATCAAAAATAATTATTTTAAAACTTATGAAACAAAATTTTTAGTTTTATAGGAAATATAGTCATATCCTAGCTTAAAATTCCAGTCTTAGCAACTGTCATAATGTAAAAATACTAAACTTCGGAGCTCATTGGGAAAGAGAAGATGTTTAAAATCTGACATTTATTCTTAAAAGAACTGTAATGGAATAAAAAAATGTCAATCAAAAGAAATATCTTACTTGACTACTGATAACCAAAAGTGAAATAAGTCAGTATATTCAGTATGTTTTATCTATTCCATACAATAATTCAATCCTGCTTCCAATTTTAACATCATGTGGAGTTTTTCAGTTGTATTTCACATAGATAACATACACACACGCTTGCATACAATCATGACGTTTGAAGGCATGCTCTCAATTTGAAGTAACTTGCTCAAACCAATCTTCTTGGAAGACTAAAGCATCTCTCTATTTTGAGGGAATCCTTCATGCTTTTCTTATTCTAAATTATGGGTAATGTAAAGTACTGTAATAAAAAATACATACTATATTCTCCTGTCAAATTGTAAAATGACTAGAAAATTTAATTTCACATTTTATGTTTGTGTTTTTTTGTATAAGTATTGGGAGGATGTTAGGTTTCATTTTCTTAAAAGAATTTGTTTTCCTTTTCTGTGATCTATTTCATTATGATAAGGAAGGAAAAAATCCATTTCTTACATGGACTATTTTAGGGTGCAAGTGTCATGCTCATGAATAAATAAATAGATAGAAATTAAAATTGTTGTTTTTGAAATGTACTAGTATATCTGTCATGGGAACAGTTTATTACTCTATTTGATTTGGCAAAGTGTGTATACATTTATTCTCTCATAAGTTTTGTTGTATTTATGATGAGAAAAAAATAGGGGATAAAGACAAAAGTACTATATTAAAATTATCTGACAAATGCTTAATAATTCATATTAAAATTAAAATAGAAGAACTATCTATATTAATGATATTTTCCTTACAATGTTGAAGTATACATATGTTTGAATATTTTTATATTAAATCAGATTTTAAGTGTAAGTCTTTAATATCAAAGACATTTGGAGAATGCTAAAGGTTTTAAAGTGGTCCATAAAATGTATAAATACTCTTCCTTTAAACTTGGACCCATTTTCTTAGTGAAATCTTCTATATAGCTAAATGAAAAATATTAAAGCCTACAGCAATATAAGACATCATTGCCCATCTGATATTATGGGAGATATTCCAGTTCTCATATTAACTGAAAAGATATGCATTGTTTTCTCTATGTAAGGTATTTTTTAGGAGAAAATATATTTTTTTCTTAAATAAATGCTTCTCAGCATAAAATGTGCATTAGATATGAAGCTACCAAAAAGTCCAGATGATTAATAGTTCTTTGTGTTTTAGTTTCTTCTGAATAATTAAACATGCTATGGATATGTTGGCTTCTAAAATGAACACAATAATATATGGACAGACAGACATAAATGACTCTAATGATCTATTCTGAAGAAAACTATGATTCCTAGACAGAAGTCACCCACAGAAGTTCGCGATTAATCTCTGGATAGAGATAAGCATACATTCTTATTGGGCTCAATTTTAGAAACAGTAAAGTTAAACAATATAATGACATATTTGATTATAAGGAGAAAAGCAGACTTCAGTGCCCTTGTGATACACTGAATATGCATGGATTTCTTTATTTTTATAGTCTTATTAATGTTTTAAAACAGGATGCATACAATTCTGATAGTTCTTGAACAGTTAAATATCAGATTTTAACTTCTGTATTTTATAGTCATTTTCAGAATCCCCCACTGCTGAAATTTAAATACTAACCAGGGAAATGTCAATAAATACCACATGAAGTTCCAAAATGATCTGTACTTCTAAGAGAATACATTTTGTTTTTGAATAGAAGAAAGGTAAGAAATTGAATACATTCCAGTCAGTTTCGTAGGACCATCACAACATTTTCGTGATTTCAAGCAAGATCCCTGTAGTGAAAATAAGATCCCTTATTTTCTTTTCATCAGAGTTGAGTTTCCTCCCGAGAATCTTGAACAGCAGCATTGCAGATGCTGTTTTTCCTACTGGGTTCACTGTTTGGAAGGTAGGACAGTGGATCTGGTCGGATCAAGTATCTACCAAAGGAAAACAAAGCAGGAAGCTATATTAGTAAATCAAGGTAACCTTAATTCAGGGTGTCACTAGAAATATTCACTAATTATATATTCTATCTGTAAGTTATCTAAGATGTTACTTTATAAATAACCAAAAGAAAGGTTCACTGTAATTAGCCTGATATGATTAAATGGCAAATGCTAATGAATTAAGTTTTACTCTTTCCAATTTGTTTATGCTCCATAATTTATTTATCCTTCCAACCTTGTCCCATGAATACTGGCTTCTATTACTATCTACATCATAACCATTGTTATGTCAGTACTTAATTACTCTTCCACTTATTTTTATCATTTATACAATTAAGAAATTGTTGTAATGCTGGGTGGTGGTGGCGCACCTCCCTTTAATTCCAGCACTTGGGAGGCAGAGGCAAGCAGATCTCTATGAGTTTGAAGCCAGTCTAGGCTACAAGAGCTAGTTCCAGGACAACTCAAAAACCAAACTACAGTGAAACCCTGTCTTGAAAAACCCAAAAAAGAAAGAAAGAAAGAAAGAGAAAGAAAGAAAGGAGGGAGGGAGGGAGGGAGGGAGGGAAGAAGGAAGGAAGGAAAGAAACCAAGAAACAAAGAAACAAAAAAAAAGAAAATTTTTTTAGGTGGTTGGAAAGTCTTTCCAGTTTGTGAAGTTAAGTATCATTATGGAAAATATTATGGCTAGATAACATTTTGATTATTTGGAAAATTGTTTGTCTTGTATTTAACATAATAATACTGAAGTATACAGGCTTATTTATATGTCTTTACTTATTCCTTATGTTTGTCTATTGGTGTCATTTTGTCTAATTATCTAGTCCTACTTGGCATGGAACTTGCTATGTAGGCAAGGCTAACTTCAAAATTATGGGGATATTCTTTCCTCTTTCTGGAACTTATTTGGTTAAATGCAAGAGTCAACATGTTATTCTTTAAAAATCATTATTAATAAGTTCTAGGAGTAAATAAGAAAATGTACATTTGAAAAACACAAATGTTTCAATAATATTTGGATTTCTCTGAGGGGGATGGTTCTTCATGCTGTGAAATTATATGTGATTAGTACATGCTACCAGTTCAGTATACCGTGTGTGTGTGTGTGTGTGTGTGTGTGTGTGTGTGTGTGTGTGTGTGTAAATTATGGAGCAGATGTAAAGAAGAAAATGGATTCTAAACAGCCCATAAAAAGAAGAGAACTGGATAATACTTTATTAAAGGATTTGGGGTTAATCCTTTTTAAGAAAAAATAGACTTGATAAATCAAAAGCAGGAAGATAATGACAAACTAACTTAAATAGGGAGGGACACATACCGAGGAAGGACGGTTCCTGGTACACTTTTATAAAGGAGTTTAACTAAACATCTGGTTAGAACAGAAAGTTGTAGTAGGTAAAGTTAGAAATAAAATCAACACAGAGATAATGAAGGTTATTAAACAATGGCTTTCTAGGATAGTCATGTTTCAGGTGAAAATGAAAGGAGAAATCCATGTTACTATAATACCTTTACAAGGAAGTAAAAAAAAAAATAAATCAGGAAGCTAGTTTAAAAACAAGTACCTAACAATGGTTATACTCTTTAAAATGTAGGTGGAAAAAATTCTCATAGAGTACATCATAATCAGTACAATGAAAGCACCTCAGTCCAGTTTCTTCAATCAAATGAAAGTTTAAATTAGTATCCTTGGATCCATTAACAGAATTTCACTGTCTATGCACACCGCTTCTAACTACTTAAAATTTTAATAGCATTGTAGATCAATGAAGAAAACTAATAGCAAACCTCAAGCCATTTAACGACTTTTCATCCAGTGATTTATTGTTTTAGAATCAAGTTAATGTTGCTCTTTCATTTGGAATGAACTTCTAGAAGCAAAATTTTAGAAAGAAAGCACAAAAGGTACAAGTATAATTCACTATCCACTAAATCCATTGATGGTGTGACAAACACTACAAGTCAGAGTTTGACAGAGCACATTCCTTTGGTTCTCCTTTGATCTGCTACATACCATGGTAGATATTAGAATGTGCCATAGCTTGAGTTCTACTAGGCCTTCTCTCAGGGCCACGAATATAGTCACTGCAATTGTATGAGGAACATATTATTGTGGCACTTAAGTTGATGTTTTGCTTAAATTTAATAAAAGTGAGAGTGTTCAAGGAGTAGGAAATTTCTCTCAAGCACTCCTGGTTTATTGTATGCTTTGTAAAAAAATGCTCTAGTTATAGCTTGGAAAGTTTTATATTTAATTTGAAGTAGTAAACATACTTATACATATGTATATAATATAGTGTTACTGCCACATGATTTATCCTTTATTATATTTTTTCAAGGAAGAAATAGAATAACAAAAGGGTAAATACTTTGTGATACTATTTACGTGAAAACGTGCTAGTAAAAGAAAGCAAATAAAGATAGAATGTAGACTAACAAGTAAGTGCAGAAGTAAAAGTAGGAGGATAAGATGATGGAGATGGGTAGCTTAACCCATCTATGGTGCACGACTTCTTTAATGCTCAATAATATGATCCAAAATTGAATTGTGATAACTTCTCCATTGCCATTGGAAATATTTAAAGACATTAACTTGTATATATTAAATGTATGAATTGTATGTTCATTTTATCCCAGTAAATTATTTAAATGTGTCTCCTTTTATACTATGAAGACATACAGAGTAATAGAATTAATTCTTACAAGATCACAGAACCCAAAGAGTACATGAAGAAAAAGGAAATTTGCAAATGGGATCATAACAAGACAAAAAGATTGGCAAGTCAAAGAATGATTAACAAAGTATAAACTACAAAATGGAAGATGGTTTTTGAATTATTCATTCAACAAGTGATATAATGTCTAGAATATAGAGAGAGTTCATCCAACTTAAAAACAGCAAAATCCCAAAGGTATTAATGCAGTTAAAAGTCTACAAATGACCTGAAACAAGTTCTCAGACAAATTCCTGGTAAGAATAATTTTTTTAACAACATTCAATCATTAGGTGAATACCAATCAAAACAGAGTGATTATTGTTTCACATCTTTTGGAATGGCTAGTATACAAAGATCAGAGATCAGATATTGCTAAAGATATAGACAAAGAAATATTCATTTACTTACTATTGATACAAATTTTAGTTAGTGTAGCCATAATTAAAACAATATGGAAATTCTCTTTACAGAAATAGAAGTAAAAGCACATGTGATCCAACAAACTACTACTATGTATATAAAGATAATCAACTAAATCAATAAGAATTTTATGGTTAATTATATCATGTATTAAATTGTGCTAACTGACATTTATAGGATATTTACTTCACCAATTGCTTCTCAATTACTTCTCAACATATAGAAACTTCTTCAAGATATACTGCATTTTAGAAGACAACACAAGTATAAAAGCAGAAACAAAACAAAACCATCATATTTTGTTGTTTTTCCACCAGTACAGTGGCAGCACCTGAATCTATAACAGTTTCATTCAGTAATTGTGGCTCTGCCATTACTGTCCCACTTCTCTGGCAGCCGCAGTGTGTGAAATTTATATCCTGTTTGGTCTACCTTCTGCTGCTGCCACCAAAATCAGTTTTCAAGTAATTCTCCTTAGTTCTATTTATCAATAGGATGCAGGAATCATAGGCTGAGGAGAAAACCTGCTAGCTCAGAGCAATTTGAAGAGCAGCTAGCTGACCTTCCCTCTTCACAGAAAGACTGTCATTCTACAACATCAATCTTAGAGAGACCACCATGCTCAAAGTCCTTTCTACTGCTTTCTGTGCATCTCTCTATCTTCCAGACTCTCTCTGATTTGCTATAATTAATTTCTGTCATGGAATTGCTGGCTCTGCCTCCTGACCCAAGGTTGAATTTATTTACTTAATACAGATGCAACCTCAGGGTTAATAGCATGATCAAAGATCCTGTAACAATATTTCTCTTATCTAATTAGAAATATCTTTATTTTTATGTGTTTTGAAATTTTATTATCAAAGGGTTGCTGCATTAGGAAGATTGACCACAATTTAATGAATGTGTTCCTCTTTCTACCCCTTTCCTCCTGTATTCCATTTTAGTATTTTTTGTGGAAATTTTAATATCTTTACATATATATATATACTGTTAGGTGCTCCCCTTTTTCTTCGAGCTGTTCTACAACATAGTATAGATTTTCTTGTTTTACAAATGCATATTTGCCTAGAGAATAGAAAATGCTACTATTTTGTCAGTTAACAAACCTTCTTTACAACAATTCTATACTTTATAGTACTACACAGAGAAACACAGGATATGCTCATCAGAATTATCTTTTGCCAAGCATGCTCATGATAATAATAAGGGATTATAATAGTAAAATAAAATAGAAGATAGATTTGTAATTTATATATCCCTAATCCCTAATATGAGGTCAACTTACACAACATCATTGAGCTCAAGCCTGGTATCTGGAGATGGATTAATCAGGATGTAGGATAGGGTGCTTTGATGATCATTCATTTCATCTGCAAGATAAATAAGTATAATGTCTGTTAGGATTCACACAAAATCACAGAAATCATTATATTTGTGTTTAAATCATTAAGTTGTCAATGAGAACTTACTGAAGTTGCTTTTGGTTCTGTTTTGTATTTAATGCATGCAAGTTTGGTTTTCACTTTTCTGTCATCTGAAATATTGGCAAAGTACCTATTTTTTGTTCCAGTAGATGATAAAAATAAAGTACCTAATTCTGTTCAGTGTAACCATAATTACGTTCTCTCCTGAAAGTCATTGCAATTAAAGTTTTCTACTAAAAATAGGTATGAGATATTTACTTGATTCATTTCCCTTTATAATAATTAAAAATAATTAGAAGTAAACATAATCATTCCATAGAACATTGACATAAAAATCTCCTGAAAAAGAATCTAGTCATATGTATTTAAAAGGTATTAAAAACTGTAATACATATATTACATATAATACATATATATGTATGTATGTATTACAGTTTAATACATACATATATATATATACACACACAAACACACACACACACACGCACACACACATATATATCTTTAATACGCATGCCTTCATGGCATGATTTGCTTTTTAAGAATACAAAAAAATCAATTGGAAAAGAAATCAACCTTATATTTTAAGGAGTATACAATCATAAGTATTTTCTTTTCTTATTGGCCATATTGGGAATTGCTGGTACTGTGTGAGAGAACTGAAGTCAGTGTCCTCAGAGCACTGGACTTTGTCCTGAGTCAGTTCTTAAAAGAAGAAGTTATTTTAAAAGAGTAAGTCTTCAACCCCTGCAGCACACTAGTGGGCATTAGAGCTTACTCCGGAAGGTTCTATTTTATCTGCTCATCTCTTCTGATGTGATATAGACAAGGGGACACCACAAAGCACCAAGACTGAACCTGTATTAGAATATTCACCTCCAATGACTTAAATAAACATCAGTTTTTAAAAAGTACACAACTTCAAGTGCCAGATATAGTAATTAAAAGCTCAAAAACACAAAAGAGGATAAACATAATCATTTTTAAAATGTGAAAAACTTTGTAGATCTTGATATTTAACATTTTAAGTGTATTAAAAGATACAATGATAAAGCCACGTGGATACATACTTCAATGATTACCTTTCTTTCCAAGGATAAAGTATGTTGATATACTTAAAATCAGAAAAAAGTCTAAACTATTAGTATTTATTTAATTACTATACTTATAAATAAATATAGTTTTTGAAAACAAAATTGTATTATGAAGTTTGAAGAAAAGTCTAAAATTATTTCTTACCAAAGACAGTTCCTCGATATTTATATATTTCATTAAAGTTCATGTTAGGCCAGCGTGGCTGAACCTAATAAACAATTTGCTGTACTAAAATGTTATTTTCACAAAATAATATTATTCATTATATTCATTTCAGTAGAAATAATGCTCTTTTAATGTCATAATATATTCTGCTTTAATTCAATTGATATGCAAATCTTCTTTAAAGCCTAAAATTCAAAGTTAGAATCCTACAAGACAGACAAATTGCAGAATAGACGAGCCTACCAAAAGTTTAGCAGTAAAAATATTTCAATTCCAAACTGATTAAATTGATATTCAAATAAAGTAACATAGTTTGTTGTTAATTGTTGAAATAGATCCAGAAATACAACTGTATCTTTCCCCTTTAGGATTAGGGTTGCCAAAAAAAAAAAAAACCCACAAAGAATGCTTAAGGATATATAAACCACAGCTAATATCTACAAACAAACAGTTTATAACAAATATAGCCTAAAGATGTCATGTGAAACACTAAAATAATTTCTGAAGCACTGGAAAGTATCTAAAAGTCAAATGCAGCTGGGAATGCAGCATATTTATTTGCTAAACCTGGGATTCATATGTAAGGAGAGATGGCTAAATCAGCAGACTGGAGTTTGAAAACCAAATTAAAAAAAAATGATATTTACTCCAAAAATGGTTACCAATAGTTATAAATCACATTATACTGACATGAGTTTATCAAGATCATATATCTCTATGAAAAGTAAGTTTCGTCTATGCATTCTTCTTGAAAAAAGTATTATCTTAATGTGAATTGTAACAAGTTCTTTTCAAAGGAACTCCAATTGACGGTATTCTCTGGACCCTAAGTCATAACGCTCTGAAAAGCAGTAGCTATACTAGAAAAATCTCCATTTAATTTGGATGTGAGCAACTCAGAATCTAAAATAAACAAAAATGGTCCTGAACTGCAGTACAAAGAAGGCAACTCTATCAAAACACCTCTTGCTCAGTGTAGATACCCAGCCACATTCTGTCATTAACAGAGCGCTCTTTAGTTACTTTTGAATAAAAGTCAAGTGGCAGTGATGGTCTCATTTGTCTGTCACAAATGAATCAAGATAATTATGAGGTTTCCTAAGAGTAGATGCAATTATTTTGTCAATATTTTGATCTGAACACGTTAATTGTGCAACTGGCTCTAAGACTGATATAAAACATGTCGATAATACACTCTGATTTCACATGTTTTAAATCAAGGCATAGATGTGGCCACAATCAGAACCAGCAATTCCAGTTTTTTTTTCTCTACTCCTCAATGACTAGTCCTCGTGGAGTGGAATGCCATCATTTTGATTTAGGTTAAAAGTAGTTGTTGAGTTCAAAGCCATTCTTTCAAGTCTGCGTTGCCATAGAGCTCAGCTTGACCCACAGTTTGTCTGCCACGCTTTGTGAAAAGGCCTGCTGTTACCTTCTTCTCTTTGTGATTTTGCACTTGAGAATTAATAAGCAAGTTTTAAAGTCTATTTTAACTTGCTTCAAAGAGACATTCATCAATGTTTTATTGGCCATGCACTACTGTTTTGGTATCAAATAGTCATTTTCTGTGGTTATATTTTATTTCTCAATTCTATAAGGATGAATATAGTAGGTTTGATAGATTATTAAGAGCCTGACATAATTATCATTAGCCATGGCAGACATGAATACACATGGTTGTGCCCAAACCAGAATATAATACATACTAATAATTGATTTGATTTGCATTATATTTGGTTGTATGACATCAGAGAATCAAGTTTCTATTTCCTAGCATCAGAAATGTATTAAGAATCTTCTATTAATATACTATGTCCACACAGCTAAACTCTGGCCATAGAAAACTAAAAAATGCCATATGCTTAAAATCGGTGCTCTTGAAATTGTTTCACACACAGTAGAAAAAGACAGGCGATTCAACAAATGGTGCTGACAAAACTAGATATGCACCCTCGGAACAATAAATTTAGGTTCATGTCTTTCATCCTATATAAAGCTCAATTCAAAATACAACAAATACTTTAATTTAAAACATGAAGTGTTGAAACTTCTGGAGGAAAGCACAGGGGATACACTTCAGGATTGAAGTATGGAAAATCGCTTCCAAAGAGGGCTTCAGTGAGATAGGAAATCAGTGAACAGACTGCATTACACCCTTGGCACAGCCAAAGGAATGAAGAGCAGGGCTACTCCGTTCACAGCTGAGAGAAAATCTTTGCTACGTACATCAGACAAGGGGTTATTAGCAAAAACTTATGAAGAACTGCAAAGTAAAACTCTAGTCCCAAACAATTTGAATAAGGAGTTGAAAAGACAAAAAGTGCAAATGAAAAATAATATCATTTAAATAAAAATTAAATAAATATAATTAATTTTTTAGTTTTTGAGACTATAATATAATTATACCATTTTCCCCTTCACATATTGTCTCCAAACCCTCCAAATTACCACAGCCTGTCTCTCTCTTTTAAATCATTGATTCATTTTCTTTGTCATTCTGTATTGGGTATGTGTGTACTCTTAAATACAACCTGTTCAGTCTGTTTTATGCAACTTGTTTGTATATAATTTCAGACCTGATCATTTGGCACTGGATAACCAATTGGAGTGCTCTTCTCTAGGGAAGACTATTTCTCCTTCTCTACTCATTCCTTAGTTGCTTGTAGTTATTTATATAGGGTTGATGCCCCATGAGCTTTCTCTCTTCTGTATTAATGTATCTCCTATTGTCATTCAAGCAAACATGTTTCTGAGACTTTATACCTGACATTTCCATTACACACAATTTCACAGGCACTTTCAGGAGTAGTGTTATAGATATATAAGATGAAAAATATTACAGAAAAGTACGATTGACCAACTTTTTAAAGTGATTAATATTCCTAGCAATCAAGAAACTGGGAATTAAGGGTAGGGGTGAGTTAATAAAATTTAAGGATATATGAAGAAGTCTAATGGACTGACACTATTTCATAAGCCAATTACAAAATTCTTTTTCTTTTCCTTTTTTTTTGAGACAAGGTTTCTGTGTATATCTTTGGCTGTCATTGAACTCACAGAGATCCACCTGCCTCTGCCTGCATTTATGTCTGTGTGAGTTGATTGTATTCCCTGGAACTGGAGTTACAGACAGTTGTCAACTTCTATGTGAGTGCTACAAATTGAACCTGGGTCTTCTGGAAGAGCAGTCAGTGTTTTAGCCCCTGAGCCTTCTCTTCATCCATTCAATTTTATTTCTTAACAACAAATTAGTAAACAAAGCTGTTTCCAGAAGACATGAGTAATTAAATGAAAATCTCATAGACATTCATGTATTAACTTCCTATGTGCTATTGGTGAATGAGGTCCCAGAGTCACTCAAGACAATACAGGCACTGGAATTGCTCTTGGATGTCCGTCATAATTAGATGATTAGTCTCTATTGCTGAGGACACCACACACCTTCGTTTCAGGACACAGAGAAATTGACCTTGAGTTAACCAGATCACTCTTCTTTTTCACTCACTTCACATTGCTAGAAGGTGCTAGGCAGACTGTTGAGGGAAAATACCTCACTGGTCTTATGCAGCATTGGGTTGAAATCTGCAAGTTACAAAACTGACCTAGTAAGCGAAATGTTCCTACAGGTTCAATAATAGACAGATTCTTTATGAGGGTAATTAATTGCTCTCTTGATTAGATTTGTAACTTCAATTGGAGGGAATACATGCCTAGTACTGTAAGCAAACTCAAAACCCATGGCTAGGGAAGTAATAGGCCTATTTATAGGTCTATTCTGTATCGATTAATATGTTTTTATAAATGGTCATGCTATTAATATGCCTTCTAAATATATTTTATTTATGGATTTACACTGCTCCAATCTTAATAAGAAACATCATAGTGGGAAATGGGTAATTTAGAGATTCATTATTGTTCAGGGTGATAAGAACAAGCAAATATGAGTGTTCAGTCATAAATGGGACTTCTAGATCAAACCTCACCCACCAGACTCCAGAAATATTTCTGTAGAGGTGGGCAAAAGGAAAGTAAGAGCCCCAGGATGGGGAGAAGTGCTATGAAGTCATTGCATTTGCATACATGAATTCACAACACCTGAATTGCATATCTGCATCAGAGCTACACAAGATCAAGCCTGTTAAACATTACAGCATGCAGTGGAGAATACCTCCCAAAACCTTACTCTAGCTGAGGAGCAAGGCAGCTAATGGCTGCCGGGAAAAGAAACCACGTCTTTAGCAGTGTGGCCACTGGTAGGTTTTCCATTTTCAATTGGATGAACACACATCCATGGGCATCACTAATTGGACTTACTGAGTTAAACAAACAACAAACACATGAGCTATAAAAGAATGTTATGTTGGGAGGGAGATATGAGATAGGGATTCTAGATGAGTGAGAGTGTGGGGTGGTTCTTTGCACTGTTTAAACTTTCCATTTCATTCATTTCTGGCATTCTTTTAATTGTTTCCATATTCTTCTTTGGGGTTTGGCGTATTTTTATTTTCTAAACTCCGAAGGAGCACCCAACACCAAGTAGTTAATTTGTGTTCTCTCTACTTCCTTGATGGAAGAACTTAAAGGTATAAAGTTCCCCCATACAACTATATTCATTGTGTCCTAGAAGTTTCATTTTATTGTATTTTCATTTTCATTCTACATATTTTTAAAATCTTTGTCTTAATTTTGCCTGTGATGCATTCATAATTTAATAGTAGGCTATTTAATCTCTATGAGATCATGTATTCTCTGTATTGTATTTTCTACAATTATTTTCTGTTTATCTATTGTAGGCAGAATACAAGAAGTTACTTCAAATTTCTAATATTAGTTGAGGTTTGCTTTGTGTTTCAATATGTGGTCTATTTTACAGAAACTTCCTTTGGTCATTTTGCTGTTTGCACCAGAGATGATTACAATGAGATTAGCAGGATTTTTTCCTTTGTGGGGGTACATATTGTCTTTGTTTTTTATACTGCTTGTATGTTTCTGCTGTGACCTGTACATGTGGCATTAGGTCAGTGTCTTTTGATGTGAGTTTTTACACAGACACATATCTACTCTTCATGTTGAATGGGATTTGGATCCCTATTTGCTTTTACCTCTCATTGGCTGGGTTAGAGTCAGCTAGGAGATACTAGAAGCATAACCATGTGACCACTCAGTGTTGATTATTAATGTGGTACCTGACAAACTTAAGTTTATCTATGAAAAGGTAGAGCCTCTGGCATTAGCAGTGAGTGATCAGCAAAAGTGAGTAGAGATGTGTTATATTGCAGGGCTGGTGGCATTTGACTTCTGACCTGAAGGGCAAACGGGTGCTCAGTATCTGGTCTTGAGAAAATGGTGAATTGGACTTTGAAGGTCTGCATAGTTGTGGTGTCTGACAGAAGGGGTGGGTAGGCACTCTAAGCAAATGATGAATTAGTAATATTTTGGGTTATTATGGTAACTGTGATGTGGTCTCTGTTTGGTGGTATTTATATCTACTATACCTAAGCAGCTGCCTCTACTATTAATGTTACTCCAATCTGGTTTAGAAATCATTTTATGCATACAGTCCTCTCAGTGGTACCGATGACAGACTACCAGACTTGCAGCATTGCATGTTTTTATATCAAGGAAATCATAACAAGGCAGATGTAAAAAGAGGGAGAAAATAAATGAACGGAATGCCTTCTGTTATATAAGAATTATCAAGAGCATAAATCAACTAATTTCCATAAAAATAGAATGAGAAAATCATAAGAAAAAATTTCGTACAAATCCCTGCTGCTTCTTTAGGTGATGCCCATACAGTCGGCTCATACATTTGCATATTTCTAAAAAGAATGTGATATGCAACTCTGCTTATGGATTAACAGGAGATTAGAATGTTCTTGAGTCAGCTGAGATTAAGATGAAAAACTTTTTGTTTGATATTCTCATTAGAAGAAAGTAACTTAGCAATACATAAAAGGTAAAAATAGAAAATTAATTCACTAGAAATTGAATCAGCTTAGATGTCATCAAACTGGCAAGTAGCCATTAGTGAATTTCTGGAAGATCATTCTGAGCTTTAATTTTACTTTTTAGTGTTACATATTACATGTATTTCTATTAAAATTTCTGGACACAAATTAGTCTTCACCACAAGTAAAAGAAATATAATTACAAATGTCAGTTATAAAAGTAACTGACTGGAGCAAGTCTTTGAGTAGGACAATCCACCTCAAAGAGGAAAATAATGAAATTAAAAGAAAAATCCCTTTGAAGGAATTATGAGAAAATTGACACAATTTCATATGAAAATACTCAGTAAATATATTTTACTTTTTATGCTCAAGAAAGAAAAACAACTTCTTTTAAATTCTAACTCAGTAAATAAAATATCTTAATAACATTATCTCAATATAAAACTTTATAATAAAGAGAAAATGTGGATTATATGTGTGTGTGAGAGAGTTTGTGTGTGCATGTGTATGCACTTATGTATACATGTAAGTATAGATAAACAATGAAAACTTCTCATTTATCACTGGCCAGTTGACTATTTTTATAGGAAGAATGGATGAAGAAAGTGTGGAATATATACACATTAGAGTACTACTCAGCAGTAAAAAACAATGACTTCTCAAATTTTGCATGCA
>NC_022013.1:31321223-31332867 GCF_000317375.1 Microtus ochrogaster | reverse complement strand
AAAAAAAAAAAAAAAAAAAAAAAAAAAAAAAAAAAAAGACCTCATCCCTAAGAAAAGAACAACTGAGAAAAATAGGGATCTGGAGAGCTGATATTCACTGGGGAACAGCATACCAGTTGGCTGTACAGAGCTAAATTGTCAGCCCAGAAAACATACATGCAAGTGACTTAGTAGAAACTGAACTGGTTATATTTAGGAACACACACATATATGCATACAGGTATATGAATACAATGACAGTTTATGGAAGAAGAGGCCATGAATTTAAAGGAAAGCAAGAGGGGTATATGGGCTAATTTGAACAAGGACAGGAAAAGGAAGAAGTCATAATTATATTAGAATATCAAAATAGAAAATAAATAAAGCTTTTGAAGTCTTTAGGTAAGAAGCTAAACACAATTTTTAAGTTCATTGTTGTTCTCCAATGGCTGTTATAGTTAGTTACTTACAATACTTCAAATTAATTTTATCGAAAGTCCCAGAACTTAGATGGGTGTGATGTTTGTGTCTTTTGTGTGTTTGTTTGAGAGAAAAAAAGAAAAATTACACCAAAATAAGCATTTATAAATCTCAGCGATGTGTAAGAAAATCGAAAAGTTTTCATAGCTCCAAGGTGGAAACTAAATCTACCTCAAAATTTCTGTTTACATTAAAAATGGGGTGTTCTTGTAATAGGTTCAAACATTGCCAAGTGATCTAAATAAATGCAAAACATTTACCAATAATCTTGTTAGTTCCACAAAATATGAGATTTTCATCAAAGTGCCATGTATAGGTATTTCCTAACAAAAATCTAGTTCTTTCCTATATCAGAGCCGACTGTGTGACCAATAATAGTAAAAACTGAGACTCCATGTATAGTTTTAAGAAGCATACCATAGCCCACCGTAGAAAGGCCCAGGTGTTTCATCCTATTTTTCACAAGTTCAGCAAGCTCCTGTCTTTCGGACCTCCTGTAGAGGTTCAATCGCTGCTGGGTTATTTTTTCTGCAGTTTTCCCAGAATGCTTTGGTCCTTTTCTGCTCAGCCTCCTAGCCCACTGCATGCTCTTCCTCCGCAGCAATGGATGGTCTGACTGGTCGCTGGAGGTTGAGTTGCGGTGCATGCTGCGGTGGTGCCCTGGCTCTTTGGCATCTTTGGTGTCTTCCCACTCTTCCACACTGATGGATATCTGAGACTTTAAGAGAAATGCATTTTGGTAATTAGATCTTGAGGAAAAGTCTTTGCTAGAATTGAAATCAGTCGCCTTTATGATCTTGGGTGTAATTGTATACACATGAGCTTTTCCACAGGATAAAGAAAATCAACACATTCCATTCTAATCATATTTTACTAATTAACTTGTAGAAACATTTCTGGAGCTTATTGTGAATAAATTAAAACATCTAGATCTTCTTAGTATTAGTATTTTAGGAAAAGACAATGTCATGTGTGCTCATGTGTAACCTATTTTTCCCCTATAACCGATTACTAGCACACAGATAATTGCAACAAACAAACAACTATGTATTTTATAACTTCATTTAAGTACAGCCCAGGCAATAGGCAGGCTACATTTGCCACAAGTATTTTAGATGAAAAAAACTGATATAAAATCTGTTTGGGAAAAATCTCATTTATTTTATATTAATGATCCTTCTGTATATGACCATGAGATGACTTTTATAAGATGGGAATTTCTCTTAATTCTCGTATGCACTAAGAAAAACCAAACAGCTTTTTTAATTCATGTATCCATTATTCACCACATAAAACACTTTTGTGATTAAACTTTCTTCCAGGATATCTACATTAAGTCCACTTTTTCTCGAATGCCTTCAGGGATAACAGCTTATAGGAAAATCATGCTGTCCTCCATAGAAAAACGAACCCTGGGGAAACTCAGCACATGTGTCCTGACCCGTTCATTTTCTGTGGATTCTGCTGTGTACTGTAAAAGCCTCTCTTTGTTTCAGTGTTAACACTTTTCATACAAGGCAGTCACATGAAATGGAACCCTAGCCAATGAGACTGTATGGAAACATGCACATGTCAGGAAAGAACTTCTGGACCCATGAATCTGCCGTGGAGCTCCCCTCCAGGTCTGAAAACTTGCTGGTGCTGCAGCTTTCACAGTTACACACAACTGTCTTTCAAAGTAATAGAAATTAAGTTACCAGTTTAAGTCAGGAAGTAGACCTAATACATCCTCCAAATATGAATATAAATTATGAGGCTCAGTGCATGCCCACAACTGTAGCATCAAGCTACGAAATAGTTATACACCTAAGCCCAGCCAAAATATCAACAATTCATCAGATTCCTATTACAAAACAATGCTGTATTTGTGTAACGTAAAATAGTACATTTAAACTTCATATGTTTTTGTGAAAAGTTCATTAAAGAAATGTAAAAACTGGATTGTATGTGTCTGAATTTAAGCTAGAAACATTAAAGGTTTTAAATCATGAATACTTTTATAAATCTTAGCTTATTTGTTTTCACTGAGTTAATATTACAACTTAAGTCCCCTTAAGTGCAAGTAGTTTACAAATTATTAGGCAATATCTATCATTGGTAAGGACTATCTACAATTATTCAGTAGTATTTGTAATATGTCCTACAAGAACAAATGCTTGAAATTCTTCTGTGTAAAACTTTCCAGAGAAACTCATCCTGGTGCATGAGTTCATATAAGATCACTTATTGTTTGCGCCTTGGAATCACGCACTGATAAATATTAAGGGACAGAGGAAGAATTTGATGTTATTACAAGCAGAATTAAAACATTATTTGTCTTTGTGAATGTTTCTTCTTAGTCCAGTGGCTCAAATACTGTGAAATACATACATCTAAAATATGAATCAAAATGTATGTATATTTTATCAAAGCAATATTTAAAAGGCCACCTTTAGCATTGTTCTAAATCCCCTATAAAGGGGACATCATAATTTCACATATACAATCATTTACAATTGCAAGTCATCTTTCTTGTAAGTCTACACAATGAGCAAACATCTCTTTATAGATGTTGCTTTAACTAGAAGAAAAAGGAATGAGAACAATTCTGGTTTTTTTTTGTTTTTTAGAAAAATCAAGTCAAATCTTAGACATTTGGATTTCTTTCTCCTTTGAATACCATGTATGAAAAGCATAGTTAGCTTTTATAGTGAGATGAGTAAATTAGAGAGCTGTTTCAGGTGCAATATGAAAACCAAACATTTTAAATAAAATGGCAATATTCATCCTCTACCCCTCACAACCTTTTGAAAATTTATCTAACACATTGCCATACAGAGAAAACATTCTCATCCCTAACTTTGAACTAAAGTGATGACAGTAATAATTCATAAGAAATAAAGCTTACCCACAGTGTAAATAGCATTGCTGATATGCTCCTGTTATTGAATCTCATGTCTATTGTGTGAAAAGATATCTATTCGTGAATTAATTTCCTACTGTCTCTTCCCTTGATGTTTCTCACTCTATTCTGTGCTGGACTAAGCATCCCCAGGCAGGAGACACTGCAGCACAGGAAATGAAACACTGTTTTCACTTTAGGGACTTTTCCTGAACTTCTGGTTTGAGGATTAGAATAATAGACAATTAAAGGCAGGCATTCTGGGATCACACCAGACTTGGTTATATTTCCACAGACTATTTAACATCTACCTTTCTTGGTTATAAAATCTAAACTCTCTGATTATTTAAATTTTCCTTTCTGAAAAAAGAAATTGTATTATTGCATTGGTTTTGTCTATCAGTCTTCTTATTAAATCAAAGAGTCAAGGCATGGGGTTTAACTCAGCCAGAGTTCATTATATACGTAGTAATGTGGCTTGTGACCTTGCCGGAAAGAAAAGTACAAACGGAAAATGGATATTAAACAGTGAGTAACAACGTTGCTATTTGGTTAAATGTAATGAATTGGAAGACCAGAAAAATACTTATAGTAAATATATGTATATTTTCTATAATGTTCTTCTCAATTACTCTGTAAGAGAACTCTGTATTTTTATGTTTTTATCAGCACAATCTTCAATGCTTGATAATAAGAAATAAAGGGCTACACACAAAATTTTGAGATGGGTGTTGCAGTTGCCAACTCAAAATGTTATGCCTGTACATCAGGTGCTCTTTTTTTTTTAAAGTATATCTCTACCCCATCACAAATATACATTCTGTGAAATGGTTTACAAAAATTTTATACGTGTGTTAGAATAAGTCTTTACATATTTAAATTCTTATTTTTAAATGGCACATTATTTTCTAAAATTCACAAAACTTGTCATAATTTAGAAAAGCACTAAATGTATGTCTTTACAAAAATAATAAAATGTGTATTTAAAATAATAAATAATTTATACCTAAAATAGCATGCTCACCAAAGAAAAAATCCTCCAAAATGAAATTGTAATTCTAAACATATGTATGCATAGAGAAGAAGGGTACCAGAATAGATAAAAGAAGCAGTACTACAGCTAAAATCACACATTGATTTTTTTTAAATTTTGATTTACTTAAAAAGGACCGCGAGGGGTGCACCCACACACTGAGACAATGGGGATGCTCTATTGGGAACTCACCAAGGCCAGCTGGCCTGGGTCTGGAAAAGCCTGGGATAAAACTGGACTCTCTGAACTTAGCGGACAATGAGGACTACTGGGAACTCAAGAACAATGGCAATGGGTTTCTGATCCTACTGCACGCACTGGCTTTGGGGGAGCCTAGGCAGTTTGGATGCTCAACTTGCCAGACCTGGATGGAGGTGGGGGTTCCTTGGACTTCCCACAGGACAGGGAACCCTGATTGCTTTTCGGGCTGAGGAGGGAGGGGGATTAATTGGGGGAGGGAAATGGGAGGCGGTGGAGGGGAAGAGACAGAAATCTTTAATAAATAAATAAATTAAAAAAAATAAAAAGAAAAAAATTTCTACCTCCTCCCATTTCCCTCCCCCCATCCCCCTTCCCTTCCCTCTCCAGTTCAAAGAGTAGTCAGGGTTCCCTGCCTTGTGTGAAGTCCAAGATCCTCCCCCCTCCATCAAGGTCTAGGAAGGTGAGCATCCAAACAGACTAGGTCCCACAAAGCCAGTTCATGCAGTAACTGGACTCTCACACACTGATTTTTACAGTGACTTTGGGCAACCAGTAAACCACGTTTTCCAGGACACAGATCAATGAGACAAAATATAAACAAAAATTCTGGGGCCAACTGACATTATAAACCTAAAGAATCTAATAGATATTTCAAGAAATTTTCACCCAAACACAAAAATAATATATCTTCTCAAAAGTTCATGAAAGTTTCTCTGAAATCAGCCAAATATGTGGAAACAAAGCAAGTCTCAATACATAAAACAATAAATAAATAAAAGGAAAAAGCAAGCAAACAAAACAAAATAGGAAAACCCACTGCAACCTATCTGACCATCATGAACTAAAGCCTGATGCCAACATCAATGAAAAACGTACAAACTCGTGGAAACTGAAATAATGAACAGAACCTGAGTCAAGGAAGAAATTAAGAAAGAAATTAAAGTACTTCTAGAATTGAATAAAAATGAAAATAAGCATGCCCAAACTTATAAAAAACAATGAAAGAGGTTCAAAGAGGCAAATTAATACAGCATTAAAGTCCCTACATCAAAAACTGTAGAAATGTCATAATAATAACTTAACAACAACCCTAAAAATCTGTGGAAAAAAAGAGGAAATCATATCCAAAAACAGAAAGTATCCAAAAAAATACAATTTTTGCAATTTAAAAATAGAAACAATAACAGAGAACCAATACAAAAAAATACATGAAACAAAAAAAAATGGTACTTACAGAAAATCAATAAACTGACAAATGATTGGACAAATTAAGTAAAAGGTAGAGAGAAAATACTAAAATTAACAAAATTAGAGACAAAAGTAGGATATAACCAAAACTGAGGAAATTAAAAGAATTATATAGACATGCTTTAAAAACCTATACTCCACTAAACTGGAAAAATTTTTAAATTGAAATTTTCTTAAAATATACTACCACCAACCAAGACCAGTAAAGCAATTTAAATAGATATATAAGACCCATTGACATAGATGTTATAACTAGATGTCTCCAAACCAAAAAAATTCCAGGTCTAATGGCTTTGGCACAGAATTCTACCAGAGTTTCAAATAAAAAAAGTTAAGGACAATAACCTTCAAATTATTCCATAAAATAGAAACAGAAGGAAAATTGTCCAATTCTTTATTTGATTCGCACGTATCCTGATAACAAATCCGCATAAAGACCCAGCAAATAAAGGATTACAGCAAAGTTTCCCTTATGAATATATATGCAAAATACTCCATGAAAGACTTGTGAACCAAATATAAGAATACATGAAAAGAATAATCCATGTTGTCAAGTAGGTTCTCTCCCAACATTGCACAAATGGCTCACCATACACAAACTGATAAATTAAATTTATGATATTTACAAATTGAAATACAAAAAAAGTGCATGATCATCTAATTAAACACACACACATGCACACACAGAAACACCTTTAACAGAATACAAAACCCCTTAATGATACAGGTTTTGGAGAGAAAAGGGATACAAGGGACATATATCAGCATAATAAAGGCAATTTACAGAAAGTCCATAGCCAACATCAACTCAAATGGAGAGAAATTCAAAGCATTTCTACTCCAATCCACTCTCTCCCTACCACTTACTAGAGTATTTGAAGTCCAAAGTAAGTGGATGGTATCAATCAAGGGGATAAAAATAGAAAACAGTAAGTATCTTTTTTTCCAGATAATATAATTGTATCATTATACCCTAAAATATCCATCAGTAAACTCTTACAGCTGACAAACACTTTCAACAAAGTAACAGGAAACAAATTTAGTACACAATAATTAGTAGGCTTTCTCTATACAAATGACAAACTGATTGAGAAAAAAATTAGGGGAAAAAGAGCTTTGAAAAAAACCTCAAAAAATTTCTTGGGGTGATCCTAACCAAGCAAGTAAAAGACTTGTATAATAAAAATTTTAAGACATTGAAGAATATACCAGAAGATGGAAAGGTCTCCTATGATCATGGATAGGTAAGATTAATATCATAAAATTTGCAATTGTCCTAAAAGTAATTATCAGAATAAAGGGAAATCTCATTAAAATTCCATCACAATTCTTTACAGTTCTTGAAAAACCCATAGTCAGCCTACTATAAAAACACAGAAATATCTTAAATAGTTTAAGATCTCCTGAATAGTGAAAGAATTGCTGGAAGTATCACCACTCTTGGCCGCAAATTATACTGCACAGCTATAGTAGGAAAAGTTTATATATATTCACTAATATGTGAATGTTAGGTGTTAAGTCTTCAATAAGCAGGCTACAATCCACACAACCACAGTAGTTAGATATATAGTAAGTTACTGTGTGTGTGTGTGTGTGTGTGTGTGCGTGTGTGTGTTTGTGTGTGTATGTGTGTGTGTGTTAGATCTCCCTAGGAAGAGCAAATAGAATAAATGGTTACACATGGATGGGAGCGGATGGTAAAGTCTGAAGTTAGTGGATCAAATGGGAAGGAGAATAGAAGACAGATATGAAAGAGATAATATGGGAGGGACATGAAAAACTAAGGGCTAGTTTGCGGGGGGGGGGCATGGAAACCTAATACAGTAGATGCTTCCTAAAATATATACAAAAAGGAAGTGATCTAACTGGACTCACCAAACAGCTAGGAAGAGAGAGTCACACTGGTCATATCTTATCACAAAATGAGTCACCTAGATTCTGGCATGTGTTACATCTAACTATATTGTTTATAAATATTTGTTTTCAAATTAAAAGAGGTTGGAGATAAATGCTTGATGGTCACAGTCAATCTCTTTCTTTAAAAGGGGTGAATATGATATGGAAATGCCTATTTTACACTGTCATGGACTTTGGTTTATTGATACAAATTTAAGGTCAATTTTGTAATATACATACTTCTTTTGTTTAAGGTATTATTTTTATACATCTCACTTCAAATGTAATATATAATTAAAAATTACAGATTAATATAATAGTTTTACTTGTAGTCAATTAAGTTTTCCAGATATAAAAAGATATATTTCAGTTAGATAATCTCCAACACTTAAAGACCTATAGAATTTAAAATGTTTTAAGAACGTAGGCTTTTCTCAACAGTAAGATATACTTGCTTCTGGCAGCACCAGTTACTGTAGAAATGTTGATGGGAATTGAACAGACTTTTAATTTGCTTTCAGTGTGACAAGGCTATCCATTTGGGCAAAAAACTGCTCTTGCCTGGACTGCTTGACCAGCAGGACCCACAGAAAAATTAATGATGAATATTCAAAAGACAGGATGATCCCTCAGGGTTTCTGCTTCATAGAAGAAACTGCCAGATATTTTTTTCAGGACACAGAAGAAAGCATCTGACAAACTTTGCCATTATAAGACAGAATAGATCTGTTTCACTGAAAAGTCTGTCAGACATTATATTCCCACAGTTGAAGATGAATGGCCCAAAGTTACAAAAGAACTTCAGGTGATTGTCCAGGAAGTTAGATGTCTGTCGTTTCTGTAACTTTGGAAGTTGCTTATATATGTACTTCCTGTTTACTTAAGTAGTATTATATCTTTCTGGGGTCTTTCATAGGGTTAAAGACTAGATAGTTATAATTATGGCTTTTCTTATTTACGATAAAATAAAAATTAGATACCAAACTTTAGGCTCACAAAGATAGGATAGATGATAGAGCATTTTTCTTAATTTTCCAAATGTAAATAGACTAAATATTATAGCTATAATTCTTCCTTAATAACTGCTTGTATATGTAAATTTTACTATGTTAAATGTAAAACCTTCCTTTATAATTAGACAGAAAAGGGGAGACTATTAGGGTAGTCCTTCTGTATATATTTTGTTTTTATTAGTTGATAAATAAAGTTGCTTTGGCCAATGGCTTAGCAGAGTAAAACCAGGCAGAAAATTCGAGCAGAGATACATATAGAGAATAGGTGGAGTCAAGCAGATGTCAGCCAGTCGCCAAGGAAACAAGACGATGAGGCAATGCCATGGCCACACGGCAACACAAAGACTAATATAAATGGACTAATTTAAGAGGTAAGAACTAGTTAGGAATATGCCTGAGCAATTGGACAAACAGTCTTATACTTAGTATAGTTTCTATGTGATTATTTGGGTCTGGGTAGCCAGGAATGAAAGCCATCTACACTTACAAAAATATGAAAAGAAAACAAAAAAGAAATAAAAAAAGAAAGAAAGAAATGTGGGAATTGTAAAGTGTTAGTTCAAGGTACAATCATCTATAACCTCTATGTGTGTTACATAAGCCATTGTGAATGAAGTTAATATTAATATATTACATACTTGAAATACCACAAAAGGGATTTGGGAGGAACATTCTTAGTTCATTATTACACATCTCATCAAGTAAAGCAGCTCCTGAAATCTATCTGTTTAGACTGGCTTATAGGTCTCCGATCACAGACACCCTGAAGACAAGATTAGAGTTCTCTGGACACTCGTTTAAATTCTGCTTAATCTGTAGACTTTGAAAAGTCAAAATACTACTACTTTTCAGGATGCTTAAAAACTAACATTTTGAAAAGTCTTCCATGATAAATTTTAATAAACGAAATAATAAACTGTGAGTACAACTTGAAATTTCATTCTTATAATAAAAATCTAGAAAAAAGTACTTAGTTTATTAATATGCCTTTTTATTCTTAGTGTCTTTCCAAAGCTTCAACTAGTATCTTAAGTTATGCTTTTTTGCTCTGAACTTTTTAATAGATGCAAACTAATTACACACCATAATCCTTTCAGGACAGACTATGAACTTAAAAAACCACAAAAAAATGTTTTTGACTGCTGGTTGCTATGGTCATTAATTTCTCAGTGTTTGTTATAGTATTATGTAACTGATAAATTCTGAAAGGGCCCAATGTGAATTAATAAATGCAGTACAAAGACAAATGCAATACTATTTAACAATCTTTTGTGGATAATAAAATACGCTAATTTGAAAAGAAAGTATGGATGAACCTTTCGGTATGATATATTTTTTATACGCACTTCTAAATTTAGTTTTCTATTCTACACTGAGGAATACAACAAACAGATGATACTTACTTGCGATGCTATTTCTCGAGACTGACACAAAGGAAGGAAAAAGAAATACACAAAATGCAGTTTAGACAATGACTGAACTGTACATACAAGGAACAGCAACCAGGACAAAATACAACATATAGCCATATTACACTCAGAATGCAATAATGTGCTTACTTTTGTAAAACTTTTGATCTAAGTCAGGTAAACTATGTTTTTTCTGTGTCCTTATCCTTGGATTATTTTAATAAAACAGACTGTTTCTGCTTTATTAAAATTGGCTAAGTATAATAGATACTAAAATAAATGGTAGAAAATAAATGAACCACTCTGTGGAAAAGAGAATATTGTTACTAACCATTTGCATTAACACTTATTATTAGTAATAATACATACAAAAGCAGCCTGAACTAACATTCAGGAACATTATAATTAACTACAATCTGTGTAGCTACACAAGACAGGGACTGCTATTTATTCTATTAATATAATATATTTATATTGTTGATAAAGATGTTATTTTACTAAATTTACAAATGTCTTACTTGATAATTGATTGTATATGCATTTATGAGTAACTTACCCTCAGGAAGTTTCCTGAAGATTTTCTTCTCTCATAAAGGTAAAGACTACCTCAACATTCTAAAGAAATCTACTTTGTAATCACTACAAACAATTCAGAAATATTTGTATTACACTGAATTTTTATGTTCCACTTTTAAAGAATATGTGAAATTGAAAGCCACAGGAAAAATGAATGGGTGTTTAGAGGCAGCAGTGCTAGACAGTGAATAGGTCATGAAAGCTCTAGTGATCCCAGAATACCTTGCTCCTTCTGTCCTGAGGAAGACACATTGTTTAAATTCCCAAGAATTCCAAAGTAGACTCTCCCCAGACAACAAACCTACTAATATGGAGATTTTAGGCTAGACAGTCTTTAAAAATGTCAGAATAAAGTTTTTATTAAAAAGATCTTTTTCATTATTTATATTTTGTTGATCAATATGTTTCTATGTGAGAGTATATGCACAGGAGTACATGACCCTCTTCTGGAAGAGCAGTATGTACTTTTTACCACAGAGCAATCTTTCCAACCACTGAAGTTTCCATTTTTATAAACTGTTGATGGTATGGTATGTTACTATGAAAATCATAGAAAACTAAGGAAATGTTAAATTACATATAACAAGAGTTTTTTTTATTTACAGTATAGTTAAATAATATCTGTATCTATTCCAAAATCTGTAGTCATATTTGCTGAACCACTACATGTCTTGAATGTCACTCCAGTCAACTATTGTGTGGAAGGTTCCTTCTTTGAAAGTGAACCTAGAGTGGCTCCCAGGAGCCCAAGCTGAGGTCCCCAGTTAGTTCCTTGGACAGCTGAGGATAAAGAACCTGAAATGACCCTATCCTATAGCAATAGGATATCTTATTGCTGACGAATATCTTGCATATCATCATAGAACCTTCATCTGGTGATGGATGGCGATAGAGACAGAGACCCACACTGGAGCACTGGACTGAGCTC
>NC_022013.1:31316839-31320880 GCF_000317375.1 Microtus ochrogaster | reverse complement strand
GGGGGGAGGGGAAGAAGGGTGGGAGGAGGGGGGAAGGGTGGGAGGAGGGGGAGGGAAATGGGAGGCTGGGAGGAGGTGGAAACTTGTTTAATTAAAAATAAAAAGCAAAAAAAAAAAGAAAGTGCTCTAGAGTCTATGATCAAAGAAAATCTTAAATATGGCTGTAAAGGTGGCAATGAATACATATTAAACAATAGAGCAACTAACAACATCTCACAAAAAACATTCAGATGGCCATAGTACACATCTATGTAAATATATAATCATAACTAGACAAAAAACATCTTATTTTAAATGTATGTTAACTTCCTGTAAAATGTGCGAATATTTTATTTGATCATATTTTCAATGATTACTTTGACTGATAAAATGAAGATCATTGATGTGAACCCTATGTGATTTTTTTTCTTTTTCTTTTTTTTTTTTTTTTTTTTTTTTGGTTTTTCGAGACAGGGTTTCTCTGTGGCTTCGGAGCCTGTCCTGGAACTAGCTCTCTAGGCCAGGCTGGTCTCGAACTCACAGAGATCCGCCTGCCTCTGCCTCCTGAGTGCTGGGATTAAAGGCGTGCGCCACCACTGCCCGGCTCTATGTGATTTTGTTTTATGAGGAAAAGATTCAGCTAGTCAAAATGTGTTTGTAATTTATTATTACTTTGGAATTCGAAAAGACACACTTCAAGAATATGAACCAAATTTTATGTTAAGAAATATTATATATATACATATATATGAGATATAGGATAGTATATCTATCAAAAATTTATGTCATAAAATAATCTAATTTAAAGAGTTGGATTTCCTAAGATTATAAAACTCACCCAAAACCAAAAGATGAGATACATTCAAAATATATTCTCTGTTGCAGGTGGTCATCAAAATCATTCCATTTTAGCAGGTTCTAGTTCCTGATAAAAATTATTCTCTTTCCTTAAGAAATCAGGTTCTGTTTCTAGACTTTTCTATGGATTTACATTATTTTCAGTGTAGAAATGGAGAAACATGAATTTTGATCCTTAATGACTTTCTTTGCTTTGCTTCCATCCAAATGTTAATACATGCAATCAGAAAATATATTAGAAAAATAGGTGATTTGGAGACTTTTTTTTTTAATCTCAAAATCTTAGGATGACATATTTGTTGTGATTCTTTAAAATGTTCTACCAGTGGTTAATCTTGGATCTAGAAAAGGAGGCTGGAACCCAATATCGTCAAATGTTGGAAAAACCTCTACCCAGCAATACTTTGTGAAATAGCTGAGATTCAGCTATTGAAAATTTACACTATGATTTTATAGAGGACTCCTTTTCACTTCCTCTTGCATTTGGATGAAATCAGTTATTATCCTTATGAAGAATTATATTCATCAGAGTAAACACAACAAAAGGGCTTTTATAGTTCCAAACCTCAGATGTAGTGAGTTTCTGAGATTCCGTCCTGTAGATCCCAATGGGAACGTCTCCAGTAGAAGAACACAACTTCTGATAGAGTCTGGCATATGTTCTGATCCACAAGTCATCTTCAGTGATTTTCATCTATAATGCATATGTATGATTCACACAATCAATTTTTAAGAATAAAAAACCCAGTGGTCATTTTTCTCTTCTGAAAAGCCGCATCCATACATATTTTGAAGTTTCCAAGCAGTATTTCATAATAGCGTGTTCATTCATTAGGATTATTTGTTTTGCTACATCTCAGCTTATCCTGGAAGTTCATCCAAAGTCAAGAAATATTAAATAATCAGTGTGGGGCAATATGAAATTATATTGGTGCAATAAAAGTAGGCAACACAACATTGGTAGTGACCTGAGAGATGGGGTAAACAGTGTGGAGATGTTCAAGATGATGTTATGACAAAATTGACACCGACACTTAGTAGACAGAGTTTTCTAAAGCTAAACATATAAGGTACGGAACTCTAGTAATAAAAGTCCTATTCCACATGCACCAGAGTTACTAAATGTACACAAGCAAACCTGTGGTAGATGGGACACAGGGCTACATACAGGAAACCAGGTTTCTCATCTCCCCTAGTTGCTTGGACATTTGAACCATTAGCAATTCACTACACTATAAAACAGAAAGTTTTAACTAGATACAATGCCACAAGCCTGTTCTCCCTGATACTAAAAGGGCTAGAGTAGAGCATTCTTTGATTCCAGGAGTATGAAAGACAGTCTGATCAGCACAACAAGGTCACTTCTCAGAAAGAGATATATCAACAGATAAGGAGGGAGAGGTAACAATGGAACAATGGAGTTAATGCCAGAATCATCCTGCTTAAGGACAAAGTAGCAAACAAGTCTTGGATAGGTCGTTGTCAAACTGTCAACACCATCAGTGAGAACTTCTCAATTTTATATAAAATGTTTTTATTTTTTGCAATGATATTAATTGAAATTTCCAGTCCATGAAAACAGCATATAATGGATTTAAAGTTTAAAGAGTTTTCTTCAATTAGAAAGCCTCAGATATAACACTTTGGACACATGAGGAAATAAATGTGATTATAGACGAGTCTCCAAAGGCACATGTTAGGTGAACCTCCAAACTCTCTATTAGAATTCTCTACTCTTCCAGACATAGTTAACTTACAGAACAAAGAAACCCCGATCCTGGTATGGTGTCCAGTCCCAGCAGAAGTCTGGTGATAGAAATCATATAATCTTTCACAAATGACTGCAATATAAGCAGAATATGTATAGATTATGTATGTAAGGTATAGAGAATAACGAGGAAGGAGAACACATGAATATTTCTGAAAAGTTTACTTCAATCACTTCTGCAAAGCCTCCATAAAAAAAGATAAAAATACATTTCAACTTCTTAAATAGCTAAATTAATAGTTAAGCTGATCCTAAAGAAATATACAAAATACTTGTTATTTACAGATAATATATATGCTGACATTGGCTCATAAGATATTATGCTAATATTTTATATGATTTAAAAATAAAACAAAAGTCTCTAAACTGAAATAAAATGGTGAAATTAATAACTATTTAAATAAATATTTAAAATATTTCAACCAGTCTTTTCTCTAAGATTAAGCTGCCCAATGGTAAGATAAAAATCTATTTACAGATGTCCCTTTATTATTTCTTATCACATATATTCTTTTCCAAGCTACTCATGTTAAAATAGAATCTCTTTTAAAAAGAGTCATATTTTCTTAAAATAACAGTGTCTATCACTTAATAATAAGAAAATAAAATATGGTATTAGTAAGTGTGTACATATAACATCATCAAAAGCCATCCATAGGAGTTGGATGTAGCTGTCTAACACACAGAAGGCTCTGGAGTCTAATGGCAACATCCAAGAAGAAAATCATTCCCAACAGTTCAGAATTCATTATAACCAACAAAAATTCTAGGACATTATAAATTATTTTCTATAATTTTCTAACTCTGAAATTCTTTAGTTAAGTATTTTAAAAAACAAATAGTAAAATAAAGTTACAAGTTGTAGCTAGAAAAAAAAAGTGAAATGAATTAAGTTTACCAAAATAGAAATGACTCTAATTCAGCAAATAACATTTGCTATATCATGGGGTGTTGTAAAGTTATATACATTCAAATGTGGACATATGCAGTATATATTGGATTTATACTGTGATATAATTCTGAACTTAAAATGCTATATTTTTATCTGCATATCAGTGTATAAATATGGGTGTATGGGTGCCACAGGCTTCCTTTGCAAGTCAGAGGAAAAATTTTGGCAAGTGCCTTCTTTTCTACTAAAATGTAGGTCTCAGAGATCAAAGTACTGTCCCCAGGTTTATCCACAAGCACCTTACCAATTGCACCATCTTGTCAGCCCTAATTCAAAACTTTCAAATTCTAATTGAGCCTTTAGGCAGAAGTTTAAACAAACAACTAACTTTGGTCTCTTGATAACATGAAACAAAAGTCAAACCAAAGAAGACTTAAAAACTGGTCTCTGGCTGGGCGGTGGTGGCACACGCCTTTAATCCCAGCACTCGGGAGGCAGAGGCAGGCGGATCTCTGTGAGTTCGAGACCAGCCTGGTCTACAGAG
>NC_022013.1:31312252-31316169 GCF_000317375.1 Microtus ochrogaster | reverse complement strand
AAAAAAAAAAAAAAAAAAAAACAAAAACAAAAACAAAAAACAAACAAAAAAAACTGGTCTCTGCTAGAATTTTGGGAATCACTTTATATACTATCATATCATCTACAAAGAGCAAAAGTTTGATTTCTGGCTTTCTAATTTGTATCCTTTTTATCTCCTTTTCTTGCCTTATTGCTCTAGCTAGAACCTCAAGTACTATATTGAATAGATATGGAGAGAGTGAACAGCCTTGTCTTGTTCCTGATTTTAGTATGTTTTCATGTCTGAGAACATGATGGCAGATCATATTTTAAAAAATATTTTTGAATAAAATGTTTCAAATCAGCATTTATGTAAGTAAATATCATGAAAGCATACTAAATTGTTTCAACTCAACTTTTAAGTTAAAAAATCAAAATATCACTATCCCTTATTTTTACTTAAAATCTAAGTGAAATATAAAATAAGCATTTTGAAGGAAGAAGAGAGATCGTATACCTGATAGAGAAGCGTGTCCAACATGCTGATGCTGAACACTCGTCCCGCAGCAAAAGGCAGTCGAAACATAAAGGCCAGGTTAGAACCTCGTTCTCGCTCTTTCTGTTCAGAACCAGAGGAAAAAGCGTGAGCATTTAGATCTTATGTCCTGCTATGGGGGCAAATTCTCTTGGCAACAATACTTTTTCAACTATTAATAATACCTATGCCCCACCTTCTTTAAAAATTGATTTTGTATATGTTTTGTGAGTGTACGTACATGTGTATGCTTAAAAATGAAACCAAAAAAATGAAATTTTAAATATCATTTCAATGTTCATTAACAGCTTTTCTGAATCTATTGGACCAACACATAATTCAGAATGTTAATCTCTTCATGTGTAAATATTTATTATTGCTATAAGAGATGACATAGTGAAACAAGCAAAATAAAATAATTGAATTGAATTTAAGCAATGGCTAAAGTTACATAATTTATCACGACACTTAGATTTGCATAAATCCTAACTGACAAGGTTATGGCATTATAGGGTTCTGTTCTGAAAAACTAATTTCATCAAATCAGAGAAGTTCTACTGAAAGGGAATTTTGGTGCCCTAAAAATTAAATCCTTCTACAATGTGTCAGCTTTGAACAAAAATGTGTGCCTTTACCATACCCCTAATTGCGAGCAACTTGACCTGGGACGACTCATACTCCACAACTGAAAGAAATAGGCACATCAAAGATCTCTCCAGGCCATGGTACTTTGGAGAAGCATATCAAAGAGGAAAAAGTTATATCACACCCCATTATTTAATTTTACTTCTCTTTCTGATCCTCAGGATCTCTCTCACACACATACTTACACAAAAGTTCCTTTATGTTTCCAAAAGAAAGTTTATGTAAATGTAAATTTAAAAGTATATCATGATGTTCAGTATTTTCTTTAAACATAACTCTACTGTTATTTGGATGCTGTGGCACAGACTTGTGAGGCTGAGGCAGGAGGACCATCCTGTTATACAGAAGATCTTGCCTCAAAACTAAACAAACCTCTATTACCTTCCTACTAAGGACAGAAACAAGGAGAAAATGTAACATGTAATAAGTGAAAGAAAGACCAGCCGGGCAGTGGTGGGGCACACTTTTAATCCCAGCACTTAGGAGGCAGAGGCAGGTGGATCTCTGTGAGTTTGAGGCCAGCCTGGTCTGCAAGAGCTAATTCCAGGACAGGCTCCAAAGCTACAGAGAAACCCTTTCTCGAAAAACAAAAAAGGAAGGAAGGAAGGAAGGAAGGAAGGAAGGAAGGAAGGAAGGAAGGAAGGAAGGAAGGAAGGAAGGAAGGAAAAGAAAGACCATAAGAGGGCAAGCTAACCTTATGTTTGCCACTCATTAACTTCAAAAGCACTACTTCTTTGCTGCAAGCTTTACTACTGAAGACAGATACTTATGTAACTAAGAAATCCATTTCTTGCAGAAACTGAAGACCCCATTTTTAAGGTAGCAAATTTCAGGGATCTCAAAGAAGAACCCCTCATATTCTTTCCTTTAAAATGAGTTTGAGGCTATTCTGAATGACCATGATCATAAATCACACACAGAGATATCCAGAAAGGAACCTGCAACCACTGTGGCAATGGTTCTCAACCTGTGGATTACAACCCCTCTGTGGTCACAAATTAGATACCTTGCATATGAGATATATGCATTATGATTCATGACAGTAGCAAAACTACAGATATGAAGTAGAAAATAGCTTTATGGTTGTAGGTCGTTACAAAATAAGGGACTGGATTAAAGGCTCATAGCATTAGGAAGGTTGAGAACCACTGCATTATGGGAATCAGTATGGTGGTTTCTCATATAGCAAAACTATAACTTCATTAAAGTGCTTCTGTACCATGTGTCATGACCAATCTCTAAGTGAACATACCAGAGAGCTATTTGCACCTCCATGTTCACAGATTCACTGTTCACAAAGAAAACAAATATTTTGGGATGTCCAACAACAGGTATGTAGATCAAGAACACGATTGCACCCCAGATTTTCTCCTGCTTACTCATTGTGTCAGTAAAGAACTGAGCTTGGGACTTTAACCTTTTTTCTCTTTGATTTCTAATCAAAGCCCCTATACTCACTTTTATATTTAACCTTAAATCTACTCATGAGTTTAACCTGAACACCACTAGGTCAAGCTAGCTCATGAACACCCTATCATAAAACAGTAACCTAAACAGTAAATCTTGGTAAAAAAAAAAAAACAAAAAAAAACCAAAAAAAACCCAACTAATTCATCAATGAAAGAACGTGGTGACTTCCTCCATAATCTGCATATCTACCAGATTTTCAAAAATACCACTAGTACAGTCTTCTTTTATTTCTCCTGCTAAACTGTACTGCTTTAACACTAGTTAGATCTAGAATCTGACATTTTCCAACCTCAAGTCTTTGTTACCACTAGACAGCTCCCATGCACAGTTAACTAATCCCTCCTTCCTGGCAGCTCAGCATCTGTTTTTATATTGAGTACATTTACCCTATAATTAGGCTTTTATAGACCTGCCTGGAGAATACAGAAGCATAAATTCATAAATAAGGAAAACTTTCCTCATTCACAGAATCAAAAATATTCTCATCTTTAGAATGTGTTGTCAAATGAACTTATATCCCCCACCAGGTTAGTGGGTTAGTGTGGAAGTTCTCAGGTATATCATGATTTCTTTGCACAGGTTAATCCTACTAGACTATTTTCCAGTTTAATCACATTATTTAAAATGTTTTTTCAAATTTAAGATTGGCGGTGAATTCCATCTGTTAAAATGATAAAAATGTAGTGCACTATGGCGTGGCTCAGTGATCGACAGAATCATGTAATAGGGTTTGGCTCAAGTGATGCTGCTCAGGTGTTGCATGACCTTGAAGACAGTATTTAGTATTTCTGCTCATGAAATGAGATTGTATTGGCATTCTTATTTCATTGTGATGGCAATAAAGAAAATATCTAAAGATATTTTATAGACAGCAACTAATTAGACAAAATGACATTTTATCACCATTATTTTTTTTAATATATTAAATTGTGCTTAGTCTTAAAGACTTCATATCTTTCTTCTGAAATGTCACTTCCCATGAATTTACTGCACAGGCTCAGTTGCTATTGTAACACAACTATTACTTCTCCACAGAGCCTTTTTTTTGTGCCCTTTAGGAAGGCCTTCCTTCCCTAGTTACTCTTGAAAATGACCTTCCACTACTGGCCTTACACAATTGAAATCTATAATTCCTTACTTCCTTTTTTAAAGGTGTTTATTGATAGATGTCTCCATTAGACTCTTTGTCCCATGACAGTACACACCATACGCATGCTTTCTACTCCAATTGCCGCGCACCGCGCCCCCGTGTCTGTGCTCTGTGAGCTGGCACCCAGTTCGCGAGCTTTGGGCAAGGGGGCTGGAGG
>NC_022013.1:31290040-31312152 GCF_000317375.1 Microtus ochrogaster | reverse complement strand
AGAGAGAGAGAGAGAGAGAGAGAGAGAGAGAGAGAGAGAGAGAGAGAGCGACACGGGTCATCCTTGAAATTCCCCATGAATGCCCTCTTTATTGTGTTCAGGGGCAGATTATATAGAGCTAGCCACGCCCCAGACAAACCTGCCAGAAACCACTCTCGTGCCATCAGGAACTCCTGAAGGTCAGAGCAGCTGTAGGCACTCAGATCAGGGGATTACAGGAAATTCAGGATCTGGGGTCTCACTGCTCCCAACAATCATGTACACATGCCTTTCTCAGGACAAGAAATTTATTCTTGAATATTTTGTTTGCTCTTTGTTCACCCAAGACCATATGGAATGAGATTACAAATTCTTAGATGTAATGGAAAAGCTTGGGAGGAAATGTAAATCAAGACTCATTGGAACAAATTGTTGGCTTCTGTATCCTCTTTGATACAATTCCTTGGCATGCCTTCATTTCTGTTCCTGATGCCTGACAACAGAGTCTCTAACTCTAGTAGCTTTTTAATCATTTACCTACGCAATTTCTCTTAAAAGAGCTTGCCCTGAAAAATTCAAACTGTAACAATCGGCCTTATCTTGACATGATTATCTCTTTCTAGATGGCTCTTTTTTCATTTACCTCTTTAACCTTCTACTTCAGTGACTCTTTTTTATGAAGATAAACCTTGTGGCTAAATTCTGTCTCTGTAAAAATCCCTTCTTAAATTATTTTTTTTCAACATGCTTCTCTGGTTGGGAAAACAGATCAACAAATAAAAGCATCTGCCCTGAAGATTGTACAATTGTACCAAGTACAATTTTAGTTCTCAATGGTGTATGAAGAGAGAACTGACTACAAATTATCCCGTGACCTCAACCCATGCGTGTGTAGTGTATGCCCATTATTCAAGTATATGTACATATATATGTATGTATGTAAATATGAATATAAATATTCAAATATATATATATATCTTCAGTCACATAGTACCACCTATATAATACATACTACAATATTGACTTGCTTTAAACTAAATGAATACCTCATCTATTTTACCAGTCATTTCTTGCCCAGAATTCTGTTTTAATCATCACAAGCACCCTGTCAGCCTTCACTATCTCTTGTCTGAATAATTGAAATTACTCATAATACATTTCATTTATGCTACAGTGCTCCTTTCTGATAACTATAGAGTTATAATATCAATTATATAAAATCATAAATCTGATGGAGTCACTTTCTTCACTTCCTTAGACAAGCTACAGCTCTCTTTTTCTCCATGTAGAAAATTTGAAAGCCAGAGTTTGAATGGCCAATTACCAGTTTCACCCATCTGTCCAGGTTGGCTGACTAGGACTTCTAAGTGAGAACTACTGAGGGGCCAAATAGATATCTGATTAAATTGGAAAGTTCCTTCCTCGCATCTGGCTCCCAACACACCATGGAAAACATTCTTCTCCTACAGGACACATTGTTTCCCACAGCCTCCCATGAGACCTCATATTGTCTACAATGCTTGATGTTCCCTAAAGCCGAAAATCCTGCATAGGAAACTATTTTGTTAAGTGTGAATAATTGGTATTTATCATTTTCTGATTTTGTTTTATTGACTCTTTTAAGGGAAAATAAACCAATGACTCTACGGCAGTGCCTTTTAGCCTACAGGCTTTAAATATGTGAGCAAGTAAAGTCTTGAACAACTGCTTCAATCCTGAAGAGAATATATAATATAATCAATTTTGTTACCTAGGCAGAAGACAGATTAATTCAGTAAACTATTCTTTAGTGGTGTTATTATATTGTATCACAACCGTAAAATTAGTTGGCAAAATCCATCGTATTTATTTTATCTAAACCTATCTTAAAGAACAAAAGCCCGGACTGGAGAAATGGCTAGCCACTAAAAGCACTGGCTGCTCTTCCAGAAGACCTGGGTTCAATTCCCGGCACCCACATGGCTGTTTTAACTGTCTGTAACTCTGGTTCCAAGAAATCTGACACCTTCATACTAATGTACATAAAGTAAAGTTACATTAGTTTTCAAAATGTTAAAAAAAGAAGCAGAAGCACAAATGGCTAGAAATTACAAGTTAGAGAGAACTACTACAAGTAGAAGATCCAGAGAGGTCTCATTCAGATGACAAGAATTTATCGAAGCTTACTAAGATCTCAACATTTAACATGAATCTTGTTGTCTATTTATTGTAACAATGGGATATTATAGGTCAGCAACTCATCAGGCTTGAAAGCATTTTATCTCTTCTAGGTTTATATTTTTCTGTATGTGATTCTCAGTATGAATTAATGAGATTTGCTCAAACTAAAGACTTTCAATTTTCCACATCAGAAGACAAAATACTAAGTTATCAAAAATAACTATAAGCTCATTATTGTACACGTGACTTGTATACATAGAAATTACATAATTTTTTTTTTTTTTTGGTTTTTTGAGACAGGGTTTCTCTGTGGTTTTGGAGCCTGTCCTGGAACTAGCTCTTGTAGATCAGGCTGCAAAAAATTGTTTTAAAAAGCAAAATGTGTTTAAAGAGTGCATGTTAAATTATGGGGAGAAATACTAATAATAATGGAGCACTTGCTTAATGGCGTGGGATAAAATTTCCTAGAACAACTGAGAAACACTTAACAGACAACTATTGTGTATTTGGATTAAAATGTGTCTCTAGCATGAACTGTCGATGGATGTAGGGGTCTAAACTTGCAGAAATTCATACTTTCGAAGGAGAAACTGGGTAGCAGTGTCATGTGATGTAAGCATGTATTAGCAGACTAAGGAGAGTGGCAATGTTGTCTTGTGTGAAATAATAGAAAACTTGAGACTTAAAAGAGAAGCTTGCCTGGTAAGCAGACAGAAAGAGTACATCATTTCATTTATTTTTATTATCTAGGATAATAGAGTTCAGTTATATTTCATTCATTGTTGTGAAACTTTATAATTAACTTTTGTTTTATATGAAAACGCAAACACATCCATACACCATCTACTGCTCTTCAAACGCTGCAACTCATAAAAGAAGTGCAATGTTGAAATATCAGCAAGCCTGGAAACAAAATAATTTGCAAGATGCAGTTACATCACTTAAAAGAGATGATGAATGACAACACTGGAATTTTCTAAAAAAAAAAATTATAATTCCCACTAGTAGAAACAGGGGTCATTAAGGAAATAATATTGACATAAGAATTAAAGTAATAACTCCAATAATTTTAACAAAAGTGTAAGTAAATATGTTAGATGAAAGGCAGTGAGAGGGGAAGAAAGCAAGAGATCACCTTACTTACATTAACAGTTTTGTAGCCATTTTGCAAATGAACTAGCATTAAGTAAGCAGTGTGATAGAATCAAATATAGTATCCATTAATGCAAAATGAATGTAATGGTGGGGTGCTTGTGGGGATGAGTGTTTCACAGTGCAAGTGCAGGTCAGAAAATAACTTTCAGAGTAGATTTCTGTCTTTCATCTTTGCTTGAATTTTTGGAATCAAATTTAAGTCATCAGGTGTACACAGCAAGTGATTTATCTCACAGTGCCATCCCACCAGGCCTATAAATAATAGCTAATGTCTGGATTTTTACAAGATAAAATATTGATGATTAGTGGCGGTGTAGCCCTTTAATCCCAAGCAGATCTCTGTGAGTTCAAGGCCAGCCTGGTCTACAGAGAGAGTAACATGATATTCAGAGCTACATAAATAAACCTTGTCTTTAAAAAAAATGCCAAAAAGAAAAAGAAGATAAAAGATATATGATCTTTATGAAAATTGCAAAAGAAAATGGACTACCAAAAATTATCAGGAGTAAATATAAATGACTTCTTGATAAGTCTAGAATATATTGTTTTGAAATGATCTCTAAAACATTATTTCAATTTACTCTTCTTTAACACTTTAAAACATTGGTAGGTTATAATGACATAGGTACATGATATCATTTCTTCATTACTGTATTGCATCGTGAAGGTATCTAATAAAGGATTTCAGAGATAAAAATTATTTTCAAAGCAAAGGCTATAATTTCAGATGAGTATGACATTGCTTAATCATTAATAATAACCTTGTCTGTGTCCAGTTTCATGATTTAACTTGAATTAAAGTGCATGAATACAATTTAAGAAAATTTGTTTATAAAAAGTTAATATACCTGTGTGTTCATATTCAATGTATTGTTCCATTGCTGTGTTGGTTACAATGTATTTTTGTTCCCTTTATACTTATTTTTAAGATATATCTTTTAGTTTTATTTCATGTGTGTGAATGGTATATATATATATATATATATATATATATATATACACACACTACATGAATGCCTGGTGTCCACAGTGACCAAAAGATGGCCTTAGATGTTTTGGAACTGGAGTGACAGACTTGCACCAGTCATAATACTGGCACTAGAAACTGAACACAGATTCCTTGTAAGGGCAGCAAGCTCTCCTAACAACTTAGATATTTCTCCACGCCGTTTCCAGAGTTTTAAAATCTATCTTTTTTTTCTATTTTAGTCTTAATGTGAAGCATCAGTCATTAATATGCTGTCTCTTAGATTATAGTACTAGATAGAAAATGAATTTGTGCTTTGCAAAGTAGTAAGAAAATGAAATAATGAAAAGAATGGAAGTGTTAATTAACCTAGGAAAGAAATAGATGGGAACTAGTTTTCTAAAAATACCTTGTCTAATATGTACATATATATATAATACATGTATATATTTAAATATAAGTATTTCAAAGATATTTGTCAGCCTAAGTTTAATTTTTTCGTGAATCATTAAAATTGTCTTTTTGATTTGTAAGCCTATCTACCTTCCTCCTTTCTATCCTATATGCATATCTGTGTTAACAGATAATTAAAACTCTTTAAAATACTCATTGTATTTACTTGTTTAATCTATATTCAATACATATTTATTTCAAATTTTTTATCATAATGTATTTTATTTTAATTACATTCAAATACTAAATGATTTAAGGTACCCCTTTTGCTTAATAATGCATATCTCAGGTACTCAAATGTAGGCAGCCCTATAGAAGTGCTGGTTCGTGGAATAAGAATCAGTTTGTGTGAAGATGACACAGTGGTGTTTATGCATCACCTGAAAGCCAGAGGGCAGAAAGGTCCCCGAGGCTGGGAACCACAAGTCAGAACAGGCTGACAAATATGAAAAGCAAAGAACAGCCTGCGATTTTTTAAAAATGATTTTTTGAGCTCTTTATTTTTCTCTGCTCCCCTCCCTGCCTCTCCTCTCCCCCGCTTCAACCCTCTCCCAAGCACCCCATTCTCCCAGTTTACTCAGCAGATACTGTGTTTTTCTACTTCCCATGTAGATTAGACCTATGTATGTCTCTCTTAGTGTCCTCATTGTTGTCTAAGATCTCTGGGATTGTGGTTTGTAGGCTGGTATTATTTGATTTATGTTTAAAAAACACCTATGAGTGAGTACATGTGATAATTATCTTTCTGAGTCTGGGCTACCTGACTCAATATAATGTTTTCTAGCTCCATCCATTTTTCTACAAAATTCAAGCTGTCATTTTTTTTCTGCTGTGTAGTACTCCATTGTGTAAATATACCACATTATCCTTATCTATTCTTCAGTCAAGGGGCATTTAGGTTGTTTCCAGGTTCTGGCTATGCAAAACAATGCTTCTATGACAGAATTGAAAACATGTCCTTGTGGCACAGTTGAGCATCCTTTGGATATATACCCAAAAGAGGTATTACTGGGTCTTGAGGAAGATTCGTTGCTAATTTTCTGAGAAATCACCACACTGACATCAAAAAGAACTGTACCAGCTTGCATTCCCACCAGCAATGCAGAAGTGTTCCCTTTTCTCCACAACCTCTCCAGCATAATACATATTTTAAGTTTCAATACTGGCAATCAGCCACTTGTCACATCAATCCCTCATTTTATTGCATTTGGAATTTCAGTAGTCATAGTTTTTGTATGTGGCCTATGCATGCATCTTCTAAAATAGTACATGGCAACTCTGTGGAATGTTTAAGGGTAAGCAAACAAATCTCTAGGGTTGCTCATGGCCTATCTAGTGTCCTAATGTGAAGATCCTAAGCCTGAAGTTTTAAAACAATTCACATAGTGAAGTTGTTACTCATATCATTTGTATTTGTCACCTTTGCAAAGAAATAAAAAAACTGTATATCCTCAAATTCATTTGAAAAAAAATAAATAAGGATAGAAAAAATTGTATTTGTAAAAACAGCATATTAATCTTTACTAATGGATCAAATCCAATATTGCATTTTGTATCACATTCAATTTAGCAATTATAGTGTCTGAATTTTTCATGAATCATTCAGTTTCTCAAGATAGTTTTCTGTACAGAAAATAAGAAGGAAGACAATATTATCTTATGAATTTTTATATGTCTGTGTTGCCCATCAAATTATAATTTTCAAGCATTTTGTTCAATTTTAAAACTGCCAATATTTGGCAAGGCATTTTGTGCACATGCAGTTGTCCAATAAATATTCATTCCCTTCAATTTAATCTAATTTAAGTTTAATTTAATTTAATTCAAGTTTGATTTAAGATGATGTACAAAATTATTTCTTGTTGATTTTGCAAAATGAACATATGCAAAACAAAGCCTCAACAGTTTATCTCTAGTTATTATTATGCCCCCCCCTTTTCGTCTCTCCAATGACTACTAATATTGCCTGTAGCTGTTTGCATTATTATAGCAATTCCCTGTTGTTAGATGGGTACACTTCTAGTTTCTCAAGTTGTTGTGCTTAGTACAGAGAACATACAAACTATACTGTTCCTACTTCACATGGTTCCCACCTCATCACATTAGTCACAATTCCCAGTTGAACTCAAATCAAAATCTTTTCTACCCATCCAGATGTAATTTAGGATCTCTCAGAGTTTTACCAATCTGCTAGTATTGAACTCAAATCAAAGGCTTTTCTGCCCATCCAGATGTAATTTAGGACCTCTCAGAGTTTTACCAATCTGCTAGTATTGTGAGTCCACTCACAGAGTACATGAAATGCTATTTCACCAAATAGGATGCAGAGAAACATCCTACAGGGAAAGTCCAGGTAGGGTGAGACTCTGAGCACAGGACATTCTTGTGCTTAAAGCCAGAATATTGGAACAACGGTTAAAAACATATATTTTTAATAAACTACACAGTTCATTTCACATTATCATTACTTAGTGAAGTGATAATAATGTCAAAGCCCCAGATGGAAAGATATACTATGGATAAGATAGTTGACTTGAATGCTAACACCAATGGAAGCTTCTGATATGGGGATTAGCATACCACTCACTGGGATATACAATCTTGAGACTTCTGGTAATGGTCGAGGCTTAGCAACTGCAGGATGTAACTGGGGATTATCAAGACGTTTTTGAGACAAATACTTAAAATCACACTTGGAAAGTTCTATGAACCAGTGATGCTTCTCTCCTTTCAGCTACTTTTCCTGAACCTGAAACTCTTGCTGTGGCAATAGGCTCAGGACTCTTGCTGTCACCTTCCTAATTGCTAAAGCATCAGAACCAGGAAGGTGCTCTCTGGCCTCTCTTGCATTTTTCCTTTCACGAAAACCATAAAATTATCCCAGGTAAATTCTTGTAAGAGTACTCGATAATACTTATAGTTCAAGGCCAGAACAATGGTTTACTGGGTACACACAGGTAACACATATGTACGCACACACACACACACACACACACACACACACCTACTAATAGTACATAAGATAAAATCTTAAAGAAAGACTCATTCCATAGGTTTCTTTCTAGATTTAGATCATCAGAAGATGTCTACTCGTTCCTAGAGAGGCATGACAAATCATAATAAACAGGCATTCCAATGTTTATCTCATTTACACCTTGACTGCCCAGAGTGAAGTTTATTATTAAACATCACCTTTTGTCCTTGAGCTTCTCTCAAACCCATTTTAATATTTTATTAATAAGACTAAGAACCCAAAGAAAGGACTCCAATTTCTCCTTCCTGTATGATCGCACAGTCAACACCTAGCATATAGAAAATGCTACTTCACCACAAAAATCTCTTCCTAGGCAAAGATTCCACTATTCTCACTTTCTGTCATTCAATCAACCAGTAGCTTTTCCACTTTCTCTATCTTTAATACCCTAACACGTTTTCCACTCCTGATCCCTTTCCTAAACAACCTCACAATAAATCTTCCTTATAACCAAATGAGATTCCACTGAATGGATTTTCATGGGTGTCCAGTAGAGGGTCTTTTCTCAGTAACATAACTCTCTGTTTTTTGCAAAGATAGACAAATTTTATTTTCCCTATATATAAACAAAGGTAGATAATTGATTGTTATATACTCAAAATACATGTTCTTGGTTAATAAAATGTTATATATAAATAACTGACATAGCATGTATAATCTGCTTTTGATATCCAAATAAAGTTTTCTATATTTACACAAAGGATTTTTAAGATATCAATACATTTACTTTTTAAATAAATGTATAAACAAAGATTAAAAATGTCCATCTTGCCTTTTGTATGCTTAGTTCAAGAAACATACAACTGCATAGTTTTCATGAATTCTGGGAATATTATCCACATTTATGACATTTCTGCATCAAATGGCTTTGCAAATAATTATAGAGAATAGGATCAAGATTTATATTATAAACAAATATAATTCATTATTTAGCATCATTTAAATACTTATTAAACTAAATACTAGACTGTTATGCCTTTATTATGAATCATAACCTTTACATGACATAATTTATTTTTTAGTGTCATTTTCCTGATAAGATTTCAAGACTAGATCCATGGGACTAACTAGGCTCTCTGTATGTGGGAGACAATGGTGAAACTTGAACTATCTGAGGGGCCCCTGGCAATAGGATCAGATTCTATCTCTGACACATGAGCTAGCTTACCGGAGCCCCTTCCCTATGACTGGATGTCAAGCTCAGCCTTAACGCAACTCAGTGGGGCTCAGTTCTGCCTCAAAATAATGTCTGAGGCTTTGTTGACTCCCCAATGGAGTCCTTGGGAGAAATAGATGGGAGGTAGGTTGTGAGGGAGGTGAGGGAGAGCAGAAAGAGGGGTAGAGGGAGAACTGTGGTTGGAATGAAAAATAAAATTTTCTTTAAAAAAAGTAAATTAATTTAAAAAAGAGAATTCAAGGCTAGAAACAAAAAAAATAACTAATCCATATTCCATTACTGAGAAGTGTGGAGATTTGGCTTCCGACTCCAGAGCCTAGGCTCTCCATTACAATGTCATCCATTTCACTTGTCAGGACAATGCAAAAGGTACATGTCATCACCAATTCCACCCAGATTCCTAACTACTGTATTTGCTTATGGGGATTGGGCCCATTTAACTCTCACTAAAAAACCTTTAAGTATTGAAATGGTGTGGCGTCCTGGAAGTTGTTTGCTCTGAACTCTCATGGATCTATATTTACCATACACTATTGATTTGAGGCGCGTATAATTCTGAATTTACACCATATCAAGCTTATTTTCTACACCAGTAACTAAAGAATATCAATGATTTCCCTAGTTCCAAAGAGTAGTAATGCAAGAGTAGTCTACCATAGCATATGTTTTAATTCTGGAGACTGAAAGCACAGAGAATACCCCAAACACTTTATCACTATATATCTTTAAGAAGTTCAGGCAGCATCTGTTATAATAGTGAAACTCATCTTTGAAGCAAGATATTCTGACTCTATTCCGTTGTGCTTGTACTGGCCCTAAACAACTCACCAGGAAACTCTTGTTGGTGCATATGAATTATGAAGTTTGGTGATCAGCAAACCTTAAGTAGCTCCTGTTAGCCTGATCATTGTGCAATGTATCTACACTTAAGTAAGCTAACCACATATAAGAATGACCTGAAACATTGATCTTTGCTGTTGAAAACTGAAGAACCATGAAGTATCTTCTGATTAGGTATTAGCGAATCTCCTGAGCAGGTAACTACAATCTGTTGTGCATTACTTAGTCATAAAGTTCTCTTCCTGAGAAGTTGTCCACAAAGCTAGCATCACCCAAGAGTCGAGAAGCGATGGATCACACTCAGCTTAGTCCTTAGAATGGAAACTAAACCTTACAATCTATAGAACATTACCACAAAATCATCGGTCTGTTGAGCATACTAATTGTGTAATCCTAATTTGGGGATTATTTTGAAAGACTCTTATTAAATCAAATCTCCAGTCTTTAGTGCATTTTGCTCCTGCTTTTCAGATCCTAGTGTGCTCCGGCAGCTCGATTGAAGAGGTAGGTACCCTTGCCTGGGTCAACAACAAAGCTGACTTTGTCTCAGGCTGTGCTAGAGTTATGACTGAAGCCAGCAACCATCAAAGCCTATTATTCTTTAAAGGTACATATCTTCCATGAGTCTTTGAACCCACATAGACAAACTTCCTTAATATTGGTCTTACCTTTTCCAGTTTTGAAAGTGCAAGAGAGTAACAGTCCTTGGCTCTGAATTGCATGAATCTCATATTTGCTGGGTGAGTAAGCTCAGTGATAATACTGAGACTGGAAAACAACCTAAATTAAAGAAAAAAATTGCATCACACTAATAATCCAGTATGATATGTTATTATAATAACATATTTATGAATAAGTGATTCTTAGCATTAGGCATAAAACTACATCCAATTACAACTTCAGGCACTGCCACATAAAATGATCTGTAAAATATAAGAAAAATGTAGCATTATTTTTAAAAATATTTTACCAACATATTTGTACTGTAAGAAAAAAATAAATTCAGCAATTTTCCTTTAATTTGATGTTTTATTTCCATAATTATGAAACAGCATGGAAGGGAAGCTCATAAAGTTGATTTAAGAAGGTATTAAGATTACTTTGTGGATGATATTAAAATAAAATATATGACTATTTAAATTGCTATAAAATTCACATGATGTTCTTCTTGACCATTCTATGAAATTTTCTAAGCTATGATTCCTAGCCTAATACCACACTCTTTCTAATATCAAATCTTGGCACAAGGAGCTCCTCAGATAAGAAAATACCACAATTTAGGTAAATTCCACCAATAAATTGAAGTCAAGGTGAAAGCATTAATAAAGATGTTACAAGATGAGCTGAGTGTTTTTGAACTACCCCCTTTCCATATGTCTCTCTTATATACTGAAAAAGGCACATATTCACACACAATTGACTTTTTCACCCTCACAGAGTAGCACATCATGATTGTACAATAAATGACTATTTTTGCTTCTATTGCTGTTTTGGTCTAGCTGACCTTCATGCATCACTTACAGTTTTTCTGGCTCTAATGTTTTGGGATTTTCTAGTAGTTATTTCCTATGGTAATATGCTTCCTTTCCCAAATAATGCCTTTAAGTTAAATTAAGCTAATATCACTTAAAATGCCAATAGCAGTTTGAACTCATCTCTGAGCTTAAGGACTAACATTGACTGAAAAGTATGAATCATAAACCATTTGTCTGGGCCTCAAAAACAAATCAACTTTAGTTCCTATTAACTCCAATGCTGATGCTAGTCTAGCTTTAGCAGCTCATTGCTTGACAGTACTTTACAAATGAATGTGTTTGTTTTAAAAGAGAAGCCCTATTCCTGAGCTATGGTGCTGGCTGGGGAGGAGGTTTTACATTTCCTGGGGTCTAATTTCCTGATGCTGATAGAAGATTTGCTGAAACATCTCCCACCTCCCAGGGGAAGTGTGGCAAGATAACACTTCAGCAGAATGCAGGGGCATGTTCCCAGTAGAGTCAATAGTTCATGATGACTTCCTATAAAGTCTCATTCCAAGGGCTCCCTTAACTGTTCAAGTTAGCATGCTAAAGTCATTCTTCTTACTATTCTTTGTCAGAGTTATATTTGAAATTTGTATATCCCGTTCTTTACCCAGGTGGGGCCTTAGGAACCTTGACATCATTCGTGCTTTATAAACTGAGAACTGTAGGCAGTATTATGCCTTCAGCTTAGTTTTGATGGCAGATCTTATTTGTCTAAGTAACATGTTACACAGGTGAAGCAAATAATACCAGTAAATAAATTTAACATAAAAAAACACAGTCACATTTTTGTGTGTGTGTGTTTTGATTGTTTATAAGGAAAGGAGCCCAGAAGACATTGAATGATTTGTGAAACATTTAGCCAAGTGGCAGGAAATAGATAGTATTTCCAAGGAATTTAAATTTAAATGTTTTAATTAATTAATTAATTTATTATTGTTGTTACTATTTTGCTTGTGTGTGTGTGTGTGTGTGTGTACGAAAGAGAGAAAGAGAGAGAGAGGGAGAGAAATTACTACAACATGCCACTTGTATGGCAGGCACCCTTTTTGCTGAGCCACATCACTGCTATAACTTATAGAGATTTTATGGTTTTTTTTTCTTAGACTTTTTCCCTAAGATACCATTGTTTGCTATTCTCTTCAACCTTTACATGCTTGAAATCAAAGATATTTTTAAAATTTTCTTTAGAATCCAGTTAAAATGAGAAATTTTAAATCCTTTGAAGTGAAAATCCTCCTCTAAAGCTCCCTGGAATTTGATTTTCACACTATCTCTTGCCCTATACTCTAGGGATTTTCTCTTATGAAACAGCAACATCTAGAAAGGCCAGGTCTTCCTTTCATGGCCTACCACTGCCTATCTCTTATATATCATTAACTAACAAATCTTTTAAGACCTATTTTCTGAATCCTGGCTCATGCAGTTGGGATGAAGAGTTAGTGGTATACACAGCGCTTCTGCTGTCTACTTGACAAGTAAGCTATATACTTTGCATCCCAAGCAATCTCCTTTCAGAATTATTGTCTTTTTATTTCAAAGCCAGTTAGCTAATAAAATAATAATACTAAATATAGTTAACATATGCGATGTCACAGCCTGCATTTAATAATAGGAGCTTACAGGTAGTTAAATGGAATAAGTAATGTCACTAAAGCAGATCAATTAACACAGAATCTTGTAGTTTAATTAGACACTAAATGCTGCAATCTATACTTGAACTTCCTTCTTTGCTGTTCCCATTTGTACCTCCTTTCTGCAAAACTGTAAGGAGGATGGCTTAAACTCACACTACCATTTCAATGTCTATAGACTTGTGCTGTTCTGTTCCAAACCATCACATGAACTTCAATCTGTAGAACTACTTGAGTTGCTATCATTGTGGCTCTGGCTGGTCTTGGTGGATCTATCAAATCTAATGTTGATCAGACAACAAAATCACATCTTCTTGCTTCGTACTTTGATGTTTGGTTGTTGGGAGATTCCAACTTCTATTGCAAATCAAGAGAACTAGCTACATAATCTACTCAAACCAAAAGTGGCAAATTGTCTTAAGAAATCACTTACAATGGGCACCTTACTGAAGAAATTTAAGCACACACACACACAAAAATACGCATTTACTGTAGAATTTCCATAGTCAGAATCTAACTAATCCTTCAGAATCAAGACAATACTCAAAAAGTCATTTCTTACTACTCTAATACATATTGGATACTCAGTAAAGAAAGTCAGATAATCAGAAACAATAATATATTATTAAGAATATCTAGCAATATATTGACTTTTCATATATTAAAAGTCAAATGTATTTTTGAAATATCAAATCTATTACCTAGCATAAAAAGTGGTAGACCTGTCCTTAGTACTGTTCTAGGACTAGAGAGCTGGTGTCTAACATCTAATTTAACAACAACAAAAAAAATGGTAAATGTCCATTACTAGCAATCTCTGATTTTAAGGAAATACAAAAGAGATATTGAAGTGAAATACTCATTATTCAACTCTGAGAAATGACTGTGGAGACAGCAGAACTGAGTGATTACAAGCCAATGTATATTAGTTTAAGTGGTGGTAAACTGTGGCAGACTGGGATACTCCTATATGAAGTGACATTAGGACACTAGTGAATGATAACTTCTAAGGCAAACATAGCTTCTTAAGGAGAGAAATGTATTTCATCTGTTGGAGAATTGTTATCTTCCTACAATGTGTAAATGCTATAAGCATATGGCTTATTTTCTAACTCATTAAATGAAACAGAATAATAGATAGGGCCTAAGAGAGAGTGAATAATAATTAAAATTTCAGGATTCAATTATATTTGAATGACTACTATGGTTGAAATTCTATTGTGAACAAAATGTATGTGACTTGTCTCTTATTCATAAATGAATTTTACTATTTTAAACTAAGCAGTAATGCATTAGCTAAGCCTGCCACCTAGTGAAAATTTAAAAGTAATACTCATGCGATAAAGTATTATAGGACCCTTTATGTCTATAAAACATTATTTGTATTCAATTAAAGTATTCATTTATGTATTCATTTGCCTAATACATTTAATTATGTTTCTTATAAATACTGATGCCATAAATCTATTTCTTAGTCTTGATATTTGCTAAACACATTGTGAATGCTAAACAGTTTAGAAATAACATTATATAATAAGCCTCTTTTTTTCTTAGATACTAAGAATAGGATATAACAATACAGCAATTAATAAAGTAATATAATTAGTTTTATTTTATTCTCTTGCTTGCTACTTTATTTTATTATAAATACGTTTAATATAATTAAATCATTGCAAACGTAAATCAAATAAAATAATCACATCTTTTTGCTTGATACTGTGATGTTTGGCTGTTGGGTATGTAGATAGTTCTGTCCTAGCCAGGTGCTAAAAAAGCCATGTTTAGAGAAACTGGGTCAGGTACTGATTTCTCACCCTTATCTTCCTTCTCCTTTAACATAAGAATATCCTGAGCACAGCTGCCTAGTGGGTGTGAGTAAATACTTAATTAGCTCTTGAAGGTAAGTGCTAAAACACCAGTCTGTCTTGTCTGGGATAGGGAGATGAAGGTCTCCTTGATATCTGTGATTGGGACAGTTTGATTGGCCAGCTCACCTCTTCTTTCCTCTGCCCAATAATACTAAGTGACCCTTAGAAAAAGATTCTCTGCAGCACCCCACTTGACCCTTACTCCCCATAAAAGTTCTGCTTGCTCTCTTTCTACAATAAAATCCCCTGTCAGTTTTCTTCCATACCAGATCTCTTTTGTAAGATACATTCTCTCTCTATAAAATTCATGCTTCAATTTTAGGAGACAAAGAACCTGGAAGGCACTGATAATAGTAGCTTCAGGGAACATTGGCATTTTGCCATGATAGTCCTCCAAATTATGTTCAATGGAGAAAAGAAATCTCCCTCAAACTCCAGGAATTGCTCTCCCATCTCAACACTATTTGATTGTTTTTAATAATTATGAAGCAAAAGTACTTTAGGTAAACCTTTAATTAAATTGCTTCCTAATTTCCTCTACAGGCTACTATCACAAAAAGTCTTCCAGTAATTTCTATGTTTTTTTTTTCCTTAATCAGTATAGTGGGAACAGCTTGTATATTCTCAACACTTCCTAGATGCTTGACAAATCTGTGCGTCAAGCGTACCCCATCACTAAACCACAAGTGAGAGCATTGGCTGGAGAGGTCATTGTGTCCTGCTACTGATCTAATGCAGATTTTGGTCTATTTTTTAAGAGATGACAGGCCTGTAAGTCGCTTGCATGTTCAGAGTGCTCATTATCTTACAAGTTCTGCCGCCAAATTTTGGTAAACAAAATCGACAATGCTTCTTATTGAAGTAAAATGAACACAAATGAAGCTTTGCAGGAAATTGCTCCTGAATTTTTACCATTTCAATATAACACCAGATTAACTGCATACTTAAGGAGCAGTAAACATTTTTACTGTGTTCTATGCAGAGAAACTTTTCTTTCTTAGACATTTTCTCCTCTCCTTTCACCTCATACCTGTTCCTAAATCTGCCTGTTTGTCACAGATTGGTTAAAACAAACAGTACATCCTAATAATACTGTTTTCTTTCTTAGGAACACAGGTGGATTCTGTTAAAATTTCAAACCACCAACCAAAAACATCAATAGCTTAACCTGGCTATTTTTAATCCAATTTTGATGTGCTTATTTAAATTTAGCTTTTTCACAAACCTATGAAAATAAGATTTTTTGTTTCTTAGTTTTTTAAGACAGGGTTTCTGTGTGTGTGCTACCACCACCTGGTGGATATAATTTGTAAGAGAAATGGTGTGTGTGTGTGTGTGTGTGTGTGTGTTTATGTGGGCATATACAGCTGTATGTACACGTGCACATGCACATGTGTGCACATTTATGTAAAGACTGCATGTTATTGTCAGGTATCATCCTCAATTGATATTTACCTTATTGCCAGTGTCACTCACTAAACAGAGAGTTTAGGGATTTGTCTAGATTACCAGCCAAGGAGCCCCAAAGACCCCACTTCTCTGTGCCCTAAGCTTGTAGAGTTCACCTTCAGGTTGCTGAGTCGGCTTTCTATATGTGTTCTGGAAATCAGAACTCAAGTTCTCATGTTCATGAGACTTTACCCACTGAGCCAAAAAAGTTAAATTTGAAAGAAAGGCACTAAATTTCTTTCCATTTGGAAATCATATATATATATATATATATATATATATATATATATATGTGTGTGTGTGTGTGTGTGTGTGTGTGTGTGTGTGTGTGTGTGTGTGTGTGTGTGTACATCTTCATCTTGGAGGAGGTGTGCTAGTGTTTCTACTTAGCTGTGGGAAAAGGAGATAGTAAGATAGACATTAACAGACACAGACTTGGCACCAGTCTTCTCAATGATTTTTAGTCTTTAGAAATGGTTTTTGAGGAGAAGGGTATCAACGGATTAGTATCTAGGAATCTGATTTCTGAGTAAAGTAACAGACATATTCTATTTCTTCATGCTTTTCTCTAGGAACTCTGGAGATTTCTGGGTAGTGGTATCCCAGATTTTCATGCTATAAAGAAGTCTACCACTATCAAGTAAACAAACATACAGAGAGAAAGAGAGAGAGAGAGAGAGAGAGAGAGAGAGAGAGAGAGAGAGAGAGAGAGAGAGACCAAGTACCTATTCTCTGTATTCCAAGGGAACATAGGTAGTTTAAACTACATAAAGAAATTTGTTTTTATATGTTTTAAGTAACTCAGTACACATGCAGTGCTAAAGGTATATTTGTGGTGATTTAAAGTATAATTTAGACATAGTCTACATGGCACATTGAGCAGAATACTAAGACTCAGTGGCTTTGGGCATAGGTAAATTCCACTACACAGAAAGAGATGAGAAGCAAAAGTGTAAGATGCAATAAGGAGAGAGTCTTAGAGACAAAGATGACCAATTGAGGAGGGACTGGTGGGGATAGTACTAAGCTTTGGGAAGATGTGCCACTGCTGAGGTTCCTTGTAAAGCAAGCTAGCAGGGAAACAGAAAGGTAACAGAAGGTTGATCTTTTAGGATATAGATTCTGTCTCTTCTTAGATTGTCAGATCTCTGTGTATAAAGTACAGCTGGAAGACTGAACTCTTGCCTCTGATTATTGGTGCTGGTTAACTGACAGATCAAAGTCTGCTATTCTGGTGCAGACTGACTGATTGGAATTTCATAAGTAAAGGAAGCCGGAATGCTGCAAATCTAGAGCCAAGTGTCATCAGGCTACCTTCAGTCTCCTTAGCCTTTTATTGCTCACCTTTAGTTGACCTAATATTCTCATAACTATTAGCTAGAATGCTTTTGAAATCTCCTTTTGAAACCCAACATGTCACTAGCTTCTGCCATCCCAAAAGTTAAAAATACTATCAGAAAGCATCAGAGACCTACAGCAAAGGTATCTCTGTTTTGGTGTAAGTCATCCACCAGACACTTCCAATTATGTATTTGAACATGCTTTGATTTTTTTACTTTTCTTTTTATTTTGTATCTATAAAAACTTTGTGAAACTTTTTCCATCCTGGACCATGTTATTTGGGACAACCTGAATCTATGTTGCTGGGCCATGGTCTGTCACATTTGTCTCTAGCTTAATCTTTTACTCCCCGTTAGAGGAGAACTGTGATTTATACGGATACTGCTAAGATTCTTATAAGCAAACCCAGCAGGTAAAAAGGAACACATCAAGACAATAGCAATTAAAAGGCCTTTGCCTAGGATTTGGGCATCAGACATGTCTATAATCCCAGAAATAAAATTGCAGCTGGGGAGTCAGAGGCAAGTGGTCTTCCAGTTAGATACTAGCTTGATGTACACAGTGAAAACTTGTCTAAAAACAAAGTAAGTAACAAAATACCTTTGTAGAGATGGGGATAAGCTAAGTAGTTGAAAACATGTTCAGTATTTTTCAAGGGACTGAAGTTTCCTTGGTTCTCTATGTTCCCTAATTTCCCATTGGTTAAAAAATCAGAAAGAAAAGAAAAAGACCTATTCGAGCTATTCTGTTGAATTAATTTCTTTTTACATAAAACACATCAACCTGGAAGCTCCTTGTGGTTCTGTCAACACTGTACAACTTTAGAACCACTAATCACACTGATCAGAAGAGAAGGGACAGAGAGATAGGGAGGCTTTAATAATCTGTATTAAAATGGCACACTTGTATGTCACATTGCAGAAAGAAATCTACTTATACTTATTAATAGTTTAGCATGTAAAAATACTAATGACTTTTTCTGAATTAATGATCCCTCATTCCCCAGTGCAGATGCTCTGGAAGAGTGCAAGGTTAATGCTGGCAGACACTAACTCGACTCAGCATTTCAAGAAAAATCTGAGACAAGACATCTTGAGAATGAGAAATGGGGAAAAGAATGATTACAGGGGAACTCCAGACATTACGAGTCTTTGAAAAGTTACTGATTACCTTACCAGAGGGGCAATACTGAGTTCTGCAATGATTGACAGACAACCTCTGCCCCATCCTTACCTCATGAAGTCTACTGGCTGAAAATGAGAGGGAAAACAAGTTATTAGGATGTTAATTAATCCACTGCTTTGTCATGTCACTGACTCTTTGGCTAAAGAACAACTTAAAGATTCAACTTCAGTCTCTTCTTATTCATGTTTAGTTTCAGGCAACACAAAGACAATTATTTACTTATTTATTTTTAATTATGTTTGTGTTTGTATGTAGGTATGTGCACATAAATGCAAGTGCTCACATTTGCCAGAAGAGAAAGTTTGATCCTAGAATTATAGGCAGTTCTCAGCTGCTGAACATGGGTGCTGGGAACCAAACTCTTGTCCTCTGAGAGAGCTCTATTTGATAAGGATTAGGAGTGATGGATTTGTTGGAGTAGGCTTGACTTTGCTTGAGGAAGTGTCACTGTGGGTGGGCATTGAGATTTCAAAAGTCTCTGTCTCTCTATGTCCTCTACTTCTCCAGCACCATGCTCCCCCACTCAATGATAATAAAAAGGCTAGCCCCTGAAACAGCAAGCAAGGCCTCAATTAAATGCTTTCTGTCATAAGAATTGTCTTTGTCATGGTGTCTCTTCTTAGAATTAGAAGAGTAACAATGATACTTTCTTTTTTTTTCTTTTGTTTCTTAGTGAATTCAGAAGTGCACTAGGTCCAGAATAACACTGGGACCAAGAGCAAGTTTCCTGTTCAACATGCACTAAAGGGCGAAGTTTTCTGCTTTACTCTGGTTTCTTCTGAAATAAAGTAACTGTCTACTATCTCTGTCAGTTTATCAGAGGAATAGATACTAGTATTTTCTGTTCTTTGTATCTTGTCGATTCTGCAAATTTTATCACTTTTCAAGAAATATCTGCCAGGCAGCCCTGGAACATGATATTCTGTAACTCAGACTCTAGAGAAACAAAGACAAAATATAGAAAAGAGTCTTCAAAAAATACAAGTGTTGGTAATATCTTCCTAGTACTTGTAATATAAAAGACCTTTTCAATCTATGAACAAGTCACTGATTGATTGATTAATTGATTGATGATTGATTGACAGACAATATTTGGTATAGCCCAGGCTAGTCTTATATTTGCTAGGAAACAAAATATGATACAAAATATGATTGCTTGATCTTTCTGCCTCTACTTCTAGAGCGCTAAAGTTTCCTAGTAATATCACCATGCTGAGAATTGTGTGATGCCAGGCATCTAACCCAGTGCTCCACATACAGTCTATCCAAGGAACTTCTAGGTGAGTTAATGTATTGCATGAAAATTATTTGTATTTTTCTTATTTTTAATAGCTACATATTTTATATTCTATCTCCTTCTATTAAAAAAATAAAAAATATGAGAACTAAGAAACAAGTACAAGCATGAGGATGTACTTTTGATATGGAAGGTTTGAATGAAAAATAAAAGACAAGACAGTATTTTTGTTTAATAAAATAAGGTTTGTCCCAAGAAAAGTTTATTCCATAAAGGAAATTGTTAACAAAGAGAAAAGTGCATATCATGAAAGACCCAAGTAAATCACAAAGGATTGTGGGGGATAAATCTTAAGAGAATATGTGTAATTAAGGATATTAAAATTCCTAAGACATTTACCCACGTGGTGGTAGTAGATACCTTTAATCCTAGCACTTGGAAGACAAAGGCTTGTAGATCTCTGTGAGTTCAAGGCCAGCCTGGTATACAAGAGCTAGTTCCAGGACAGGCTCCAAAGTCACAAAGAAATCCTGTCCAAAAACCAAACCAAACCAAACCAACCAACCAAAAAAACAAACAAACAAAAAAAAAACAAAACAAACAAAAAAATTCCTAAGATATCTGACAAGTTCTTATTTTTCAAACACCTTGTTGTTGACTCTTTTGCTCCTGTATCTTTTTATTTGCTGATTGTACTTTAATACATTGCAACTGCTCTCTGGTGGCATGCTTTCAGAGTCCAGCTCCTAACTATAGAGAACCAGAAATATGATCCTTTCAGAAGCTAGGAAACAGACAAAATCAAGCTGGCAAAGGAGGCAGGCATGTTTGTTGGAAGAGCTATTGTTTTCTTACAAACCTTGTTTGCATTTGATCATAAAGCTAATTCCTGGACATTGGTCACTTATTTTCTGAAAAATCTCAAGGGAGGGCAGTTAGGAGCAAATCAACACTAACTGGCTAACAAGCAATGTCCTCAGGGACATTTCAATGTCTTCAGAGATATTTAAATTATGTCAAGGAGGAAATTTGCATAATCAGAATATAATCAGGCCAGACAGGGTATGGTGCTGTAGAACAATCTTTGTACACTGTAAATTTGTATTATTCTCATTGGTTAATAGATCTGACTGATCTATAACTGGGCAGGAAGAGATTGGGCAGGAAAGCTTGACTTAGCGAAGAAGGAAATGTCTGAGGAAATGCCATGATACACAGAGCGAGGAGGATGGAAAGTTGATACATTAGGTAGTCAAGCCTCGGGGCAGCACATAGATTAATAGAAAAGGGCTAAGTTATAAGAGCTATGGAAGAATAAGTCTAAGCTATCAGCTGAGCATTTATGCTTTTTTGCTGGCAAGACAGAAATGTCTGCCCATGGTGGGGCATGTATATAATCCCATGACTCTTGAGCTTGAAGCAAGACAATCATATATCTGAGTTCTGCCAGGACTTTATAGTGACTTACTTTTATACAGCCACCAACAAAGATGGGGTAAGGTGTGATGTAAGAAAAATTCTCATGCCTGATTACCTGACACTGAATAAATGCCTTATCATCTTGGCTTCTACTTGCAATCTGTTTACGTTTGCTTAGGGGACAAGCATTTTCCAGGAACTTTCACCTAAGTTTAGAGTATCAACACAAATCCCTCAAGGTTGAGGCATAAAAACAAATGAAGGGAATCCTAACCATCTTTATAGAAAATTGATACTGCATGTATTTCATTTGTCTGAGAATTTCACTTTCTGGATAGATATGTTAAAAATGTTTATATTTACCAAAAGAATTAAGAAAGTTCCTAAAATTATCTCTGATAAAGAAATGAGGGATTTCCCTACTTTTGATCTGTTGGTTTTTTTTTTTCTAATCTAATATGACACTTACAGAACTCATGGACACCTTTCTAATTATCTTTAAAAAAAAAAACAGAGATAGTGCTTAGCCTAACTACTTGCTGGTGGACATATATGCAGTTTTCTGCCAGAAATCTGACTCACAAAATTTCTCTGACTCACCCTGAAGGGTACTTGTCTGTGATGGCAAGGGAATATCTTGAGGCAGGAAGGATCATATTTTTATTTTATTTTATTTTATTTGTTTTTTTTTTTT
>NC_022013.1:31263515-31289939 GCF_000317375.1 Microtus ochrogaster | reverse complement strand
TCTGTAGACCAGGCTGGTCTCGAACTCACAGAGATCCGCCTGCCTCTGCCTCCCAAGTGCTGGGATTAAAGGCGTGTGCCACCACCGCCCGGCTAGGATCATATTTTTATAACATCTCTACTCAACTAAAGCTATGACAACAGAGACAACTACTTCTGACAATCTTATAGGGACCAAGCTAAGACAATGTTGAATTGGACCATAGCTTGGACAGGATTTCTCTATTCTTCAAACCTCTTGCCCCATGACCCAATTCTTTGTCTGTTTAAATTCAAAGGGCTCAACGATGATCTGAAGATGAAGTTTGGAATACTGGATCCTGCTTTTGATTGTTTTGTTTGTAGGACCCTAATCCCTTATTCTCAAAGGGGTGAGAAAAAATTTCCTAGCAGGATATTTTCCCAAGAAGATAGTGGCCTTCCCCTCTCCCAGGGGAGATTCCCAGCACAAGGTCACTTAGCTTAACCCAGCCAGCCACCTGGCCCAGGCTGATAAAGATGACCTCACTCAGAAACAGTGGTCTTGCTCTAAGAACAAGGAAAAATCTGACTTAGCAGGATGGGGGGAGCAAAAGTCCTTGCACCCATGCCAAAGCAGCTTCAAAGAGTCTCTTTGTAGTTATGCCTTTAAAAGCTTACCCCACAGAGGAGATACAACTCCTCTCTACCTCACTATAACCAGAATGGAGATGTTTGTATTATGCTCATTAAAGCTTGCTTATTACAGTCTGGGCCTCTCTGGTGGTCTTTCTCTGGGGGTTGTAATCTGGGCACAGCATTATTCAGTGTACTTGATTAAATCTCCTTTCCCTGCTTTTCACCATTCCTCAGTTCATACAGGTAGTTTCCATTGTCAAACTGACACATTTGATATTAAGGAATCCTAGAGGAGTGATTTCCTCCTGGACCATGTCTGTGAGGCATTTTCTTCACTGTTAACTGATGTAGGCCTATTTCGCTCTGGGTGGTGTCATTCCTCAGAAGGTAGGCCTGGATGTATAAAACAGCCAACTGGACAAACCAGGGAAAGAAAGGCAGGAGACAGTGATCCTCATTGTCCTGCCTTGTGCTCCTGACCTACTGCCTGCACAAACAGACTGTAACCTTTAAACTGAAGCAAAGTGTTCCCAATGCCCAGATTGCTTTGGCACAAGGTGTTCATTACAACAACAGAAACAAATTAGGCATCTTGTCTCTTACTTGGCATATAGGGATGAGTGTCCAAACCTAGCCTGTTAAGCTGTTAGAGCCTGAGGTTTGGCCCTAGAACCCCTGGGCTAACATTAATCACAACAGTTTGACTCAACCTTTCTGAACTAGTTTCTCCAGCAGAGGGATGTAGATAACAGACTATTTGCTGATTGATTTGGCTTTAACACTCTGTCACTGTGAGTGATTCATACCCTTTCTCTTTGTATTGCTGGAGAACACAGGAGTCTTTTTGTTAGCTGTTAGATTTGCAGAATTTAATTGAAGAGCAATTTTATTAGTTTTTGCAAGTAAAACAACAGACAGGTAAAAGATATTTCAGCAGCAGCTGGGAATGAAAAGATAGATTTAACAAGACCAACTTCTTTAAGTTTTCTTTGTCAGAATCACTGAAGTCCTCAGGCTAAGCTTAGAACTTTGTCAGTTGTCCACCCCATGGGGATTGGGTAAGATGCTTTCAGAGTTAGCATGGAATTCTGAGAAGTGAAAGAGAATTTAGGATTTGGTCTGATATTAGAAAAAAAATAATAGAAGGGGGAAAGAAAAAAAATTATAATTTTACTCTGCAAGTTGGCTGCTTTCTTAGTGAAGATGTCTAAGACAACATAAGGAGTGAGGGAATGAAATTCAGTCTGGACAGAGAGAAGAAAACCCCTCACTCAACTAGGAAGAGTGAAACAGTAGGAGAGCCAGCTGATGGCATACAGAGCAATTAAAGGAATATAAAGATTTAGAAGAGGTAGAAAAAAATAGAAAGTTAAAGCAAATTCAGATTGAGAGAAGAAACTGAGAGTTTAGAAGGTAAAACTACTCAGAGTTCAAGGTCATGACATTGACTAAGAGTGAGGTTAAGCTATTGAAAGGAATGTTTATATAGGACTACTGGTATATCCTTGTTAGAGTAGACTTAGGGTGGCAATAATCCACATTAAACTGTAAACTAAACCCTGTGAGCAATGCAGAAAAGTGACCAAGAAATAGGGACTGACACTACAAAATCAATGTGCTAAGTCTTACATAACTTGGCCATTTATTTGTATGGAGATATATCTTACACTGTAGGAATCTACAGATACTTTATATTCATTATGTAAGGCTAAGATATCTTTATTAACATGGGCTTGTAAGTTCCTAAGTCAATTAAAAACAGAAAAAAATTTCCCTGAAAAGTATTGTTATGTATATTTTGAAATAATGACTATGTCTCTATAGAACCCAGAAAAAGAAAGAAAAAAATAAATCCATTTAAAATTATTTTTTACCAGTTCTTGTAAAATTCTGTTGGAATTTATTCACCCTAAATGCGATAAAAATTATACAACTTCTAAAATAGCCTACTCTTTTATTTTATTTTTTTATGCTGGGATTAAAATGATAACATTTCCCCCTTCTTTTCACTACATCTAAATCCTCCTCTATACACTCTGCTGGTCTCTTTCAAATCAATGACCTTAATTACTTTAATTGTTAATAGATATATTCCTAAATATATTAACATAAGCTTTTCAGTCCCTATAAGGTTACTTGTACAAATATGGTTTCAGGACTGACCATTTGGAACCGGATGACCAATTGGTATACTCTTTCCTGGAAAAGACTGTTTCTCCTGTTCTTAGAATTTGTAGTTAGCTATAATGCTTTGTGTACGATTGTGCTCTCCTTAAAGACCTTACATTGTTTGTTTATTCATTCATTCATTCATTCATTCATTCATGAGCGCATGCAGACTTGCATCCATCAACCAGGTACTCAGAGAAGGGCTATTTTGTGTCAGTTGTCTATAATATATCTTCTTTGAATAACTTTGACCAGTTAGCTTCAAGTGATTAATTAGCACTTCTCAATAAGACAAAGATGAATTATTGTCTTGGAACCACATAATCTATTCAAAGAGAAGATAATAAAGATTAAACCAATCTTAACTCTGTCATGACAGAATTAAACACAGGACATTGGAAGTAAAATAGCACATTTAGTTTGAAACTTTCATCTCTGAAAGATCTAATTACCTTTTGCAAAGCATGGAAGGGGAAAAAGTATGTTTTTTTCTTACATTATTTACTGACTATGGATCTCATGATTGAATTAATTTCTTCTTTATTTCTCTAAAGTAATGAATTGCTAATAAAGATCATATTTTCAATATCTTACATTAGTTTCCAAAGCAATATTCAAGACAACCATATTAGTGGTATTCTGCATATTCTGTCACATTGTAAGAACTTTACAGTGTATATTCTTCCTGCTCAAGCTAAACTTCTTATGCAAATTCAGGGTATATGTTTCTGGCTGTGGCAGTATGATAGATTCTTTACATATCTTATAGTTAGTTGTTACTTTTCCATTTCAAGGTTCATTTTCTCAGAATTTTATGGTTGTGGGAAACTGAATTTCAATTAGGTTAGAAAGACATTAGGTCATAAAGTTAGTGATGTCAGAAGAGGCTCTAGGTGGGCATGGTACCAAATGGACTTTGCGGCTCTCTACAATAGGGTAAGTTTTTCGAATTTTCTATTCTGTCACAAGAACCTGGCAGTTATATGACTCCTGGTTATAGTAATAATGTCTAACATATATATTAAATTAATATATATTAAAATGCCAAATTTTTAAGACAATATATTTTTTATCTTGATAGCAAAATCATGATATTTTAAAATATTTAAGTTACAAGTAGTCTTGAAAGTGCTATATTGAGGTTTAGAGAAGGAAAGTCCTGAAAAATCATGGATCAAAATGTGACTGCATTTGGGACTCACACCTAAGTTACTACGTGTGAATTCTGAATTCAACCTATAAACAGAGATATTTGGACGTCACTGTCATTGCTACCAATGAAGGTATGTTGGTGAAGGGAAGAGAATGGTGAAAGTGTTGAGAAGATTTGAATTACTGTAATAATTCAGTAGGTCACACATTTCTTTTTTCAAAACCAGAAATAATGCAGTCTTTGATGCTGAAGTTTCACAGTATGTGCTAAATAAGTATCTACTTCATGATCAAATGACTAAAGGAAGGATCCAGGGCCAGGCTTCATGTCACACTGTCACTCCTCATGTACAGTTCGAATGAAATACATTACAAATGGACAACACGGGCTAGGCTTTAGACACATACCTGAAAAGAGTCTGTACGTTCACAATGGTTTTGGCATCTGCCATGTAGTCTTCCTCAGCACTCATGGTGCTCTCCTTGTCCACAACCACCATGTTGGCAGCAAAGGTCACGCCACACCTGAGCAAATCATCTAGGCTTTGATAAAAATCCCCAAGAAAAAAAAAGAATACAATTTTAAATAAATCACAATACTATGATCACTGTTCATATTTGTTTATCGTTAGGTTTATGTATGTTGTCTTTATAGATGAATTTATCAAGAACACAGACAGACATTAAGGAGAATTATAAGATAATATGATCTGGCGATATGCAAAATTCAGAATTCTGCAGATACCAACTGTTTCAAAGTATCCATATTTGGAATTTGTTTTTAGTGACACTATATAAACAGTAAAATAGAAAGTAAGTTAATGATAATTCATTATTACAGTTAGTGTACCACTTCAAGGACACAATATTAATATTGGTTGAAGATTCTAAAAAACTTTTTGTGAAAGTGTAAGAGGGGTAAAGACTATGCAAATTCAGATAACAAAGCTAATGTAGAAGTATGCTATAAGTATTTTTAATGCCTAGATTTATTTATTTAAAATCTATATACTGCAGATTCTTCCTACACTAGAAAAAGAGTAGGATATATGTATATGTATACCTACTTGTGATAAATAAAGCTAGAACAACTATTTATCAAGGGACTGAATAGCCAAAGATTTTTTGTTTGCCTGAGGTGACTAGAAAAACTAGGGTTCAAGCACTTATTATCTATTCTAGTCAGTTTTTCTTCCTGTCCCTGTAAAATTTCTTGACTAGCATTTTCCATTAAAAAAAAAAAGGATGTTTACCATTGAGGCTGAAACAGGGCAACTGTTTCACTGTCTTTGCTGTATACATTCAAAAAAAAAAAATACCAGGACAAAATCGAGTGGTACTATACTTGACCCCGTACAAGAATGTAGCAGTTACAAGGTTCAGTGAAGACAGATAAGAAGAAAATTAGTCCAGACCTCCTGATTTAAAATAGCAACATTAAAATGTACACAACTACAGTCGCTACCGATAGTTACTAAAGTTTGTTTCTAGAAATTACTTTAAAGCAGATGGTTGGTTCATAAAGCCATGTACCTCACAGTGGCATTACCAAGGCCTAAGCCTAAGACCTCCAGAAATAATTCAAGTATGTGGCAGGCCAGGAAGAAGGGATGAGGGAGGGCAGAGGGAGAGAGAAATACTGTGCTTAAATTTGGAGCTATTTTCTGTGACAGAGATTTTATAGCTAAAACTGTAAAATCAGAATTTCATTTTAAATAAATTCACCATGAGAAAACAGCCCAGAAACATAACATTCAATCAACACAATTTTCCTCAAGATTAAATCCCTAATATAATAGATTGACTTTAAGTGTAGGAGATTCATTGTACTTATTATTATTGCATCATAAAAGTATATTATAGAAAGCATCTGGCAGCAACTCAGGGTTTAGGCCAGTACTAACGAGCTTGTCAGCATTTGTAACTCCTTGGTTTAAGAGCCCTTGATCACTGGAAAATGCAGTTTCTCCTTAAGGAGAATATGATGATAACTAAGTCAACTCGCTTCTAGCGATTTCAACTTATCTCCTAATATTTCAGCCTTCAAAAGATTTTTCTCCATCAAAATTCTTGATTAGAATTTTAAAGGAAAAGGGAATATAAATTTGTAAGAAGTCAGTTTTGCTGAGTCAAAGAATAAATAATTGCACAAAACTGATGCAAACGTTGAACACAGATTTTCTTAAGTGGGATTGTTCTGACTTTACATGTTCTCAGGTGCATCTGTTGATTCCATCCTTAATCTATTTCCTGTTATAGGTTACTCAGGACTGCACATTATCACTAAATTCTGTGTTAGAATTTAGAGATAACAAAATAATTGAGATGTTATTAGTGAAACATTTGGAACTGCTATGCTATTAAACCTTTAGTTTTTCTAATTAACACCCTAACTTTTTTCGAGTATTCTATGAATGTATTTTTATGACTCTAGGCTATCTTTCCCCTCCCTGCTACTGCTCAACTGTGTATCATTTTTAAGTGTGGTTGCTTTACAAAGTTCAGCCACCAGATGGCAGCCAATGAAAAGCAATCCAAGAGAAATAAACCCTAAAGATACTCTAACCAGGGGTCCCTTTTTTTACCCTTCCATGACTCAGTTTTTCTAAGGACTGGAATGTGAAATTTGCAAGTATGAGGAAGTATTCTTGTTCCAAATAGGTTTTATATTGCATGGAAATTTCAAATAACACAAGCAAGAATTATACATGGACACTTCATATATAATTCCCTCTCTAATATATACACGTGCATATAGATATGGTGACCCACCTTAAATACTGACTAGTCTAAAATCAATCAACCTTGGTTCATCTTCTCCTTAGGAGCTTAATTCTCTAAGTTTCCTTTTTTATTAGCTTAAATACTTTACAATAGTATTTCATGTAATTTGTCTGGTGATAATTTACCTTTTTTCAATAATGGTGTCACAGCAGAGTATATTTATGTTTTATGTTACTGCATTACATAATTACATGCAGTACATAATTTCAATTGAGAAATTATATTATTATAAATTACTAAACATGCTTGAATAACTGGTCAAGCTATTTTTACTACTTTTATTTCAAGTTATTGTAATAGTCTCACTGCATTGAAATGTGGAATTTTTAAAGCATTTTTTGATTCCTTTAGCAATAATATTACTGCAAAAAGTGCTCCTTTTGCAAGAGACATAAGACTGAAAGAGCTCTTCAAATGGTGTGCATCTGACCAGTTTGACATGCAGCAATGTCTGTTGCAATTCAGCAATGAATTACGGTTTAGGCAGTATGATAGAAGATGCAGAACAGAGGGGCATGAGCTCTGCAAGCATGGGTCACCATATTTACTGTATCAACACGACAAAGTAGACGCATCATGCAGGACCAAGACACAGCACTTGACAGACCACAGGACACTACACTACTCATGTGCCATAGACATTGTCACCTACTTGTCAATAGAGCCCACCATGTAGTAAACCATTGGAAACCAACAGATTGCATCCAGAAAATGCATATCTGGCCTATGTAGCAGATGGGTTACAAAATGAAACACAGTGTCACAACAGAGGCAGCACTTCTAGGAAAGGGAAGCAAGTTCATTTAGTTTGCATTTCCAAAACCAAACACAAGGTACATCCTAAACTGCTATTTTGCTAAAGAATATCATTTGCACTTCTTATGAACCACAAAGTACACAAAGAAATGTGAAGTATAAATTAGAAACATTATGGCATAATTCTACAAAATCTTTCATGATTACTCTTAGTGAGTACTTAATGTTCATCGATTAGTTCAGTTACACAATGCAGAAGAGGATTTGACAATGAAGAGCAAATGGTTTTGTTTTCTTAGATAACCTCAAGCACCACAAATGCCTCTAAGAAGTAATTGGTAAGCGTGAGACTCAAAAGAGCTTTGTCAAAAGGCATGTATATAATCACAGCATGCTCCATATCTCAGTGTGTCGGGCATAAGGTCTATATATGCATGGAAAACTGTGTTATGTAAAGTTACACTGACATTTATCTGATGTAATGGTGAGCAAATGTTCATTAAGACCAAAATCTTTACTTATAAGATCAACAAAGGAAAGAATCATAAAGTTCAAATGTTCTTAGAAATCACTTAAAAAGTTATATCCACTTCATAGCTTTTAGTTTATAATATTCAGCATATACAGATTCAAAGTTTATTCAATGAGCAGTAAAATGTATTCTTTTATATTTATAAAACTGCATCTGATTAATTTATAAGATATGTAGAATCTTAACTACATAGATAAAATCATGAAAACACAATATGTTTCATTCTTTAAAAAGACAGGTGGTAGAACTGGAGAATATTACAGAGGTAATATTTACATTGGGTTTTGAAAACTGAGTAGGGATTTGGCAAGTACAACAGAGCAGGGCAATTCCAGGTTAAGGTAATGAGAGAGAGTCTTTGCCATTTCCCAGATACTGATCCCCAGTTTGATCAATTCTTTTCCTAACTGTTTTCTTTCTGCTATTGTCCCTCCTATTTCCTTGAAGTCTAAAGAAAAAGAAAGTACAATACAGTAATGTATTAACAAAACTTTCCAAATGATGATACTATTAAAATTTTTCCTGAATTTCTTCCTCCAGTGAATTTATTTGCAATAGTGAATGAACCGGTACTTTTACTTTGTTTTAATCTACATAATTCAGTTTTGAAAATATTGAATTATTTAACTGATAAATCATATTCACTTTATGTAGCCATTTCTAGTTTAATTTCCATATAGCGTGTTATGCACACATTTAGATGGCTTTTGGGCATCATCAGTTTTGTCAAGATCCCAAGCATTACAGAGTAGATATTATTATCAGATATTTATTATCCTTAAAGATCTTGATAAATGATGATTTGAATCAGTATTCTAACACATACATTTGTGGGATATAGGATAGAGATCTCAATTCTATTTGTAGACACTGTTGCTTCTCAACATAGAAAGATAATGTTTTGGGGATCTCGATAAACTTCATAATTTTAGAAGATTATGTAAGGATGCAAGCACTAAAAGTACTGAAAGATCAAGATGTTTTGGGTCTTAAAAACATTTTTGGGCTAATCTTACATTAATAGCTTGTTTTTGTTTTTTTAAGTGCCATTCTTAATTGGTAATTGTAGATATGTACATGTATTTAATGATATCTAGTTTAATCTGCCATATTCATTTAGGTTAAGATTATATCAATACTTTATACTATCTCTCTGCACAAATTTTCCCACTGAGTCTCCAGTCTATGCTTTTCTGAACTATTTCATAATAGATCATTGAGTTCAACATGAGACGTAAATTTTTCTAAGAAACAAAGTGTACCCAGGTCATTGTGGCAAATAAGGCTTTAAGCTATGACTGCCATCATGTGAAAGATAAAATTCAAGGTGAGACCTTCATAGATTTCTTTTTCATCCTTTGGTTGAAGAGATGACAAACTTTAAATGTGTGGGGGGAAAAAAGGTCTTTTTAACGAAAACTCATCAATGTTATTTACAACATGTATTTAAATAAACCAGAAGTCTTCCAAATTGTTCAAACTTGCTTTTAAATAGGGATAATACTATGCATCTTCATGTGGTTTCAGCTATCACAAGGGAAAATCAAGTACCCTAAACTTTGTAAATACATATTTTTGATGAAAGACACTAACTTTAAGACTCCTCTATGATGTAAAAGAAACTAGAAATTTAAAGAAACAATTTTGCATTCATATATTTTGTAACTGTTGAAAGTTGACAACTGTATTTAAAACACCAAGCTACTTAATAATTGAATTTTCCTAATCACTGGGAGACAGTGAATTAGCAAGCATAATTATACATTGAGAAGCATTAATATTGAGAAACTAAACAAACACATAGAACATTCATCACAAATATGTTTCTTGTCTCTATTTTATATCATGTTCCAAAAGTACAATGAAAACTTTAATATACAAGAAAATTATTAATAAAACAAAATAAAATGTGTGACTTTTTTTCTGGTTGCCAAATAGAGAATCCTATTTTGTCTATTAAATATGGCATGAAAGAATCATGGTGAAAAAAAAAGAAATGTGATGAAAGGATCAGATGACTTATCTATAAATTTTATAAAAAGCATATAAAAATGTAAAATTTATTATTTATACAAAATAGATGAATCACTTATTACACACAAAGAAATATTTTAGTTTGTTTAATCTAAGAGACAGTGATAAATATGTCAATTGATGCAGATCAGAATAAATTCATAGACCAAAGTTAAAAAAAAACAGAATTACCAGTTATAAGTAAGATAAAATAACAAAAATATTCAAAGCAGTCAGTGTTAATAAATAGAAGTGTAAAAGTACACTTGGTAATTACAGCTCTATCTATAGAGTCTACTAAGTACACTGACTGTGAATACAAAGACTTGTATCTTTATAAATCTCTCACAATGACACTGTATATTAAAACACAAAGTAGCTCAGTAAAGGCTCATAAATTTTACCAATTTTCAAAACTCAAGAGCAAGTTTCCTATCCAAATAAACTAATACACACTATTTTTGCTTCATCTCTAAGGAAAGAAATTAATATATTTTTATTAGCCAATCTTATATAATCAATATTTTACAAGTATACTTTCAGGTAGTTGATTTATTTTTTAAAATTGTTTGATCAGGGGCTGTAGAGATGGCTCAGCAGATAAGAATACACACTGCTCTAGCAAGCACCTGAATGACTCCCAGCACCCACAAGGCAGCTCACAACTCTATAACTTTAGTTACAGGGAATCAAACGCCCTCTTCCCTGCTTTGGAGGATCCAGTCAGACAAATGTTGCATAGGAATGCTTGCAGGCAGAACACCCATATACTTATAATTTTTTAAAAAACATTAAGTTGCAAATCCTTAAAATCACTGTGCACATGTGTGTGAGCGTGCATGTGTGTGTGTTCAGTGAGTGGGATCTCTCACATGGTAAGCATGCATTCATTCATTGAACTATGTCTCCACATAATTTTTTCTTGTCCACTGGGTTTATATATGACCTTCCAATAACTTAAATAGTATCAATGTCAAACTTTTTAACAGGAGAAGAAATTTTAGCATTTCTGGGTTGTCACATAAATTTGATCTTGCCTTAGTATGCGACACATATTATCTAAGTCTGGGAATAACTTAAATTTCTTACCATTTACAAATTAAAGAAAAAGGGAGGCGAGGTACAAGAATAAATATCATCTAGGCTGCTCTAGAGGTTAAGCTTAGATCTCATTTTGTCTGCCTCAAACAAAAGGATAAGGGGCGTATTTATCTTGCATTTAGCAATTATTTACAAATAAGCTGAAATGTTTACATATTACATGCAAAGAGGTAGATTGATATAAAAATGATTAGTGTAAAAATTAATGAATTCAGCATGCATCTCACTCATTTATGTTTGTTTGTTTTTGTTTTTGAAGACAGGGTTTCCTTGCGTAGCCCTGGCTGTTCTGGAACTCACTTTGTAGACCAGACTTGACATGAATTCACAGAAATCCATCTGCATCTGTCTTCTGAGTACTGGGATGATTAAAGACATGCGTCACCCTGGCCTGGATACCCCCACTCCACTTTGAGCTTGCTCCATCTCCTGCTTTCTGGTACATTTTTGTCTAACTTTGTTTAATATATTCCAGCTTTTATTGTCAGCTAAATTACAGCTGGGTGACCTTTAAGGTAGTGTCTTTAATAAATATATTTGAAATCTTTCTAGCACGGAACATCGAGGAGAACAGATGGTGTCCCAATCAGAACTGACATCACTCTGATGAACTGTGGACAGATCAGCACTGCTCTGCTGAGGCACAGAAAAGATGTTTTCAATGTGCCAGGCATTGAAATAAACATTGAAATGTGTAAGTCTTTTTGTTTGGAATTATTCTGTAACATCTATTTTATACTGTTATGTGTTTTAAGTATTAACATTTTAATACTTCATATTTATGACACATCTGTTTCTATATGGAATAAATTTTGCCTTTTCGATTAATTTATCTCCACAGCCATTCACTTAATATTATCTTCACCACTGCTCATTTAAACTTTGTCAAACCCCCAAATTAAGTAATGCTTGCCAAAGTAGGAAGGGTCGTGATCAGAAAAGTTATTGGATATGGATCTATCTTAAAGAGAATAACATCATTTTATATAATTTTGTACAACAAATTGCAGAACAGAAGCCATTTCAGAGCAACAGGTGTTTCATTGTTTCCAAAGGGGAGAAAAGATTGCATAGGACTCCCTGGAGCATTAGTTATTGGAGTTCAGGTTTTGATTCCTCATTCTTCATCAAAGGAGCTGAAGGTAAGTAAAAATGTTAGATGTCACTTTGGAGACATACCCAGGAAGCTGAAGGTTTTATAACATGTCCTTGCAATTTAGTAAATAAATTGAAACAATTATAATACATAGTGTATGCTAATAAAACAACCACTCTAAACTTAAGTAGAATTTTGCTTAGCATAAATCAGCAAATAACAGCACCATGTTGAAATTTATAATCCAAACCATCAGCAATTGGTAAGGGTGATATATCTCCAATGGGTAAATATTGGAATTTAGACTAGATTGTTGTCTATAAAACTAACTGAAAACAATACATATTGTCTGTACATTTGTAACTAAATCTCACCTTAGGTAAGATACAGAGGAAAGAACAATGAATTAGTCATTGCATAGCTGGACCTAATTCTAAAATTGACCTTGGGAACATTACCTAGATGTCATTACATCTTCAGCTCTGCTTCATACCATCCATAAAAAAAGTTTATTCAAACGTTTAAATTAAATGCAAGCATTAAGATTGCTAACTTCCTGAGTACATTTCTCTGGAGCGATGATTTCTATGTATTATGTTTATATAAAATATAAAATAAAATACAAATCTCAAATATGATGATTTGTAATGAATATTTAACATTCACTATTATTATAACTATATACAGGGAAAGCCTACCAGCTTTTTAAATTGATCTTCATGGTTTCATTCAATTAAGAGAGTACTGAAAGGCGATATACATAGAAAAAGTGACCTTAAAGAGAAATAGTAACCTGTCAGTAATCCAGATAGTGGAACTTTCATACATTTTGTGGGATTAATCACATTCAGAAAAAATCACAGAACTATATAATCTTATTGAATGAACCAATACTCTAGGATTCAGAAATGACAGTGACTTTTCCTTCAAAATATAATGGAATTTATTAGATTTTGAATGGAATGGTTTGAACCATGTTTGATATGATAATGAGGTAAAGGGGAATAAATGGATGAGTTAAGACTACTTTATAAGAATGGAGACTAAGAATGAGGAGTATACTTCTATTTCATAAGTAGGACATTATTCCAGAAGAAAATGAGTATTTTTAGAGGTGGTCAGTGAAAAGTTACATATCAGGAACCAAAATGTAATATTGAAATATTGTGAGGGAGAGGACAGACTGGTCCAGCTTGAGTACTATCAGAGGATATTCTGAACACAGTCTACTTCTTTCTTTTGATGGTCTTCTATATTTTTATAACTGGGGGCTTTAACTGAGTTAACCTTTCTAGTCATTCACCATGAGGCTACCACAGTAGTCTGCGATGGCCATTTTTTATATTGTTTGTCGCATTATAAGGGCATCCCATAGAAAATCAGCTCCAAACTAAATATTTTACTTAGTTAACTGAAGTGTTTATAGTAACAACTTGGCTGCTCTGCAGCTTCTCCCCAGAGAACCTCTAGAATTCAGAGTGTATTGAAAAAACTGAGAAGGAGCTTGACAATTCTTCAGTTGTTATGGCCATACTACACACTGATTGTCAAGCTCCTGGCATTTGCTTTCATATGATTTAATATCTGTTAACACTGTGCTCATGACAACTAATTTGTTTACACTTACAGTGAAGGGCACTGTAACTTTAAAATAAAATAATTTTGACCATTTCATTCAGGGACCTATGTATTCATCTGTAGAATTTCCTAAATGCTTAAGTAGTCATATTTTAAAAAGTAATCCAATCAAAAAGTTTATAGATATACAGAGGTGATGCTGCACAACTGTTTTTTTGTTATCATATATGAACATTATCATAAGTAAAATACACAGTGACATTCCAAGCTATAACATATAAAGGTAGATCAATAAATGCTTTTCTGATAATTTATGGTTAAAGAACAAAACTGTACAATTTTGGCAGGTATCTTTCATGCCTGTTGATTAAATTGAAGAAATTTGCAAAAGATATTTCAGAGGCTACTTTCAACTGGTACTGTGAGCAGATGACCATTTGCATATGAATTTCAAATAAAAGTCTTCAACTCAATGATATTTGACTAGTATTGATGAAACATTACTATAATCGATAATGTTTTCCATCATAGTATATACTCTATCTCCCAATGAATTCTGTACCATAATGTATCTGATTTAAAGTAGTATCAGTAAATTTAAGTAAATTATTTTAATGTACAGTAAAATTAAAATCTCTGTCTGTGTATCTTAAAATATACTTACGGGTTATCCAATAGCAGAACTATGGGATTTAATTCTTTCTTTGGTCTATAATATGCCCTGAGAGGTACAATAAAATTATATAATCCATTTCCAGCTGTTTCAGCTGCAACTATAATTAGTTTATTTTTGAATCCATAGGCTTTTGCGTCCTCATAGTAGTTATGCTGGCAACTCTAGGGAAGAAAAATTATACAAAGAAATGCTATTTTTACACTCCACTAAAATTGGGTCAAAGAATTTAGGATATATGGTTATGTAAAATTTATCTAAGTAGTTTTCTATCAGATTAGAGCACAGTTACATTTGTCTTTACCTAGTTCTCCAGCTTGATGCGGGAAAACAGTGATAAATAATGAAAAGGAGAGGTAGCATACACCTGATGCTGAAAGTGGACGAGGGGTGTCCTTCTCGCACTGCGAGCTAAATGTTGCTTCAGTACAGTCACTCAGCATCTATTTTGCTACAGCACTGACATGTGACTCCCATTTGAAAATACCTTGATGCTAAAAAGCCTCAGGGATATTCCCATTACTAGCTACTTAAAGTTATGAAATAAAAAAGAAAATAAAACAGAAAAACTAGAAAAGAAGAAAACTGAACTGTTTAAGCCCATACCCGTGTTAAAATGTAAAAAGCAATACACAAAAATCAAAGCACAACACTTGATCAGAACTCACTACAGAGCTGAAGTGAGCACAAAGTTGTTAAAAAACTAATTTAATTTCTAAAAAGTTAGACTCAGAAGAAATTAATTAACATTACTAAATCAAGACAATTTTCAATCTAAATTATCAGTGTATTAACGGACTTATTAGATTTTTTTCTTCATCATTATAATGTTTCTACATAAACTTTTCATTTATCTGAGTCAGTATTATTTACTTCTCTGTCTGTTCCTTACTTATAAAGAATCCATTCCATTAGTCTTTAATAAAATTGTTTTTTATATGATGGAAATGAAGCACCATGTGTGAATAAAAATAAGAAAGCAATTATATCTATAAAGAATCCAGATTTTATTGCTACAAGAGTCACAAAATATTGTGGAATATGTTTAAAGAAATAAGAAAAAGGCACTTAAAGAATTAACAAAATCCTAGTTAATATTCAAAACAGTTATTTAAATATCTTATATATTCTCTCATGTTGAACAATATAACTCAAAAGTTAATTCAGAGTTGAAGATACAGGTCAGTGGTAAAGCACATTCCGAGTATGGGTGAAACACCAAGCTCAATTTCCAATAATGAAAAAAAATTAAATAACTTATTTAATGTAGTTGAAGAAATCAACTACAGAACAGAGATGAAATAGCAACCCAGATGCAAATACAAAGCAAAAATAAAAGCTACAAGCTGAAATAGAAATCACAGTCAGAAAGAAACCTTATTCAAATAAATATTGACTGAGAATTTTCTAGGAGTGAACAAAGCACAAAGCCTCAAAGAATCAGTGAATGCTAATCCAAATGAATAAACAAAGTCACATATTCCCACACATTATTAAGAAAGCATAGGCCAGCCAAGACTACGGGACATTAATCATCCATGAAAAAAAGAGTGATTAGCGTGATTAGCTACAAAAGCTAACAATAAGAATGATGGATATTTATAGTAGTCAGAAGGATAGAGGCATTGAAGAAAGAAGCTATTGCAAAGGTAGACACCAAGCACACCATCCCTCTAGAATAAAGATGAAAGGCATCCAAGGGAAGACATAATGAAAAAAATTGTCAAGCACCAAATCTCACTTGCAGAAATTCCAAAAGTTGAAAATAAGGCTGTATGAAAATGATCTAGTAACTAGAGGAAAAATTTCTAAAGAAAGAAAACGGTAAAGAAGAAAAGCAATAAGCAATAAGTCCTCATAAGATACTGGGTAGAGATTTTTATAGTTCTGATATTCAGAATCTACAGCCATATAAAGAAATAGATAAGGTCACCAAGAAAGGGGTTGAAGAATACCAATGAGTGAAGGCTTAGAAAGGTTAGAACTGCAACACCCATGAAATATCACAAGGTAAGAGAACTTTATGGCTCATGAACATAAAAGGGACACAGTCATTAAGAAAATCCCATGAGACAATGCGAAGGTAGGGTTGAAACACGTTGGCACTGGGACAGAATGATAATGCCATTCCAATCCACCTACTTCACAGACACAGTGGAGCCAACTGGTTAATGCCACCCCATCATCCCAAAATAAACTTCCATTTTCAGAGCAGACCCTATATACAAGTCTAATGTTAACAAAACAGAAAAATAATCTCCTCTATAGGCATGAATCAATAAAACTACATATTTTTCTTTATTAATGTAGCAAAAGGCCATTAATATACTGCTTTTAAAGGTCCTCTACTGGGGTGATAATCTTTTCTTTTGAAGAGCTGAGTCTTACAATGAGAATTAGATTAGTTGCTTGAAGATAATTCACGTTTACTCTTTTGGTTTTCTGATGCTTCCCGACTCTCTCGCTATATATGGCACCACGAAGTGAATTCAGGCATCAAAGTACCTAAGATATATGTAAAGAATCTTCTTGAAGGAAAACATCAAAAGCACTATATTTGAACATGACTTAGGAAACTGTAGCCATGGAAGAAGTCTTATTTAGCAAAACACAACAGAGATGACCAGTAACAGCAAATGTTTCAAAAATAAAAGTTAAAAAAGAGGACATCAAAATACTAAGGGCCTGAGAAATAGAGTTTCCAAAGAAAATGGAGCTATATAGAATACTTATGAGAAAGAGAAAGAAGCACTGGCAAACTTGAAATAGATGTTTAGAGCTCACAAATATTCTTTCAGTCTTCTTCAAAAGTAGCAAAAAACAACATTTGTAACTGAGAAAACAGCAGGCATATTAAAATGAATTGAAACACAATTCAATAATTAACTATCTTAAATTAAATTTAATGACTAACATAACTCTTGTAAGAACACTATAGCATTAAAATTATGTTCATTTTACAAATAAGAAAGCTGCATGTCATTGTGGCTTTCTTAAGTTGTCCAGAACATGAAAGGGTGCTGGAACTATAATTTTAACCAAAATAAAGAATAAATGAAGAAATCCATGATTAGGAGTCAAAGTATGCTTGAATCTCTTTAAGGTATATAATGTTTCACTTTAGCCTTTTCCTCATTACTCAGGAGGACAAAATCAAAGAAAAAGACAAAAATGACCACATTCTCAGACTGTTCTGTTTGAGTAAATTCTTTAAAGCCTACAGGCAGGAAGAGAGAACTATATGAAAAATGTGGGAATGAGATATGAGGCAAGACACATATATCAGCGTCCACCTAGTCACAAATGTACTTGTCTAATTTAATCAAGAGATTTTGTTAAAACATAGATTTAATATGCTACCAAACACAAATTGTAACTAAATAGTAACCAAAAGTAATTTAACAGTTTTTATGCTTCTGTCTTTCCTTTAAAAAAAATAACACAAGTTGGCTACTTAAATAGATGGATAAAGTTGTTTGAGAGGATAAAAGCAAAATTAACCATTTTATGATATCATGATTATATGTAATATGCTTTATATGTTTTTAAGTATTTATCATGTTTATAAGTAATACACTTTATGATATTTATACTTTCAATGAAGTATTTTGAACAAATTGTATAAATGTATTTAAATGTGTTCAATAGTTCATGGTATAATTTTATTTTTGGAGAGAATAGCACCAACAAGTAACCATTACCTTGTCTAATCTTAAGCAGCAGAAGGGCACTTTTTCTTGAAGCAGGTGACAAAAAGTAGGTGAACTTCCTATGTATGGAGAGTAAGGTGGGTAGCCCTTGGCATATCTGGAAAGCAATAGAAGATGTTACTCCTGGAGAATTCATGGAGAGCTGGACCCCTCAGATATGACCCTGATCTTCTGTTTGATTACATTAGAATTAAAAGCCTATGCTTCTAGCTTATTAAGAAAATCACATGGTCTTCAAAATGTGAAGTAAATTATGATTAAATATGACTCAATATAAAGTTTTGTGATATATATTTTTAAATAGTTGAGAAAGATTTTCTGTCATGTAAAAATTATATGGCTTGAATTCTCGACTAATGAAATCAGCATCAATGAACCACAGCCCTTGTTGGTTACTGAGATCAGCAGCAATGAACCACAGATATTGTTGTTCAATGAAACCAGCATCAGTGGACCACAGCCAATAACACTCATGTTGATCTGAATAATGGGGTTTTTGTGTTTGATTCAGCTAGAGAAATAAGCAACTGCAACAAGAAACATAGATACATAATTGTCATTTCCTTTCAGAAAACATTTCTCAATTATCCTTCTTGAAGACATAAACATGTATCCATAACAAATAGCAATGTTATGCCTTACAAAGTGTACTTAAGGCAGACTGCATTATAATGTTTTGCTGTATCGATATTCATTAGCCATGCACACATAACTAAAGGAGAAAAAGTAAGTTAACTAGTGAAAAACAGGGGTTTTCCTGGAATTGTTCTTAAAATATTATCAGAGACATTTAGTTTGTTTATTGACTTTTCAAATCAGCCACCTGCACATTTTGGCTACACCAGTGTAGAACATGGAACTTCAAAAGGGCAAAAGCATAAAAGTTAATTAGCAAATAAAAGAAAATTACTTGAAGCAACATTTTCTCATTCAAAAGGGAGGCTCTTGATTTTTGGTAACGTTTCCTGTGATATAAAGTTAAGGCCTTGTTGATAGTACTTTCTAGATGCTGGGTTTTTTGCACATTAAATTGTGCACGTTTTATAAATTTAGAAGCTGCAGTTATCACTGTTACTGTCATATCTCTTTGATTTTTTTTATAAAACAGTTCATTTACCTCTCCATGATCTAGAAATCTAAGAAAAAATATTTAATTAACAGTTTAAAACATTTCCCATAAGAATGGTTGCCAGCAGGGATGGTGCCCAGTCTCCTTGTTTCCCATCCTATATTCTCCAAATGTACTTGAGCATTTGGACCACAGAATACTTTGAGACAAGACTTTGTCTTCATGTATATTGACATTGTATGAAACAAATAGAAATTGTGGATGAATTTCAAGTTTATTTTTCTGAGTTTCAAAGACAGCTCATTTTCAGTTCAATAAAGCATGAAATGAATTTTTATGACCGCAACTGTGAGACTGAGACCTGATCGGCCATGACTGTCCTGGTACACCTAGTCACAGTGACAACACTTGTAGGGACTAATGCCGTTGGTTGCTCAGTACTAAACATCAAAGGAGCACTTTTCTCCATAGTTTTAATTAGGTTTTATATAACGCAAGGAGGTGGCAACAAACATAATTTACAAATAAATTGAAGTCACACTGTTAGTTTGTAAACAAGCATCATAAGACAAAACTGGGATGGAATAAATCTTTTGAGATAGCAGGTCAATATTGTAGACCACTGTTCTTTCAGCTTTCCAATGGTAACATAATGCAGAGAATAGGACGTGTTAACATGCATGGCAGGCTTAAATATGCTGACTTCTATACAGGTAGATACTGTAAGAGAATGGAAGTTTAATGAAGGAAGAATATGTCTTTCATTTGTAAATTTAAATTATTTCTAGCCTCCAAATATAAAAGGAATTCTAAATGGTGAAATGAGAAAACATTTCATGTTAGTATGTCATTTGATAAACTTTTGAACTTAATGATGGTTTAATCTTGCTTTGAACTTGACAGACTTTAAAATCATCTAGAAAATATATTTATAGGTGAAGATGATTCCAAAGAAGTTTAACTAATATGAGCAGACTCACTGTGAATGTAGGCAGTATTATCTCAGAAGCTGAGGTTCTACACTTAACAAAAAGGAGAACATCAGTTAGGCACCAGCATTCCACCCATCTCTGCTCCTGAGTGCACCATGTGAACAGCCATCTGTTGTCACCAGGCCTTCTCTGTCATGATCAAATGTAATCTCAAACTGTGACCCAAAATAGACCTTTCTGTACTTAGGTTACTTTAGATTTTGTCACAATAGTGAGTAATGTAAACTTCAAAATGGATGTGAATGAAAGAAATTAAAAATATAAGTGCAGTAGAATAAAGTACAACTTTGAAAATACAACTCATATTACTCACAAACAAAATTGTGTATTTTTACTTTAAGTTAAAGATAATTTAGGAAAAAATAGGGCTGGAAGTTTATATTGAATTCAGGCAGAAAATCAGTGTCTTATAATACTCTGTAGTGAGAAAATGATTAATAGAGAACTATTTGAGCAATGATTCTGGATCATCCAGAAGGAAAAAAGTATTATTCCCTTCCTTAATTTTAAAGTTTATCCCTTGATAAGAAACTATAGGCAATTAATGACATGAGAATGAGTCTTCTCCAATGATGAGCCATCTGGTATGTTATCCAATCCAAAGTAGTCAACAATAAACACATGAATATATAAGCAACACTAAGTAGACTCCACAGAATGTTTTTATATATACATGTTTTTATATGTAAAAATAATTATTAATAAAGAGGTCATTCATTCATTAATGAAGAGATTGAGGGGGAAGTGGGAATATACTGAAGGAGATGGAGGGTGAAAGTTAAAATTGGAATGATGTGAATAATGTATCCGTGTTGGATATTCTTGAAAAATTAAACTAAAACGTGTTAGCAAAAACAAAGGCAGACAAACAAAAACTTAGAAAATCAAACCTACTCTAAATTTGAAGAGGTTTCTTCATCTGGTGTAGTTTCATCTTCTGATTGGTCACTTAAAAGATCACATGTTTGAATTGATGATGAATCTGCAACCTCTAAAACAGGAGCAATACTAGGTCTTCTTAATTCTTTGCTTCCTTCTGAGGGAAGAGCCAGGGTAGGGCCACTTGCTGCCCTACAACTCGTGTCTTGCAAGTCTATAGCCACGGTACCTAAAACAACAAAACATGAAAATCCATTAGGACATTTCTGGTAGCTATGTCATAATTATCACTTGGTGGTTAAAATAAATGAAAATTTATCACATTATTAGGGTGGCTGTGTGTCTGCCTATCTGTCTGTCTGCTTGCCTGTCTGCTTGCCTAACTAATAGCTATTAACGCTCAAAACTTGATTATTTTTCAGTTAAAAATTTCACTGGGTAAGAAATAATGTATCCATAAATGTATATATCACAACTTATATGGGGGGTCAGTTAGACATAGTAACACAAACTTTTTTTTTGTGGTACACACCTTTTATTCTGTCATCCAAGAGAAAGAAAAAAAGACAGATAAAAAGAAAGAAAATGAAGAAACAAAAGAACAAAGGAAGGCAGAGCTGGGGGCCGGTTAGTGGCTGAGAAGGGAGCCATGGCCTAGTTGCATCTTCTGCCATGTCTGCTGTAACCCCAGTACCTCATTACTCAGGAGCTGTAAAGAGTCTGAGAAGCTCATTCCATGCTTCTGCTGCTGGGTAATTATTTATGTATCTGGCTTATGTCAGAGGGACAGGGGAAGCTGAAGCCTGTCAATAATCAGGAGGCATATGCAGGTTGATCTCTGTAAGTGCAAGGTCAGTCTTATCTGACTAGTGAGTTTCAAAGATACCCAATAAGAATCCTGCCTCAAATAATTATTTGTTTCATTCCTAGCTTTGGGAGACTCGAGCTTGGATCCAACTGTGGAAATATGAGAGACAGTAAGGTATTTAAGAGGTTTGGTCTTCTGTGAAGTCATTATGGGAAGTCCAGCCAGAGTTACTGAAGTGTTTGGACAAAGTGTTTGGGTGGCTACTAAAACCACATCCAAGAGAAAGAGAGGAAATGTAGGATTTTTTTTAAAGAAGGAATGAAAAATTTTTTTTCTTTTGTTTGGCTTTGAGGGATTCAAATTTTATCAAAACAATTTATTGATGCAAAGAAAAGCTATCTGGTATGTTATTATCTTAAAGTTGAGGAAGTGAGTGCACATTTACTACGTTGACCATTATAGATGATCATGCAGTATGCTAGTACCTCAGAAGAAAAAAGAAAGAAACAAAATATGGCATGCCAAAATTTTTTAAGGACTCTGTCAAAAGCAAATTGAGACACAGCTTCCTGCCAACATATCAAAACTCTCCCTCACTTATTTTCAATTAGAAGATAATACACATACATGTCTTCATAGAAATACATTGTGTATTAAATCCTCTCACTTTCAAAGGAATGCTTACATAACCTCAGCACCAATATATATGACTGTACATCACCTACAAATACCTAGTTGTTTTCTTTCCTAAGAAGACAACATATTAAAAAACAAACAAACATGCTCCCTTCTGTTTATCTTCAGTTATCCTGCAAATACTGATATCTACCAGCAGTCTGGGCCCAGAGAAAGAGCATGGTAAATTTATAATCCACAAGAGAGATCTGTAAAAGCAGTTAGGAGTGTAAAAACAAGACTTTCTTTGCAACATCTTTTACTCTTACAAATGTTTTGTTTGTTTTGAGGACTTTCTCTTTGCCGTAAAGAGATAACTTGAGTTTTTGAGGTAGAAAAAAATCTTTATTTTTGTCATTGACCATTTTCTTTATCTTCTGTGAAAAATCTATTTTTGCATCATAGGTCTTCAGAGTATAGGATCTACTGTATATTATTTGTTCATCAGTTTTATTCTATTTTATCTAGTTTAATAGTGAACTAAATCTTCCATAAAATCATGGAATAATTTAGATGCCATCACAGAGATTAATTTCTCATAGTTTGGAAGGATAAAGTTTCAGAATATAGGTCTTCACATCATTGTGATTTCTTTGGAGGATGGTGAGGGATAGAACTGTTTTAAGTATCTAGGACACCTGGTTTGGTGACATATTCTCCATCATGTTTTCACACAAACTTCCTGTATTTGTGTCTATGCTGTGTTTATTTTTACTATTAGTTACCTAGTCACATGGAAATCATGATAACCCTAATGATCCCATTTTAAATTTCTTTCTTAAAAACGCTTGAGCTCCAAATGAAGTTATATACTATGGCACTCGGATGGAATAGGGTTTCAGTGTATAAGTTTGGGATGACAGTCACAAATTTCACATAAGAATATTTTTGTCAGCTGGGCGATGGTGGCACACGCCTTTAATCCCAGCACTCAGGAGGCAGAGGCAGGCGGATCTCTGTGAGTTCGAGACCAGCCTGGTCTACAGAGCTAGTGCCAGGACAGGCTCCGAAGCCACAGAGAAACCCTGTCTCGAAAAACCAAAAAAAAAAAAAAAAAAAAAGAATATTTTTGTCTCTCTAGTGTTTTCAAAATACAGATAGATAAATTGACTACACATTTATCTCTGATTTACTTGAGGTAAATGGGATTTAGCTGTCATTTTATTTTGGACCTTTCATTTATTCTCTTTTTTTATGTGTACACATGTATGTGAATGTGTGTGTGTGTGTGTGTGTATTTGTGTGATTACAGGTACAAAGTATATGTGGGTGTACATAACACACATATAAACATATATCAAGGTCAGATTTCCAATTTATTGTTGCTCAGGAATCTCTAACTTGCATTTGGGGACAAGGTCTCTCATTTGGTTAAGCTCAGTAATAAGGGTGAACTGTCTAGACAGTGACCTCAGGGATTTACATTACTCTGCCTCTTCAACACTGGGTTTACATGTGTATGTTAGCATGTTCTGCTTTTTCATGGAGATTATACTCAAGTTCTCATGTTTGCATGGCAATCGTTTTATTCAAATATCTCTCTCAAAATTATTCAATGCTTTACTTTCATTTAGATGTTAATAGAACTAATGACAATGCTTCATTTCATTTATTCCACACATACAACCTGTGACTAGCACTATTTTGTGACTTTCTGTAATCACTTTTAACCACAACTATGACTTGAACTTGTTGGAAATTCAATTCAGCCGTATAACTGAAGTCAGGGGTAAAGACAGACACAAGGGATATACAATTTTAAAAGCAGAAACCAACTCTTTTGAGGATTTTGTAAGGGAGTAAAATCATGAAGCTCAATAGCATATATGTATGTATTGTGTTGTGTAAGCATGGCAGGATGTAGAAATAGCAGCCTGTGATTTAGGATAGTGGTAGACTTAAAAATAATAATAAGGGCAAACCAAATACAAGTTCAATACCTCAAAAGAGAGAATCAAGAGAATTCACTGAGCAAATGAAGACAATGTACATAACTTTTACATAAAAAGAATGACATATATTTCTTAAGCAAGGGATTATACACTTATTTGTTCACTTGTGGTTTAGTGGAAAAATGTAATTAATTTCATATTGAATGGATTTATATTATTTCATTATTTTGTAATAAATGCCAAAATAAATGATGAGAGTAAGATGAAGTGAGTCTTGAAAAAAACAAAACAAAACAGAAAACATTGGGAATATTTCCAATCAGCTATTGTATAGACAATTAACAAGAAAAACATACAAGGAAAGCATTTAAAATTAGTAAAACAAAGTAATTATTGAACAGTCTTTGTTAATCTTGCATCTGATGTGGGATACGCCTCTGTATGCTGTGAATATGTTTTATTACCATTGGTTAATAAAGAAGCTTCCTCGATCTATGCCAGGGCAGAGTATAACTACACAGAAAATCCAAACAGAGATAGAGGGAGAATGAAGGCAAAGACAGGAGATGCTGGGAAGAGCCACCGGGGAAGCAAGATGTGAGGTAACAAGCCACTAGACTTGTGGTAAAATGTAGAGTAATAAAAATTGGTTAATTTGAGTCGTAATAACAATCCTGAGATAATAGGTCAAACAGTATGTAATTAATATTAATCCTCAGAGTGGTAATTCTGGAATTGACTGTCAAGAGACTAACTGCCAGTAACATTCATTGTTGCTACACCAACAGTTTAGAAATTTACTTCTATGTTATATAATCAGACATAGTTTATAACACACAAGGAAGTTTTGAAACTATAAGCCTTTATTAATATATATACATATATATATGTGTGTGTGTGTGTGTGTGTGTGTGTGTGTGTATTTATAATCTTTTAAAACATATAAACTAGAGGCAATTTCAGCAAGCATGTACTGACCCATGCTGGCGATGATGCTGTGGACAGGCAACCTTGAAGGACCATGATAAAATGACCTTGATACATTGCTCTTTCTCTGCTGGTCTTGATTCTTAAATGCTGAATTTTCTTCTTTGGTAATATTAATATAAAAACATATATCTGAAGCATTCATAATGTATCGAGGACCTGGATTCAGCAAAATGTTTTTATTATCCTCCCTCCTAACACCAATCAAGCAGACACCAAACCTTAATTTAAAAGAAGAATATAAGAGTTTAAGAGTTACATTTGGGGAAAAAATTATCTTTATGTTGTTTTAACTGCTTACATTTACAAGAAAATTAACCGAATATAATCTATTAGAACACAGTAACAACATCAAATAACAGAACTAAGAGGCAGGAGAGAATTCTACCATTTGATAATCTTATTTTTAATGACAAAATCAATTCAATTTGTCATAAGAATTATACGATATATATATATATATATATATATATACATTTAAATGACAAAAATATAAAGGAGAATATAAAATATTAGAATGCTGGTCATATAATAAAGGTAATTGTGTTTTATATTTTTAGGATAACTACTAATGTCAAAATAATGAATAATATTTCTTACCTTTTTCAAAATATTTACAATCTATTGGAATAAGGGAGACTTTTATAAAATGTCATGTGAAAAGAAAATGATGTCTCTTAATCACCCTTACTATCGTTTCTACAACCTCTCATATATTCAGCTTTAGAAAGAAATATTTAAAATAGTCGTCAATGGTTGTACATGTTCAGGAGAAAAAATTAAACATGTTGAAAGTAATATATTGTTAAAATATTTCTTATTTCTCTTTGGTGATGTTCAAACTTTCAAAATTCATCTTAAAAACCTCATGGACAGCCTGGTCTACAAGAGCTAGTTCCAGGACAGGCTCCAAAACCACAGAGAAACCCTGTCTCGAAAAACCAAAAAAAAAAAAAAAAAAA
>NC_022013.1:31231699-31263415 GCF_000317375.1 Microtus ochrogaster | reverse complement strand
CAAAAAAAAAAAAAAAAAAAAAAAAACAAAAAAACAACAACAACAAAAAACTCATTGAGTGAGTGAGTGAGTCAAATTGGAAATATATGTAAAAGCCATTGAGAATTAAAATGAGTACACTATATATTAGTTAAGGGAATATATTACTACAAAGTGCCCAAATAAATTACATTTAATTACTTTAATATAGAAAATTTTTGATATACTTTTGTATTCCTTAAAAAAATTAATTTTGTCAATAAAGGAGAGGAAAAACAAATCATCCTGACCAAGCTAGAAAGTGTATATAGTATCATTTATTTAATATTCCTTTTGGACAATGGAAAGGTTATAATCAAATTATTATTTATCTACTTTTGGATAATTGTGTGTTGTTTCAGAAGCAAAAGTTGAAAATCAGTAACCATGATTAGGCTTGTGCACATAGTGATATTGAGGGCAGCCTAAACTACATGAGACCAAGAATCAAAAGGTCAAAGGGGGAAAATGTTATTTTTTTCTTTCTAATTTTGTTCTTCATCTGTTTCTGTTACTGTAAATACATACACACATATATAATTATATATATATAACTAAATACATATTATATATTAAATATATATATATATATAAACACACACAACATTTTAAATCCATTTCTGTAATAAGATTTAATGTTTTATGGTTGTTAATTCTTAATTGCCCAGGATGTTATGTGGGTCACAGATGTAGTAGAGTAGACATCCCTTAGATATTTTTCTCTTGGTAAACTTGACTTGTAGATACTAAATATTCATAGTTTAAATGTAACAAAATTGATGCTAAAAAGTCAAAATGCTAGAAACTCATGAGCACCAATATGGGTTGATCTTTGGAAAATAGTTTATATATGATCTGATTGACTGATGAGTTAATTCTCCACTGAAAACAGAAACATACTTTTTGTGTGCATGGAAAGAGGCATAGGTAAAACTCTTCCCTTCATATTCAGCAAAAAAAGTACTTTCTTCTAAAACGATGTGATAGACTTCATTTCCAGAGCACCTCCCGTACATCTTCTGCCATTGTTCTGGCGACTGCTGACCTTCTCTGCAACATAAGCACACACACATACACGAAGAGGAAAAGACAATGAATGTGGGTCAATGATGCCATTGGCTGGAAAGTCAATCTCTAAGGCTGAGAACCAGTCAACACAATTAGAGGAGATATTACATTGGGTTCTGAGTTCAGATTAATGACATCACACTAAATTAAATTTAGTTCCACATATAACATGAAAATGATGATTAGTGAGTAGGTAGATAGTAAAATTTTACAAGACTCAATGTCAGAAATATTTATTCTGGCCATGGAACCATGATTCAAAGATGTGAATCGTTTCAGTTTGTGGAAATGCTGCACCCAAGTCCAGTGTGTAGAACTTGTTTCATTGTCTCTGTCATAAGGCAAAATTTACTTTATGATACACCTTGACTCTTATAGATACTAAATTTGCTTCATGTTTAATTTTTTTTCATGATATCAATTTGAGTTTGCAAAAGTATGTAATGTTAACTTTTGCCAATTTAATAATCAATACTATTCTCATGTTATGTATGCCTCAAGAAAAGACAGATATTGATGTAGTATGATTTTAATTGGTCTTAATAATAAAAACCTAGAGTCATATATTAGGGGGTGAAAATTGAAAGATCAGAAAAACAAAGCAGTCAGATCTTTAACCCCAGTACAATGGAGGTGAATATGGGAAGGAATATGGCTGGGCAGAGAGTGATATATAAGTCTGGAGGAAACAGTAGCTCAAGGCATTCAGTCTGAGGATTCCTAGAGAGAAACACAATCACCCATTCTGTCTGAGGATTCTGCTGAGGTAAGAACAAATGGTTGGCTTTTCGGCTTCTCTGATCTTTTAGCATTTACCCCCATATCTGACTCAGGGTTTTAATGATTAAAATAAAGTAGAATTCCTGCTACATATTTGAGAAATATTCTTTTAAAAAAGGGTCCAGAAATAGATTTGATATTTATAACCCTTTAATGCATGTATTGCTTTCATTCATAGGCTAGTATTTGTATGTAAGGCCTTTGGGTATGGTAGGCAATAACAGTAAACACCAGAGTGAATTAGAGCCATCATCAGTTCTGAAGAGCTAGCCTGTTCATTCTACTACACAAGAATACAGCCCAGAGTAAGAAATCTGCAATTCAGAAGCTGTAGTTCAGGACTGACAAGTCAAAACCTAAATTTTAGACTTCTGAACACCTGAAATGTGAAAAATAAAGTTTTCTTGTATATAGACCACTCACTCTTTGACAATGTGTAATAACAATTAAAAGTAGAATAAGATGGTATTCAAGAGGGATGCTAATGGTGCTTAAATAAAGAAGACACATACATTAAGAATAAAACTTATGGTTTCTTTAGCTCTAAAATGTTCTACCTAATTCTGAGGCTTTGGAAATTCAATTCATACAAAAATCATAAAAAACCCATAGCTGATTAAAAACCTTCTGTTTCATGCTACTATTGCACATATGAACTGTGCTGTAGACAGACTGAAATCTCTCTGAACCTGTGTGTGAAATAATTCTTTTTATTCCTCTAAGTTGTTTCTCTCAGATATTTTGTCATAGAAACAATGAAAGTAAATATATTAAGAATGATGATTCCTTGTGGAGAAAAAAATTCTTTTTGGCAAACCAAATTATCCATGGACCAAAGAACAATTTGGCAAAATAGTATTTGGCAAACATCAAAGCCTACTGAAGGTCCAGCAATATCAGAGAACAGTCTGGCAATTCATCATGGCTTATTTGAGATACAAAATGATCTCAATGTCAGAGAGCTGTTATGCAAATATACTAAAATCCCTTCAAGAGAATCAAAAACCTAATTCAGAAGCTGAAATGGGAACATAATGTGGTACCAAGGAAGAGAGCAAAAGTGATGGGACTCAGCCCAGGCCAGATTCAAAAAAATCCTTCATGAAGTGTTTCTCATCTTGCTACTTCATAACCTTACTTCCCCTCTCAGGAAGCACCTTATCATTAGGAGTCCTTATCTTCATGACTTCTTTAATATCTTGTAAAAAGTAACCAAGAACATTTACTTTTCAATTATTGTAAAGATGTAGACTTTTCTTCATGAAACTTGGGCCTTTTATTTGAAAGACTATGTGGAAAATACTAATAGCAATAAAAAAGTCTCACAAAGCAGTGACTGAGTACAAAGAAGGTTTTAGATTGAATGCTGTAATAATTAGCAAAATGGAGGGAGTAGTTACAGACTACTAAGAATAAACAGGAGAAGAAAGCTTTGAGGAGAAAAACGAAGGGAAAAGGAGCCTATGTTTTCAACGGGTAATTTCAGCGTTTGTAAGATGACCTAAGAACTCCAATACTGAAAGTCCAAGGGTTCACAAAAATATAAATGAAGAAGATTGTCTGTAGCTTTCCTGAAGAAATCCATGTATGACAGCAAGAGTAACAGGTCCTTCCCCTAACCATAGGAATGCCCAATATGGTTAAACAAAAGTAAAAAACTCTATTCTGAGTTGATGAAGAAAGATGTGTAGGAGACAGATGACAAAGGAGGGAGCTCATGTAGAAAACAACAATCAATACATGTGACATTTGCTTGAAATGACTAGGCAGCCACTGGGGATTTTACACACGTGCAAAAGTATGCACTTAAATTTTATAAAAGTTCTTCTTATAATTGTGCTAAGAAGATTGAAGAAGAGCAAAGACAAAAGTAGCTCTTTGTTGGGCCCAACTACTAATGATGTGATGGAGAAGGGTCATCTGTCTATTTGTTACTTTCATTGGTTAATAAAGAAACTGCCTTGGCTTTTTGATAAGGCAGGATTTAGATAGGTGGAGTAGACCAAACAGAATGCTAGGAAGAAGAGAAGTGAATCAGTCGCCATGATTCTTCCACCTGAGACAGATGTAGGCTAGAATCTTTCCCTTTAAGCAACCACCTCGTGGTGCTACACAGATTATTAGAAATGGGTTAATCAAGATAGAGAGCTAGCCAAGAAGAGGCTACATATAATGGGCTAAGCACTGTTTAAAAGAATACAATTTGTGTGTTGTTATTTCGGATATAAAGCTAGTCTTGCGGGAGCAGGGAGGAACAAAAAGCAGGCCTGCTCCCCTCATCACTAAAATGATGGTTACCACCCATGTTTCCCTTGAATTAATCAACTGGTTTGTCCTTTTCCTCATCAATTCTTAAATATTTAAAGGATTACTAACTCATCTTTGTCTCTAGTATTGGCCCTACACATTCTCTGTATTGTTACAAAGATGAAGGAAAATATGAAGTTTCACAATCCATGGAAATTATAATGAAGGATATGGACATGTGGATTACCATGATTTGGTCATTATACACAGTATACACAATTGCATTGCAGTTTGCACCCTATTAGATGAGTACAAACCTTGTATATCAATTTTAACAATTAAATTAAAGGCCCTAAATTATTTTTGTAATTCTGATGAATTGCATTGAAAGTATAAATAGATTTTTTGCAGAAGGGTAGTTTTTACAATATCATTTTTAGCAAACCATGGGCATAGAATGTCTTTCCATTTCTTAGTGTCTTTCTCTACATTTTTTCTCAGATGCTTAAAATTTTCATTCTACAAGTCTTTTGCCTTTTTGTTGGTTTATTCATATTTTACTTCTTTGGGAATATTTTGAATAAAACTATATCAATGATCTATTTCTTGATATGCTTTCCCCCATTTTAAGGGACGGTTTATTTACAATATCCACAGGCACTTAACAACTTTTTAGTAGGAGTCTAAGTTACAGAGAGAATAACCAATTTATCAAGTACAAGGTAGGGACTCAAAGTTGATGGAAAAGTGACTATCGGAAAACAAATACCTTCTTTTTCTTTATGTTGTTGATAGATAGAAAAGTCAGAAAAGTTACCCCCATGAAATCTAGTAAATATGGCTGCCTAAGTCATTTCTAAGCAAGGATATCACCAAAAGTCATATTAACATGGGAGGGCAGAATTGCATAGAGCCTTGACCCTAGACGAAGAACTATCAGAAATTTAGGTGTTTTGAGAGCAATAAAAATAGTCTTTGCCAAGGGAAAATACATCCAAATTGATTGTCTAATACTAAGGGATCAAATCTGAAATAATAGATAACATTAAATTTACATGCATACTGAGCATGTTATGTTTATAAATTTAAAATAGCACACACACACACACCATACAGATACTATGAATATAGTAAAAGAAGATAATTAAGTCTGAAATGAAAATTTTTCTCATCTCAAATCTTTTCATATGGATATATCATGTGTTAAGTGGAATTTTGTGCTCCAAATAACAACATCTTAAAGCCTTATACAGCAACTTCAGTCCCTATGTCAAAACTGCAATAAATTATTCAATGAATTCACTTTTTAAAAAAACCTAAAACCTCATTCATCTGACAACTTCTTATTGATTAGTGAATATTAAAAAATGGTGGAAAGTGGAATTTGACTTTTAACATATGCATTTTTTTTATATATATGGTGATTGTGATGACACTGAGGAAAAAACTAAGAGGTTTTTTTTTAACCTTTGTGTATAGAGCATTACTTTTAAATTTAGGAAATGTAGTCATTATTAAAATCTACCTCTTTTATTACTTTTATTGTTTTAAATAAATTTGTTAATAATATCTATTTTTCCAGCATATTCTGCTTTCTCTAATCCTAAATTGTACAATTAAGCAATAACAGGTTCATCAAGATTCACCCAGTTTGTCACATGACTTGCTGTTGTTCAATTCTTGATATTATGCAGACAAATTATTTTCACATCGATAATCCAATAAAAAATGGAGTACAGACCTAAATAGAGAACTCTCAACAGAGGAATCTTAAATGTCTGAAAGACACTTAAGGAAATGCTCAACATACTTACTCATGAAATCAAAACAACTCTGAGATTCAATTTTACACCTGCAAGAATGGCCAAGATCAAAAACACTGATGACAACTTATGCTGGAAAGTTATTATGGAGTAAAGGGAGCACTCCTGCATTGCTGGTGGGAATGTTAGGTGGTACAGCCCCTTTGGATGTCAGTGTGGTGATTTCTCAGAAAATTAGGAAACGGCCTTCCTCAAGACCCAGTAGTACCACTTTTGGGTATATATCCAAAGGATGCTCAATTATGCCACAAGGACATGTGCTCAACTATGTTCATAGCAGCACTGTTAATCATAAATAGAACCTGGAAACAACCTAAATGTTCCTTGACTGAAGAAAGGAAAAGGAAAATGTGGTACATTTACACAGCAGAAAAAAATAACAACATCTTGAATTTTGCAGGCAAATGGATAGAGTTAGAAAACATCATTTTGAGTGAGGTAACCCAGACCCAGAAATACAATTATCACATGCACTCACTCATAAGTGGTTTTTAAACATAAATCAAAGAAAACCAGCCCACAAACCACAATCACAGAGAACTTAGACAACAATGAGGACCCTAAGTGAGACTTACATAGATCTAATCTACATAGGTAGTAGAAAAAGACAATAACTCCTGAGTAAATTGGGAGTATGGGGACTTCGGGAGAAGGTGCAGGGGGAGGTGAGAGATATTCTTAGTATCAATCTATTTTAGTAACTAACACAGGCTTTATTATGTGTAACTGAAAATTGTTCCTTAGAAAAACAGGTCATAAATATTTATACTTAAACAATGAAACAAAAAATGGTTTATTGTTATTCTTGTATAAAGAAGATAAATATATTTACTAAAATTTTATTGATTAAAGGTTGATTTTTAAAAGTCTTACACAAGTAATATTTAAATTTAGTTCAAATCAATTAATCTTTGCTAATCATGTAATTATCTTTATATTTAATATCATCTTAGTTGTAGAAAAATTACAGGATAATTTTCTTCAAACATACATGAAATATATTCATTTGCAGTCATATGAAACTTTTACTTTATTTAAAAGTTATAATTTGTAAATGATATTTCAACCTTGGCTGTACTACCACCTTTCAACAGATATCAATGTTTAATCATTGTTGGCCAAAGAAATAATTATGATGCACAGTGGTCTATGTTATATTCACTAAATTTGTGACATGAAGGAAGTACATGAGGTTCCTAAACATTTATGATTACAACACTAACCACCATTGAATCTTTGGGTGTACATTCACTCTTTCTAGGTGTTTTCTAGCAAGTTCCTTGGAGATAAACCTTCATCTTAGAGTGAATCTTATTAATACACAAGGTGTTTTATGGGGAGATGAAACATTTTGTCCTGCAGAAATTTCATCGATATCAAGAAGTAAAGAATTTGAAAGTTTCTAGAAGTCACTGAAAACTGACAATCACCAGTGGCTCTCAATCACCCCACATATATGTTAATAGTAAGGGTAGCTCAGAGATTCACAAATCAGACAATCCATGCCAAAGAGGACAGAGACCAGCACAAACGCCTGAAAGAAACTTGAGCCAAATATAGTACCTAGAAATGACACACTCTAGCGTTTTGAGCTTTTGGAAATCTGTGCTGTGCATTCTAAGTTGCCAGCTTTTGTGAGTTGTCACCTCTGCTTCAGAACTCTTGGGGATGCAGCTGTCTTTGAGTCATTTCTGCTTGTATAAGTAACCTCTCATCCACATCCCTAAAAGTGACTCCAATAGAAGTTTATTTTTAAGCAGATTAAACACTTTGGTGACATTCTTACTTTGATCTATGGGTAGTTTCCTATTTGAGGTGAATTGCAAATAAGAATAGTACTACATTACATTAATTTGCAGACAACCAGACTACATGTATAGTGTTACTCTGTCTATAATGGGGACAGGGAAGGAATCTACATGAAGAAAGTAACAAGATCAGATAGCTCATTACACTAGGATGTGACTTCGCACTTCTGTTTCAAATCAGGACTTCAGCTATTTATATTATTGGACATCAAAACAGAATTCAGAGTTCTAAGACTGAAAAAGTAGAAAGAAATATAGAAAATGGTTCTTGATTTTCTACCACTAGATGGGACTGAAAAGCTGTTTGGTATTTGGTATTCACTGTATAAGAGATACAACTCCTTAAATTTGAGGGAATAGAGAAAGGCTATGCAATGTAATTCTGACACATTGCTAACAGTAAACTTAACAAAAATCATCATTAATTGGATGGATTAAATTCAGTAAGGAATTAAAGTGATCAAAAGTTAAATATTAACAGTTGACAGGCTGACCAAAATTCACTGCAATTAAAGTTGATTTTTTTCCTACAGTATCTCAATTTTATGTTTTTATCCTGTTAATTACTGGGTAAAATAAAAAAAATATTAGCTGATTTCTCCAATTGGCAATTAGGATATTTCAATGTCAATTGATTTAGCAATATTTGAAACTTCCTTTCATTCCCTTCCATTCATCCTGCTTGCATTGTTTTCCAACTAACCCTACACTATTGAACCCCAATCAGTGTTTAAGTACAGGTTGCTATAGGAGAAAGATTATATGATATTTAAAATTTTTTTTCATCAAGAATGATCTTAAACTTGGCAGTGTTCTTTGTCTATTAAGGGAGGATTTTCTACTACTTATAATTTGCATTTAATCAGATAATGTTGATTTAAATAATTTTACGTTTTCTCTTTGTCTTGAAATTTCCTACTTTTATTTTTTTTATCTTATCTTTGAGGAAAGTGTGATGAAAGATATTCCCTCTTTTGGGTTGATCTGTGCTGGTAATGCATTGTGTCTCTGCACTTTTATTTGAAATTCTCAGCTAAGATATATATTTGCTTTTATAATAAATATTTCAGAAAAGATTAGCAAAGAACCTCTAATTTTAATAAGTCTTCTTCACTTTTCAATTGCCTTTCCATATATTTTTCCAATTAATCTTCTGATAATAATAATTATATGTATTTCAAACTGTTTTGAACTTCAAGATTTATTTGTTACGATCCCATTCTCTCAAAAAATTAAAATAAAAATTCAACTTCTATAGATTATAACAGTGGGTATTTTTGTTTAATATTGTACAAATTCATAAATAATAACAGTAAATTTGTATAGCATTCTATATGTTTGAACAACCGTTCACATGGCTATATAATTCCCTAGTATTTTTCTTCTATTATTTAAATGTCCCTTTTTTGCAACATTAAAACATTTTAATGTAGCCGGGTGGCAGTGGTGCATGCCTTTAATCCCAGTACCCAGGAGGCAGATGCAGGTGGATTTCTGTGAGTTCAAGACCAGCCTTGTCTACAAGAGCTAGTTCCAAGACAGGCTCCAAAACTAGAGAGAAACCTTGTCTCAATCCCCCCCAATAAATTAATGTAACTATTTCAAATTATGCAAATACTCTTTCTAATATATAATGAAATATATAATATATATATGTATTATATATATAGTCTTTATTTGATCAAACTAGACTCTCTGAATGTGGCAGACAATGAGGGCTGACAGAGAAGCCAAGGACAATGGCACTGGGTTTGATCCTACTGCATGTACTGGCTTTGTGGGAGCCTAGTCTGTTTGGATGCTCACCTTCCTAGACCTGGATGGAGGGGGAGGTCCTTGGACTTCCCACAGGGCATGAAACCCTAACTGCTCTTTGGACTGGAGAGGAAGGGGGAGAGGAGTAAAGAGAGGGGGAGGGAAATGGGAGGAGGGAGGAGGTGGAAATTTTTAATAAAAACAAATAAAAAAATTTAACTGTGAATATAAAAACACCAAAACAAGCCTATTTATGCAGATCACCCCATTGAAATAGAGAACACTGATCTAAATAGATGTACTAACAAAATTACCACCAATATACTGACATTCAGCAAAAAAAGTCTTATTATAAAACTCTGAGCATTGGAAATTGTGATAATAAAGAGATTCATTTCCCTATGGAGATCATATTTACAATATCAGAGCAAAAAGGCAAAGCCATATTTGTCCTAAAAATGCCGCATTTTAAGTTTTTAAGAAGTGCTTAGTATTTTAAGAAGCACTTCTGGACAGTAAAGAATTACAGATACACAATAGGACAGATTCTGACATAAAAGACCTCTAAATGGGGCACAGTGTTGGATAAATGTATGTAGGCTTGGAAGACAGAAGAAAAAAATAAAGTCTAGACAGTTATAAAATGAAGTAAAGGGCTTTATAAAATAAAAGAAAGTCTTTAAAGAGACAGAGTACAAACAGTCATAGATTAAAGGGATAAAGATAATAAAATAAAGTAATGAGGCTAAAAAAATAAACCACATAAAGATGGAATATACACAGAGCATCTGGATTATGTACGTTATATATTTCCTTTGATTTTTTTGTCTATGAAGGAAATAAGTACAGAGAGACATTTCATTGTATGGACTGATAAGCTAAACCAGCCTATATGTTCTAAAGGTATCATGACTTCCACATTTTTGTCTAAGAACTTGTTGCTTTGGAAAAGAGGTTCATGCTTTTGATTCCATAGAAGATTAGGAACTGTGAATTTCTCTAAACTAATGTGGTTTGACAGACCATGATCCCCTGAAAGGTCTCCATAAACACCCCCCCCAAAATACTTCACCCAATAAACAGCAGAAAGCAGTTTGAAGAGAACTACACCCATATTCCTAAATATAGACTATAGATATTTGTTTACATTTAAAGTGGTATATGTTATAGAGATTTGCATTGGTATAGATTTTGATCTATTGATGCAAATTTACCTAGACTCTCTGAATGTGGCAGACAATGAGGGCTGACAGAGAAGCCAAGGACAATGGCACTGGGTTTGATCCTACTGCATGTACTGGCTTTGTGGGAGCCTAGTCTGTTTGGATGCTCACCTTCCTAGACCTGGATGGAGGGGGGAGGTCCTTGGACTTCCCACAGGGCATGGAACCCTAACTGCTCTTTGGACTGGAGAGGAAGGGGGAGAGGAGTAAAGAGAGGGGGAGGGAAATGGGAGGGGGGAGGAGGTGGAAATTTTTAATAAAAATAAATAAATACAATTTGATGCAAATTTAAGATCAATTATATATATATATATACATATATATATACATACATATATTTCTGCTCTTGATTAAGGTATTGCGTTTGTGAAGCTAGGTTTTCTACATATATAGAGATATATTTCAGTTAGATAGGTATTCTTCAAATCTTTCAGAGATCTTCAGAATATGGCATTTAAAATGTTTTAAAACTTAAGACTTTTCATAACAATGAGACATGTCTGCTCCTGGCAGCACTAATCTACTTCAAGAGGATTATGGGCATTAAAGAGTCTCCTTATGGGCAAGAAACTGCTATTGCCTGGACTGCTTGACTGGACAGGCAGGACTCACAGGGAAAAAAGGACTGCTGAAGTTGCCTAAAGATGGTGAGGCCATCCTTTGAGGTCCCTGCTTCATCAAAGAGCTCCCAGACATTCTATAGGACGCCGAAGAAAGTGACTGTCAAACACATTTATAGACGGAACTATCTTTGAAAATTTCCTGCTTTATAGAAAAGTCAGCTCAATACTATAGGCCTGTAGGCTGAAGATGTATGCCCCAATGGTACAAAGGAACTTTGAATGACTTTCTAGGAAATGAGATGCCTCTGTCAATTCTAAGGTTTTGGAGGTTGCTTACAATGTACTTTCTGTTTACTTAGGTAATATATCCTTCTGTAGTCTTTGATGGAGTTGAAGAATTGATAGTTATAGTTTTCCTTGGTAATGATAAAAGATAAAGTAGATATAAATATTGTCACTGTAATTCTTGCTTGATACCTGTTTTGTTTAGTGTAATTTTACTGTTAGTATTAAAACCTTCCTTTTTATTTAAACAGAAAAAGGGAGATAATGTGGGATTGCTCTCTGTATGCTGTGAATACTATTGATTAATAAAGAAGCTGTTTTGGTGCTCTGATAGGGAAAAATAATAGAACTATGATGGAGGAAGGTCATTGGTTAATTAAATAAAGAAGCTGCTTGCCCTGATAGGTTAAAACATAGGCGGGAGGAGTAAACAGAACAGAACGCTGGGAGGAAGAGGAAGTGAGCGCAGACTGACAGCTCTGCTCTCTGGAGCAAAGACGCCATGCTCCCGGCTCCTGGGCAGACGCGGGGATAGCTCTGCTCTCTGAGGCACACGCGATGAAGCTCCGACCCAGGATGGACGTAGGCTAGAATCTTCCCGGTAAGACCGGTGCTCACAGATTATTAGAGATGGGTTGATCGGGATATCAGAATTAGCCAGTAAGGGCTAGAGCTAAAGGGCCAAGCAGTGTTTATTTTATTTTATTTTTCTTTTAAATTTATTATGTACACAGTGTTCAGCCTCCATGCCTGCAGGCCAGAAGAGGGCACCAGATCTCATTACAGATGGTTGTGAGCCACCATGTGGTTGCCGGGAATTGAACTCAGGACCTTTGGAAGAGCAGTCAATGCTCTTAACCTCTGAGCCATCTCTCCAGCCCCCAAGCAGTGTTTAAATGAATACAATTTGTGTGTTATTATTTCTGGGCATGAGCTAGCCAGGAGGCCGGGGTGCTAGGGACGTAGCCCCGCTCCTCCTATTACTACAGAACTAGGTGGGAAAAACTAAACTTAATGTTGGGAGAAAGGAGGCAGAGTCAGGAGAAGCATTCAGCCACTGCCAGAGACAGACGCTATTTAACTTTTCTGGTAGGCCAGGACCTCATGGTGATGCACAGATTACTGGAGATGGGTCAAATTAAGATGTAAAAGTTAGCCAATAAAAAGCTGGAGCTAATGGGCCAAGCTGTGATTTAATTAATATAGTTTCTGTGTGATTCTTTTGGGTCTGAGTTGTTGGGTGGCCAGAAAACAAACTAGTGGGCCCTCAACCAATGGACACAATGATACAGGAGACAAGTACATTCCAGGGGTTAACTAGCCTGCTAGTTTAGCCTAGGGGATCTCACATTCATTGAAAGACCATACACTAAAATGAAGCCAAAAAAATGTATTAATGTTCATAGTACAAAAATAGAAACCCAAGAAAATATGGGAGAGTCCAGAATCTTTGTTGAGAACAACTTTCCACCCCATACATGGGAACCTGAACATTCTTTCTCTGATGCATAGTGAATATTTGCAAAACATTTTCTTGTTTTAAGGTCTATAACTTGTTTCTTGTTATATATAGTTAACTAATTATAATGCTTTTTTTAAGTCTCTCTTTACAGATTTATGAAACTTCTCTATATGGTACAAAGCTGATAGAAGTCCAGAGTATCTGATATATATTACTATTGCCATTCATATTTGGGTCACTGTAAGAATAAATTGATACAAAAAGATTTTTACATAATTAATTAAATTTGTCGTAAATGTTTTAATTTTTGCTATTTCAGATGAAAACCTTTAAACTATATCATAGATTAGTATGTTTTAATTAGTGGATAAAATGCATTAAATTTTTCCATGTAAAACAGAGTTTAAATAAAATGACACAAAATACAAAATAAACTGATATGGAGGACTGGAGGAAGACATTGACAGCTGCCTTTCCCACACAGAGAGGGAGAAAAATGGATGATAGAGAGATAAATCCATAGATGATAGGTAGATAGATGGATAGATGATACAAAGATAGATCTATAGGCAGATAACAGATAATATCAATAAGTAGGTAAATAGGTTGCACACATTTGCACATAGGAAAAAAAAGCTGCATTAAGAAAAATCTTACCATCTTATACTTTTCCGTGACACACTTCTCACTAACATAACTGCAAAATCAAGGCTGGAAGGGATGGTGTGCTGAAGACAAGGACTGACACTTTATTCTTCCTGGAAGATCATTTTATTGCTTTCCTTTTCTAGAAATCTTCAATACCAGAGCCTCATAGGGACAAGTGTATCCTACTGTAGTAAATTCTAAAAAAAAATATTCTTGTTGGTGCTTTCTTCAAAATCTTGATGTTGCTTACCTCTAACCTTTCAGAAACACAAGGAAAACTCTCACCCCTTTTACTACTTTCTTCTTGAAAACCTGTGATTAATCATTTTTTTTCATTTTCAACAAAATCTCATGAAGGAGAAAAAAATGTATGCATAAGGTTCACAAAAATGCTTCAAATCAGGTACTTTGAATTGTCATGTTTATCAATACTTCATTTATTAAGTTAATGTTCACTGAGCATTTTGTTTTAATTTTTTCTAGAAATATAAATATAAAAGGTATAATCTCTACATTGAACTATTTCATAAGCAAGGAGGCAGGAACATATACCTGTGCACAAAAGACACAATAAATATATATTGTTCATATATACCAAAATTCATTGCAAGTTTAAAAAAGGATAAATCACATTAGATTGGGAAGTTTAAAAATATTCATAAGAAAAAAGAACCTTTGATATAACAAAATCTTCCAGGAAGCCAGAAGCAGTGAATTTAAGGCACAGGGAACCACATTTAAAAAGGATACAGAAGGCGGAAACTATAAAGTATATTTAGGATATGTTATTTGGAGAAAGTGCTATACACAAGAGAACCATGGGAGATTAAAAGGTAAAAATAAACCAGAACTCATGCATGGAAAGCCTTAAAGACTTACAAATGGAAATGTTTCAATCTCATTTGATGAATGCTAAGCTATTAGAGGCCCCCCAAGCAGAGGACGGCAAGACCAAACCTTTGTACAGACTTCTCAAAATGTATTCCATAGAAGGTCTCCAGTTTCCTCTTTATAATTGTACTGAGGAAAACCTACAAGTAACGATGTGAACTAGTCGACTCACAAATTAAATTGCCATTATATGCAAACTTCAGTATACAGCAGTCTATATAAAAGAAAAGTTACAGCATGTTTAAATTATTACCTCTTCTTCATTCAAAGTTCTTCTCTTGACTCTCTTGTAGCTGTCGTTTTGGCTGTGTGTTTTGAAACAGAGCTTTCTGCAGCCCAGGTTACAGAGAGCATTGCCAAGAATACTCAGTGCTGCTTTGAGTTCCTGAGCATCCTGCCTATGCCTCCTCCCAAGCATCAGGATCGCAAGTATGGACCACCTCACCTGGATGCTTTTGTCTTCTTTATGTTGTGAAAGAAAGGTATAAAGAACCACCAAGCACAAAAGCAAATATCATGTTTCTTAACTTTTCAGAACTACACACACACACATTGGAAAACAGAATAGTTTGTGGATGGAATCCAAAAGAACCAACAGCACACATTCCTTCTGACCATACTATAAGACAAACTGTGCCCTCCTTTCAACCCGCATCTCTAAGCTTAATTCCTAGTAGCTCAGGGCACGGCTTGCACTGGGTGATCAAGCCTCTGGGAAGATGTTTTCATTAAACTAGGACTGTTAGAGTGAGTCCTGATCCAATGTGACATGTGTTCTTAAAAGGATGTGAAACGTGGGCACACAAAAGACAGCAGAGGTGTGGGCTCATTGAGGAGACACCATCTGAATAGCTAGCAAAAGGCAATCAAGGAGACTGAACATGAATCTGGGCCTTCTGGCTTTAAGCACTGCAAGAAAATGAATTTCCTCTGTTTAAGTTCCACAATCTGTTGAAATATTTTATTAATTTGTCTTGTTTTTATTTTTAGTGGACAATAATTATCAACACATATAGAGATTAGTTTAACACTAAAATTATCTGTATATTTCTCTTTGAAGTGCAAGTGAGCTTATGTGTAAAAGCCTGAAGGTCATTTAAGGCAATCTAACTGAACAGCCTATCAGAGGAGAATATACAGGTGCAGCCCATTTAGGTTACTAATTATTTCTGTGGGGAAGTATAGAACTGAGTCTTAAAAACAAGTGTTAGGCACTGTGCTATTGTGGAATAATGGAAAAATACACTCTACCTGAGTTGCACAGGTAACCAAAATAAAGCAGGGCACCATTATGTAACCCATAGTTATTAGTGATAAGGGTGATTTCCTCACCTGGATGAAGGTACAATTTAGCCTGCTGGGCAGGGTGTGGAACAAAGGCATAAGATGTGCTATGGTTTTAGGTAGGTGGAATTCTGTTAGCAATTTCAATATGATGGAAGCCAGAGAAAACCATACAAAATGTATTGGTGGGATTAGAGGATCAGATAATTTTAAAAGTTGTATTTTTTTTCCTTCAAGAAAAGGACTAGACTCAAAGGTCAGTGAGTCTTTATTTTGATATCCTAAAGAAGCTAAATATGAAGGTAAACCCAAAGAAAAACATATAGCTATCCTCCTGGGTAGGGGAAGTAGACAAGATTGCCAGGCAAAAAATCGGGATCTTAAGGGTGGGGTGGGAGGGGGGTAAGGGGAGATGGGGAGAAAAAAGTGAGAAGGGTAGGATGGGGAGAACTTGGGGCAACGGGATGATTGGGATACAGGAAGGTAGGATAGGGGAGCAGGGAAGCACATATCTTAATTAAGGGAGCCATCGTAGGGTTGGGTAGAGACTTGGATCTAGAGGGGCTTCCAGGTGCCTAAGGAGAAGTCCCCAGTTAGTTCCTGGGGCAGCTGAAGACAGGGAACCTGAAATGATCCTATCCTATAGCCTTACTGATGAATATTTTGCATATCACCATAGAACCTTCATCTGGCGATGGACCCACACTGGAACACTGGACTGAGCTCCCAAAGTCCCAATGAGGAACAGAAGGAGGGAGTAGATGAGCAAGGAAGTCAGGACCAAGAGGGGTGCAACCACCCACGGAGACAGTGGGGCTGATCTATTGGGAGCTCACCAATGCCAGCTGGATTGTGACTGGAAAAGCAGGGGATAAACCCGGACTCTCTGAATATGTCGGACAATGAGGGCTGCTGAGAGCCAAGGACAATGGCACTGGGTTTTGATCCTACTTCTTGTTCTGGCTTTGTGGGGGCCTAGCCAGTTTGGATGTTCACCTTCCTAGACCAGAATGGAGGGGGGAGGACTTTGGACTTTCCACAGGGCAGGGAACCCTGACTGCTCTTCAGACTTGAGAGGGAGGGGGAGAGGAGTGGGGGGAGGGTGGGAGGAGTGGGAGGCTGGGAGGAGGCAGAAATTTTTTTTTCTCAATAAAAAAAAAATAAAAAAAAAGAAAAGGTCTAATGTTGTCAAGGTTAGCTTCAAAGTTGTTAGGTAGCCAAAGATGATCAAGATGACCTTGAAGAAGATCAAAGATGACCTTGAACTTCTGACCATCTGCTTCTATCACACAAATGGTGGGATTGTACATGTGCACAAAGAAGAAACCTGTTTGTTTTAAATTTGTTTCTGTTGGTAGAACCCAGGAATCCATGCCTGCTAAGCAAGCACTTGATCCGCTTAGGTACACATCTAGCAAGTAAAATTTAGCCTTATTTGCTAATTTAGCTTAGCTGAGACACAGCAACCAAACATATTCAAACTCTAAGGTGTGTATGTGTGTATGAGTGTGTGTTTATGCATGTGTTTGACAAGACACACACACATACACACACACACACACACACACAGAGAGAGAGAGAGAGAGAGAGAGAGAGAGAGAGAGAGAGAGAGAGAAAGAGAGAGAGAGAGAGAGAAAGAAACTTTAAAGTTAAATCACAACCTCCCTCATTGCCGCATGGTCACTGGTTCTCTATTCTAAACACTGAACTAGATTTTCCAGATTACAAAATACAGTCTTCTGTCACAGTTCTGAGTGTGAACCTTTCTATGTAGCTAAAGATAGTCCTTTTGAGCACCGTCTCCCACCCTTTCCTTCCTTTCCTTTCTGGCAGTCAGGATGATAATTATAATCCCTATTACTTCTGAGAAACTTTCTTTTCCACCCACGTGGCAGCTGAATCCCTGGGCTCTGCAGCAAGCTCAGGAAAAGGCAAAGGCTCTCATTCATCTTCTACATCTCCCTCATTCTTTTCTTCATTCCCTGGTGGCTTTCTTTGGATCATTTCCTGAAGACAAATACTCGATTTTTCTGGTTTTTTCTCTTGGGCATTAAAATATGGTGAATGTGTGGATATTAGGTAAAATGCACAGGGGATGGCTTATGTCTAATTTCTCACTTGAGGTCATTGGCCTATTTAGTAGAGAAGAGTTGCATGCTCTGTTCAAGGTAGCACACAGTCTCTAAGCATCAGGGCATAGCAAGCACCATTTGCTTCCAATTTTTCCTTGGTGACTGTTTTCTCCAAATAAATATTTTCTGAAAGCGTTCACTGAGTGAATTCTCCCAGTCAAAACAGAATATTATAAGTATTTATACTTTTTCGAAATTAACCTATATAAGATGATAAAATACAAAATCTTCAGCCTTTACTTCTTTTACTACAGTGACATTTTGAAGTCTATGAGCCAGTGATTGCATCTAAGTTTTCTATGTAGATTTTCCTGCTATCTGCTCAGAAGGGAAAAGTGTTGGAAGAAAAATCAAAGAAATAAAGCTAGGTCTTTTGTGGATGCTGGGAATGGCTGTGAGATGTTTCAGGTCTTTTTCTTGGTGATATTTATAGTAATAATTTGTTCACAGTATGTTATTCAGTTTCCTCCTGTAAAATTGCAACTTTTAAGATGGTAGCTAATAAACATCTAGGGGAATTATCAAGAACATGGTTGCTCTACTTCTCCTTGAAATTCTACCCACTACTATGTGTGGTACTATTAGCAAATATTGGTAGAAGGACAATATTTACATGACATTTTCCTAAGGTTAGCTTTACATATTTTCATTTTTCTATACTTAATACTGGAACTCTTTAGAAAGGAAGTTATAATTTTCTTTCACCTTTTTAAGTTTTTGTTATAACATTGTGGACTCCTGATATTTGTTTTATATAACAGATTTAAACACATTTTGTTATGTATTTTGCAGCCCACTAGAAAATGTTTTAATTTGAACCTCATGTCATTTTCCTGATCCTCACCAAGCAAGTCCTTGTTCTCCATCATAGTTTCTAGGACTGTGTTCTAATTTTCTGGCATTTTCCCTTAATCAACAATGTACCATTCCTTTTACATTAGAAAAATATTTAAGAAGCAAGCTTTCATCATTGTTCAACAAGATACCCTTGCTTATAGGCTCTCTTAAAACTATGGAAAATTCTGTGTAGTATATTCTAACAGACATATACAGCTGCATGTCTATATATCTGTATCTATTGCTTTTATTTGTTCTTAAAAATCATGTGATTATACTGGCTTTAATCTCCATAAGACGTGTCTACATATTAGAAGAAGCTGAGAAGAAGAAAGCCATAAATATATGATATATAACAGGATATTTTGATAGGGTTCAATATCAGAAAAATAATGTTAGTAGACAATTCAAAGAGGTCAAATAACCCAAATGATAGTATTTGTACTAATGGTAAGACCTCATCTGAGAAGTGAACTAAAACTCAAAAAAATTTACTTAAAGTACTAATAAGAGTATGTGGAAATATTTAAGCTATAAACTGCTTCAAATAAAAAGGAAAGAAAAGCAATTTCAAAAAAACTTTTAGTCTAACATTTCTCAATCTTCCTAGATTGTGAATTTTATTTCTCTAGGAAAAATATTTGCTTCATGAAACAATTTTAGATTGTGTCCTTAGGTATTGTTTGTATTTGCTTTAATAAATGTATAATCTTACAAAGGCAAATTGAGTAATATGTACTATATGGTATCTGTGTTGACATTTCTTATGAACATAAGAACTAATAATATATAGTAAAATAAAAGCCATTTGGGGCAGTAAGATAGCTTAATGGAGGCAGGTTAAAGTTGCCTAGCATGACAACCCGAGTTTGGTACCCAGAACCAACATGATGCAAGAAGAGGAGAGAACTGACTGCAATGAGTTCCCCCTTATTTCTATATATACACTTTTTTGCATGGACACATACAAACACACACACACACACACATACACACACACACACACTCACACACTTTCACAAGTCAATAAAAGTTAGTAAATGTTTGTAGATAAATTTTAAGATTTTTTTTCATATTATATATTGTGAATATTTCTCTCCTGTAATAATTTTCTTTTCTCCATTATGCAAAAGAACTATTTTCAAGGGTATATGTAACTGTACTTTTTTACATACCAAAAAGCACATAAACATGTGCTCAATATAATTATACATGAGTAAATGCAAGTTAGAGACACTATGAGGCATTTTCAAATCCACCTATGATAGTTTGAGAGCAAAAGTGAAGATGGTAAGTACTGAAGTAACTGTCATAAAATTGGAACCCTGATACTTTGCTAGTAAGATGGAAAATACTGTAATATATTTATAATATTCTTACAGCATTCAACAAATGATTAACAGAGTGACTATGTGATCTAGAAATTCTACTCTGCCTTAGTAAACCCAAAATGGATGAAATGAAAGCATGTATAACAGTAAACCAGTGTCTTTCAGCAGTTATAAACAACCCACACTGATCATGTGTTAAAGAGAAAAATGAAATGAAGTCTCTCCTGTGGTAGCATACCATCAAAATTAAGAATACCAGTGATTGTGTGTCAATATGGATGGATTTTGAAAATGTCACTCTAAGTGTTGGAAGACAAACCAGCAACACATGGCACATGGTATGGTCTAGAACTGGCAAAAATGGAAACAGGAGTAGATTAGTGGCTGGTCAAGACTGAAAAGAAGGAAGTAGATTGTTAACAGGTTTCTGAGCAATTTTTTCTAATTAAAAATTGCTAGTGACAGATAATATGACTATATTCAAAAAATAAACTTTAAACATTACTGGGGGAACTTCCTGGCCTATGAATTAAAACTCAGTTATGATTCTTCAAAGAAATCTATAGTTGAAAGTACAAATTACTGAATTTAAATACTTAATTATGTTAAAAAAGTAGTTTTAATAAAGAAAAGTTTAATGGAATATATAGAATAATGACTTGTGCCTATCTTTATCAGATATAGCAGTGCCTAAAAATAAGTAAATAAATAAAATAAATAAAAAAATCAAAACCAAAAAACCAATGTGAATGAATTTTCCTCTGTATGAACAGCAGTGAAGTTGGAATAAACGTTCAACATTATAGTTCTATTATTCAATGACAAAACTAGCATGAAAAATATTGATACACTTGATGATGTGTCTATTCAATTAATTCATGTCTAATTATTTTCTGTACTTTAACTGGATCAAACGACTGAGTATTTCTTGAAAATAAACCACCCCACCCATGATCTCTCTGCTTTCATTGCTGAAATTAAACACTTGTGAACATGCAGAATACAAATATTTCTATTAAGAATTTGTATAAATTGCTCCTGGGGGAATCTTTTTCATCACAGCAGAAAAGAAACGCAATTAGAGACAAGATGGTGAAGTCTACTTTACAATACCACTGAGCATTTTCTGTTTTTCTATTAGTGACTCCTTCTAAATCATACTTTCTAGAAAAGAAATTATGCATTGTAAACTTTTTGCTTTAGTAATTCAGTTAAATAGCAATCATTTAAGTTATGGAGAAACAAACAAGCAAGCAAACACAAAACCCACCTGGACCAAAAGCACAAAGTAGAATATAGTTAGATAATCAACATTTTGCCTTCAATACCAAGTCATTGATAGAAAGCAAAATGGATCTCAGTATAGCATTTGTGTTCTAAAGTTAAAGCAACATATTCACTCCCCAAATTTTTTTTATCATCCAAATCAAAACAAATTCTGTATATTTGAAACTATAATAATATACAAAAGAATTCTAAAATGTTTTATTGCTGGTTTCCAACTACCTGAAATGTACATAATATGGTATACTCCATTATATATAACTATTAATAGGTAGAAAAGCACAATTTTAAGATCAATTATGTACATAAAGTTTTATCATAACATTTATTTAAGACCTTATTACCCATAAAATCTCTTCAGGAAAATTTCATTTACTGTAAAAGTATTATTCATGGAAACTAACTACAAACCCATGAAACAATGTTGAAACTCAGAATGTTGTTTATAAAAATTATAACAAGACACATAAGTGAGATCATGTATATTTCAAACAAAATTATCTGTCTTTATTCAGAAAATGCTTACTTTTGTATTGAACATTTGTCAATTATATGCTAAAAAGACAATATTGACTAAAAGACTGTGTATTTACTGTTGATCTTACATTCTACTTGTAAATAAAAAATTATGAAGTGAGAAAAGCAAGTGGGGAAGAAGAAGAAAATGGGATGGAAAAATAAAAAAAAAGATATAACGAGATTAGTGAATAAGATTAATAACCAGTAAGATCAACTCTATTCATGTCTTAGGCCTCTTAAATTATTCATGTATTTCAAATGAAGATAATGTAAACAAAATCAAATATAGACAAATAACTATTTGTATATTTTGGTTTACTATAGGTCTATATCACACAACTACCAATTAAATTATCTTAAGAAAAAATATACTTACTGCCCTCTAGAGGTATGAACCAGTAGTGTAATAAGTGTAGATGTAGCTGGGCATATACAGTTTAAAGCTAACATGGCGTATTTAAACTCCTCTTCACAAACAACATGATCTGTTTGAAATAAAATAGGTAAATTAGAATAATTTACCTTTTGAGGATATTATGTTTAAATATAAAAATAGAACAATGAATAAAATTGCAAAAGTCTCAGTATAAACATACTTATTTTAGGGTTTTTTTTTTTTTCAGGTGCAATGCTATCCCCAGGAAAACATTTTGTAAGATATAGTGCTGGAGAATGAGTTCATGATGGTTGCGGGGCCCTGAAGGTAGAATTCTAATCCTGACAAAACTGGGAACCTTGGTAAGATGCTGAAACTGCCTGTGCAAAGAGGAGAGCAACATTTGGTTTGAATTGCGGTCTGGAAGACTTTTCAGGTGATTGGTGAAGGTCCTAAGAACTTCCAACTTTCAGGACCACAAATCCAATAATATTGGTTTTCTAAAATCATAACCACACAGTATTACACTTCAAAATTTTTAAAATATGTGGTAGGCTATCTGATAAGCACAAGTAACATGCTTTATACTATCAGAGCCAATGTAGTGATGTCTAAAAGTATTATTAAAATAAAAACAGCATGGTAAATAAGATAAGATTCCTAAACTCAAAGCTGGGTAGGGTCCAGTTAAAGTTAGCAAGTGGTGCCTAGAACTCAGTGACATAAAAGAAAAAGAGTGCTAGAAAGGATGACATCTGTTGGAGACAAATTACATTGTCACCATATGAGAATGATGCCCTAATATGACATTTATTTGATTTTCTACATAAAGCATACTTTTAGAAAAGAAAATAAACTATTGTTAATCTAAAAGCAACAAACCCCAAGCAAAGTATTTAAACATTAGTATTAGAAATTGAGAAACTAGTAAATTTCTAAAGAAATATGTACGTTCTTAGACAGGAAATAGAAATTTTAGCTAACAGAAAGAGATGAAGATTAAAGTCGTTTGTCAAACAAGCATAAGTACCATGCAATCAAGAACGAGTGGCTTCAGAAATAAGGTAGCAATGGCTCTGCTACAAATTATAGCAATATGATTTCTAGTTAATGTGGTTGAGCATATAAAAGAAAAGATCACTGCTTTTTAGTTTTGATTTTGTTTAAATGTTGCTTTCATTTCTCTTTGTTACAATTCACAAGAGAAATATTACACTAGTTATACCTCAGAATTTAGTCTAATAGGCATGAAGTATCTGGTAATAACTACTGCATCTCTCACTCCCTTAGCCCCTTTCTCCCTCCCTCTCTTCCCCTTTCGGATTATCAGTTTGTTTAAAGGGAATTTGAGGAGGATTTTAAAAATACATAGCAATGTTATTTAACGTTTTGCAAAAGGGGATCAGATTCTGACTCCAATTTGAATATTGAGATCTGTACTGAATATTTGTGAAAGAACAGTGTACTTAAACCACCCTCTCGATATTTCTCAAAATAATTTTTGAATGTGCATGTCTAATCTGTGAGAGGAAGGCAACAAAGCTGTTAAAAGGCAGAATGCAGTTGCTTTAGACTCATATCTTTAAAATGCATAGGAGACCATGATTTTAAACTAACACTTGCAACATATGATCTGCAAAAAAATATACACACTTCATAATATAACATAAGACAGGACTTTTAAAAATCTAAACTGTAACAGAAATTTTGGAATCTTGATTACCATATGCACCACCACAAGCAGTTATCGATTTTCACTAAAAGGCATAACCATATTCTCTCAAATAGAACAACTTGCAAACTGTAGTACATGAGTGAGGCTTTGGAAATGTTTCATCATGTTTCCCTTCAATAGTTAGAGTGATGTACTGTGGCCTTTCTTTCTTCAATAGTTATCAGAATTTTAATAAATGACTCCGGCACAATTGTATGATGAGCACTTTTTTCACTCAAAAGCTGTATTATTTTTTTATTCTGCTAATATATTAAAATCCACACATGACACCTTTCCTCAGATAAAAACTTGTAGTACCCACCAGCCCTTGAATCTTAGAGTACATCTGCTTCTAGTACCACCACACAAACATAAAGTAGGATCTGCAGTATTTCAGTGTCACATGCTGAATTATCTACTTGGGAAAATATGCATGTAAACTAAAATGTACTTTACTGTCGTTAGCATAGCATGTGACTCACTAATGTTACTTCAAGATATTCAATCACAATTTCCTACTAGTGACAGCATCTATTACTGGTGTGGCTATTGTTGCAGGCCTCCCTGTTTATATTGCATTTTCTTGTCTATTTTACTTCAACCTTTACATAGGAACAATTCATGTTTCATTATTATGCATATCTACCCAACATTTTTAGTAAAAGAAGTGTTAAAAGTACTTACTGTACAAAGGAGGTGCACAAGGCTGGCAAGCATGAACAATGAATAAAGAACTCCTTGTTCAACAAGTAAAGCCTAAAATAGAGAACTAATTTCCAGATATATAATGAACACCAAAAAACCCTGGATATCAAGAAAACAACCCAATTTAAAAATAGGATGCAGATCTAAGCAGAAAATTCTCAAATGGCTAGGAAACACCTAAATATATCTTAAACATGCTTAGATACTAGGAAAAAGCCAATCAATATTACTTTGAGATTTCATTTTACATTAGTCAGGATTGCTAAGATCAATAAAAACAAGTTATGGGTAACACTGGCGAGGATGTGTAGTCAAGGTAATGCCCATAAATTGCTGGTGGGACTGCAATTTTTACCATCACTATGGAAATAAGTGAGGTGGTTTCTTAGAAACATGGAAATCGATCTACCTCAAGTTCCAGCTATAACAATCTTGGGTATATATCCAAAGGAAATTTCACAGTACCACAGAGACACTTGTTCAACAGTGCTCATTGCTGCTCTGTTAACAATAGCTGGAAATTTGGAACAACCTAGATGCCCTTTATCAGACAAATGAATAAAGAAAATGTGCTACATTATACAGTGGAGTATTATTTATCCTTTAAAAATTGAAATCATGAAAATCTCAGGTAAATGAAAAGAACTAGGGAAAAAAATACCTACTCTTATTAGGTAATCCAGAAAGACAAATATGGTACTTAGTCACTTAATATATGGGGAATAAACAAACAAACCAACCAAACCTTTTTTTAAAAAAAAAAAAAGCAAAAACTTTTTTTTTTGATATAAGAATTTTCCCTATATGAGGGCAAAGACATGACTCAGTGGATAAAAGAACTGGTTATGCAGCCATGTTTTTCTAAGCCCAAGTTTAAGCACATAAAAAACTAAGTAGCAAAGGAACCAGGCTATCCATGTGTTTCTGTGATCCCTTGGGATAAGGATACTGAGAACTTAGCAACTAGTCATTTTAGCCCAAACAGTGAGCTTCAGATTCAATAAGAGGACCTGTCTCAAGGAATGTGGCATAGAGTGATAGAGCAAAATTGTTGATGATGTCCTCTGACCTCCACACCCTGCATACGTGAATCACAAAGACAAAAGCACTACACTCTACACACACACACACACACACACACACACACACACACACACACAGACCTTGCCAACAAATGAAACTTAGAGTTACTCTTCTGGGCTAATGCCATCTTTCTAATGTGATTTGATGTCATATAAGTCACCTGTGCTTTGAAACCTGCTAACCTATTTAATCCTGCTGACCAATCATGCCAGTCAATCATATGTAGTATTCATAAATTAAAATTCAGTAAGAATAGAACCATTAAAAGAGTGCAATAACAACTGTGATTGCTGACCAGCATGCGGGGCAGGATGACAGGCTTTCTTTGTCAGCATTAGTCTCATTGCACAGGCTTCTTCGTGTGTCAAGTGGATTCTCATAAGTTATAAAAACAAGTAGGCATTTGCAAAATCCTCAGCATATCACTCACCAACAGTCAGAACTTAGACAACTTCCTAACATAATGCACCATTTCTATGTACCTTCTGTGTCATATGGCAGCTAAAAATGTTCATCCCTAACAACAGGAGAACAGGCAGAACATATGGGGATGAATACAAGCTGGGGTGTCCTTGTGGAGGTTTATTCAAGTTATGCTTTTCTTACTATGGCTGTATTCTTTTAGTCAAACAGATGGAAATGATTAGGAAGAAGGTGGCAAACTAGAGATTGCAGATAATCTGTTGTTTTCTTGTGATTTTTTTTCCCCTGTAGTTTCACTAAAATGCAGGAAAGTTGGGCCAGGAATATTGCTCATTTGGTAAAGCGATTGTCTTACAAACATGAAGACCTAATTTCAATCCCAAGAATACATGGGGGAAAAAAGCCTAATGAAGTGAGCCACACATTTAAGCCTAGCACATGAAAACAGAGATAAGAGGATCAGTGACAACTGACCAGTGAACCTAGCCTCTTTGGCAAATCTCAAGCCATTGAGACTACCTTCTCAAGCACCAAAGAGTACAGCTTCCTGAGAAGCACATCCAAGACTGATTTCTGGCATCCATGCACAAGCACATTCACATACACTCATATAAGTGACCTAATATGAAAAAAAGGAAAGGGGGTCTCTTTAGTAGGGAGAGAATGAGTTTCTCCATGTGAAGAAGGGATGTGGGTAAAAGAAAAGAAAGTGTGTCTGCAAAAGCGACAAGGTATCATAATATATGTCAATTATTTAGTTAAAAAATCCCTATAATATATGCAACTCCAATTCCACATAGAAACTTTATTCATGAAACTGACAGTTCTCTCTGTAAGAGCCAAAGACTACCTAACAAAAACACAAATATCATACAAATTTTTTGAGAGACAGTCCAAGATATTTTGAGACTCTTGTGAAAGGTATTGTTTCCCTGATTTCTTGTTCAGTCCATTTATGTATAACAAACACCATCTGTGTATGGACAGGCAACTTACTTTGTGTGTTAAATTTGTATCCTATATTTTACTGAATATGTTTATAGCTTTAGAAGAAACCTGGTTGAATTATTAGTGTAGTTTATGTATAAAACAAAATAAATGAATAGAGATTTTTTGACATTTTTTCGTCCTATTTTCTTTCGTTCTCTTCCTGTAGATGTCTAGTTCAATTGCCTTATTATTCCAACTGGGACTTCAAGTACTAGGCATATAGGGGAAATCCTTTGTTGTAGATGGAGACTTTTCATTTATTTCCCAGCTTCCAAGACCCGAAATAATCACACAAAAACTGCATTAGCCCACTATTTAGGCATATTACTAGCTAGTTCTTATACCTTTAATTAACACATTTCTATTATTTTATAGTTAATAGAGGCTCATGGTTTACCAATAAGGTTCTGTCTGGTGGCCGGCATCTGTCTCCTTCAGCAGCTACATGGTTTCTCTCTGACTCCACCTTCTTTTTCTCTATATCTCATACAGCCTGACTATATTTTGCCCTACTATATAGGCACAAAGAAGCTTCTTTATTAACCAAGGTAAAAACAAACAACCATTTTCATGGCATACAGAGAGGTATCTCACAAAAGAAAATTTATCCCCTGTCTAAATAAAAAGAAAGATTTTAACTTTAACATAGTACAATTACATATAAAAACCAGCTATCAAGCAAGAATTATAATATTTAGTCCATTTACATTTGACAAATTAAGAAAATACTCTATCATCTTTCCTATCTTTGTGAGTCTAAAGTTTTATATATAATCTATCTTTTATAATTATAGCTATCTTTTTTCAACTCCATCAAAGACCCCAGAAGGATATAATATTACCTAAGTAAACAGGAAGTGCACCATAATCAACTTTCAAAACTCAAGAATTGACAGAGATATCTCACTGCATGGGCAGTTACCCAAAATTCTTCTGTAATATTGGGGAAACCATTTTCAGCCTACAGGCCCATAGTATCATGCAGACTTTTCTATGAAGCAGGAAATTTCAATGATTGTTTCACTTATATTGGCAGTTTGTTAGTCACTTTCAAAGCAGCTTCTTTATTAACCAATAGTTATAAAGCATTTTCACAGCACACAGTGGGTAATCCCACATCACTTTGTCTGATATTAGTAGAAATGCTGTGAGTCTATCTCAATTTAAGATGATATTGACTATAGACTTGCAGTAAATTGTGCTCATTTTGTTGAGGTATATCCCTTGTAGATTTGTTGTCTCAGGGACTTTTATCATGAAGAGATGTTAGACATAGCCATAGACCTTCATCTAATGAGGTGGTCTTCAGCTGTTCTCTTTTAATCAGCTTATGTGGTAGATTATATTTAAAGATTTATGCATATTGATACCATCCCTGCATCAATGTGATCATGGTAGATAATGTTTTGATATGTTGAATTCAGTCTGCAAGTATATTATTGAGAATTTTTGCATTTATGTTTATTAGGGATATTTGGTCTGCACAATTTTTTGTTTGTATCATTGGTTTTGTTATGTGGGTAATAGTGGCTTAATAACAAATAACAGGATATATTCCTTCCGTTTCTATTTTGTGGAACAAATTGAGAAGTAATGTGTATGCTATTGAATCAGTAGAATTAATATTGTGTGATGTAGGTTTCCCCTCTGTATGCTGTGAATACCATTGGTAAATAAATAACTACTTTGGGCCTATTGCCGAGCTATAGGGGAACAGAGCTAGACAGGGGGAAACTAAACTGAATGCTGGGGGAAAGAAGAGCAGAGTCTGAGAGAAGCCATTTGGCCCCACTGGGGCCAGACCAAACTTTATCCAGTAAGCCACAACCACATGACAATACACAGATTACAAGAAATGCATTAAATTAAAATGTAAGAGCTAGCCTATAAGAAGTTAGAGCTAATAGGTCAATATCTTGGGGTAACTCTAACCAAGGAAGTGAAAGATCTATTTGACAAGAACTTTAAGGAATTGAAGAAAGAAATTGAAGAGGATACCAGAAAGTGGAAAGATTTCCCTTGCTCTTGGATTGGGAGGATCAACATAGTAAAAATGGCAATTCTACCAAAGGCAATTTATAGATTCAATGCAATCCCCATCAAGGTCCCATCAAAATTCTTCACAGATCTTGAGAGGACAATAATCAACTTTATATGGAAAAACAAAAAACCCAGCATAGCCAAAACAGTCTTATATAATAAAGGAACTTCTGGAGGCATTACCATCCCTGACTTCAAACTCTACTACAGAGCTACAGTATTGAAAACAGCTTGGTATTGGTATAAAAACAGAGAAGTCGACCAATGGAATCACATAGAAGACCCAGATTTTAACCCACAAACCTATGAACACCTCATTTTCGATAAAGAAGTTAAATGTATACAATGGAAGAAAGAAAGCATCTTCAACAAATGGTGCTGGCACAACTGGATGTCAACCTGTAGAAGAATGAAAATTGACCCATATCTATCACCATGCACAAAACTCAAGTCCAAATGGATCAAAGACCTCAATATCAGTCCGAGCACACTGAACCTGATAGAAGAGAAATTGGGAGGTACCCTACAGCAGATGGACACAGGCGATCGCTTCCTAGGTATAACCCCAGCAGCACAGACATTAAGGGCAACATTGAATAAATGGGACCTACTGAAACTGAGAAGCTTCTGTAAAGCAAAGGACACTGTCACTAAGACAAAAAGGCAACCCACTGACTGGGAGAAGATCTTTACCAAAGTTCTGATCTCCAAAATATATAAAGAACTCAAGAGACTAGACTTTAAAATGCTAATTAACTCAAGTAGTGTTTTAAATAATATAGTTTCTGTGTCTTTATTTTGGGGCTGAGAAGCCAGGAGCCAACAAGCAAACCTTCTTACAACAAATTGGCAGTCATGTGTCCAACTAAAATCCACTTAAAACCTGAGAGGGCTTAGAAAGGAATTCTAGACACAAAAACAGAGCTTTTTGCTTTTTGCAAAGTTCAGAAATGTGTGTTTAAGTCCAAATAACTGCAAAGAGTACCTAGCTTAGAAAAAGCAAGGTGAAAGGGAGGAATCTTCCAAAGTAGGGTAAATATAATATAGTGTAATAAAGAAACAAAAGGAAGCTATAGTAGTAAGAATAATTGAGGAGAGAAATAGAAGATCAGAGTAAACAAAAGGAATATGATGAGAGACAGCTAATACAAAGTAACTTTGAAAAGACATGGAAACCTACTAGTGCATACTACTATAGCTTCTGGGCTTTATATACTTTAGCTTCCAAAGATATATATGTACACACACACACACACACACACACACACACACACACACACACACATATATATATATGAAAGTAATTTAAATATAGTCACCACATAATGGGAAAACAGTGCCCCCAACTAGACATCTTATGCCATCGAGTAAAACTTCCAGTGCCAGGGAGTAGATTACATCTTTTTAAGTCTTTGACCAAAGACATCCCATAGAACCTCCCTCCAAAAATGTCATGCATTATTTGCAATTATGACAACTATGTTTCAGTAAGGTGTTTTTAAATGTCTGCATAATTTTTTTCTATGCTTTTGTGTGACTTAAAGCTGCAAGATTTCCTCATATAGTTGCTAGGTAACAGTTCTTTGGAAAGCAGTAAACAGAAACACTAACTAAACCAACCCAGCCCTGAGTTTTGATTATAGAAATCAGACATCTTTTAGGAAAGACATATTGGACAGAAATATAAACAGAATCAAAACAAAACAATGTTATTCATTTTCTTTCACAGAGTAAAAGCTTATTACAAATGGTGATTGAATGGACTGCAATGTAAAATTTCTCATGTTTCTTGCTTAATAGATTCTGCTCTAAATGTAAGTGCATTCAGAGCTATTAAACATACATATTCTTCTGGTGGGAACATATAACACCCAGCAATTCTGTGAATTTTATTTCAATCCTATTGGATTGATCAATAATAATAACTGTGTGTATTCAGTTATCATAGATTGTGCCAGTTCAACTACTAGACTACATTAAAACACTAAATGGCAAAAACTTATTTAAGTCAACCTTTCTGTCATTTAATCTCACAAGTTATAAATATAAACATGTTGATTAAAAACATTAAAGTCTTTTCAGTTTTAAATTTCCAAAATTCTTTAAAACAGCTTTCCAATTAGTTCATTAATACTTTATTTAAAAGGATATTTGCATTTTTATAATTGTTTAAATATTTTAAATCTGTAGTTTTGTATGAACCATATTAATTAATCATAGTATTAATGTATTAGTTATAACATCTTATGTTAATATTATGATAAAACTCAGGTCCTCAGAAATATAATGTCCTGTCTCTTGCCAACCCTAAGGTGGCTCCCTTAACTAAGAATTGTGCTTCCGTGCTCCCCTATCCAAACTTCCTTTATCCCAATCATCCTTTTTTCCCAAGTTCCCCCCATCCTCCCCTTCTCCCTTTTCTCTCCC
>NC_022013.1:31214846-31230981 GCF_000317375.1 Microtus ochrogaster | reverse complement strand
CTTCATCTGGTGATGGATGGAGATAGAGACAGAGACCCACACTGGAGCACTGGACTGAGCTCCCAAGGTTCCAATGAGGAGCAGAAGGAGGGAGAAAATGAGCAAAGAAGTCGGGACCATGAGGTGTGCACCCACCCACTGAGACAGTGGAGCTGATCTATTGTATATATGTATACATACATATGTACATAAACACACATATTTTTAAATATCACAAAATTCTATTACAAAGTATATGTTAAACTGTTCAGGTATGAAATCAGATATTGAGAAGGACAATATAACTCAATTTATTTGAAACTGACTAAAACTACTGCTACAAACTACACAGAATTCTAAGTAGCTTTAAATCTAACCAATCAAACATTCAAAGAGATAGCTAAGCTTAGCAGTTATTCTTCATTTTACGCATATGACAGGTAAAACTCCTTGTATGATGGTCATTAGCACCATCTGCTATTAAATGGGAATGATATAAGCATGACCATTAAGTTTCCCAGACACTTACCATGTACTGAATGATTGGGAGGAATATCATTTTATGTGCTCTTGAAATTAATTTTATTATTTTCAATAGCAATTGCAACTGAAATAAGGTTGTTTAAGTGTCAGAATCAAAGATATTTTGAAAGATCTCATGGAGGAGTTTATAACACATAAATAAATATGTAGCAAATGTTCCCAAAAGATTTTATAATGGATATTTTGTATGCCCTAATGAAATAAAGAAAAAATCATTAAATAACTGTTGTAAACCAAAATTCTAAGAACAGTTAAGGATAAAATAGTAGAAAGGAAAAGAAAACCAATAAAAGTAATTTTTGCAGTAGTCAAATTAGAGGGTTAAAAGATATGTACTTGTTCATAAAAGCCAACTACAAAATCTGAAGATCGCCAGGCGATGGTGGCACACGCCTTTAATCCCAGCACTCGGGAGGCAGAGGCAGGTGATATCTGTGAGTTCGAGACCAGCCTGGTCTACAAGAGCTAGTTCCAGGACAGGCTCCAAAACAACAGAGAAACCCTGTCTCTAAAAACCAAAAAAAAAAGAAAAGAAATCAAAATCTGAAGATCAAGGAAAAAAAAATACTTTGTAAATGTTTTGAATCAATGTGATCCAACAGGGTAATTGATGGAGGAAGGTCATTGGTTAATTTAATAAAGAAACTGCTTGCCCTGATAGGTTAAAACAGGTGGGAGGAGTAAACAGAACAGAACTCTGGGAGGAAGAGGAAGTGAGCTCAGAGACACGATGCTCCACTCTTGCGGGCAGAGGTGAGAGCTCTGCTCTCTGAGGCACACATGATGAAGCTCTGACCCAGGATGGACATAGGCTAGAATCTCCCTGGTAAGCCACCTTGTGGGCTACAGCAGATTATTAGAGATGGGCTAGTCCAGGTGCGAGAGTTAGCCTAGAAGAGGCTAGATAGAAATGGCCAAGCAGTATTTAAATGAATACAATGTCTGTGTAATTATTTCGGGTAAAGCTAGCCGTGCGGGCGGCCGGGATGCTGGGGACGCAGCCCCGCCACTCATATTACTACAGGTAATGAGCAGAACTCCTTTAACTATAATTGAAAACATATAAGAAAACATTAGAGTAAAACAAATTCATACTTTGAATGCATAGTTAAAACATTTCTTTGTATACTTTCCCATGTTACTAGGAATTAGAAAGTCAGTGAAATATGAGTGGTAACTGCAAGAGCAGCCGGTGATTTGATGAAGAAAACTAGTCCACAATAGGCTGGACCTTCTTGATATGCCTGAGGAGACGGCTCTAATCCAGTGTGACAGGAGGGAGAAAAGGGGGTCTACAGATATGGAATTGTGCTTGTACTACATAGAGAGAAAAATTTAAAAATCACATAAAATGTTGTCTAAACAAAGTGACAGACTGTAGATGCTTAGGCAAAATATAAGGGAACCAGGAGGATAAACTATCTCTATTGAGAATGTGTTCAAGTCTATGTATTCCAGGTTCATGTGATTAAAAAAAAAACTGGGTTGTTTTTGCTTGAAATTTGAATAGCCAGGCAACATAATGAGATTAGTACAAGTTTGATGCAAATCCCAGTTAATTTAATAGAGATTCATCTATGATTCTCATACAATGCAAACTGTTCTAGATGTTTTCTGAGGAGACAGTTTACTAATGATGAGGATAGAATCTTGGCAATATTCAGTTGCCATAAAAGCTCTGAAGGCCTGACTCCAACATCGTGTGTGTGTGTGTGTGTGTGTGTGTGTGTGTGTGTGTGTGTGTGTATGTTTATGACATTTATCATAATCAATAATAGCCAGGAAATATTTGTGAAGTGAAACGTGTCTCTGAGACACCTTCTGCAAAACACTGTATCAGGAGCCTTGATGAAGTCAAAAAATCATTTAGACTATGTTAAATGAAATAGAAAGGACAAGAAAAAGATGTGATACTGAGTTCAGATCTCATAAGATCTTAAGTGTTTAAATGAGACTGTAAGGGGGACATGGATTTGAAGTCTAAATGGTGCATTTTCAATCACATGCATTTTTAGCTTAAGTCTCAGAAATTAATTTTTAATAGAAAGAAATGTAGATTTTTCTGAACAAATGGTCTATTTAGGTTTACATAAATTATGTAACTCTAATGGTTTCCAAAATATAATTTAAAGTTGAAAACACAACAAATGTTCTGTACTAGACTTAAAAGAAGACTGCATTGCCCAATCCCCTAAACTTTCTGACCATTCAGTGGGGCTTCTTTCTGGCTACTGCCTTTCTCTTCTTATCCCTATCCCAGCTTGCCCTCCAAGCACCCCTTTCCATCTGTGGGGTCATGGGATCCCCTAACTCAGCCTGCTTCTGAGCTGAGAGTCTGGGGGCAAAGTGGTGAGGGCAACTGCTGCAGGAGTTTCTTTGTCCCTCTGAGCTTGCACCCAGAAAGCCCGCCCTTTTGTCTGCGAGGTACCTGGGCAGCAAGTGGCCTGACCCTGTACCAGAAGTTCCATCCCTCAGGAGGAATATGTGAGTGCCCTACCAGCTGGTCGGACACCATGGGAATGGAGCACAGGCACCCCCAAGCCCCTAAACTTTCCGACCATTCAGCGGGCCTTGTCTCTGGCTACTGCCTTTCTCCACTCACCCCGTCCAAGCTTGCCCGCCCCCACAGCACTTCTTTCTATCTGCCGGGTCCTTAGATCCACCACCACAGCCTACTCCAGGGTGGAGAGGATCTGAGAGACTCCAGTGCTGAGGGGACCTAAGAGAAGGCAGACCAAGAAAAACACCCAAGTACACAGGTAGCCACAGCAAAGACCCGATCAAGTCGCCAAGACTCTCTTAAAAAAACTTGAAGGAAGAGATGGGCAGGCACCAATGTAAGAATTCCTCCAACAATCTGGAAAACAACATGATAACACCAGAATCCAGTGAACATACAACAGGAGGACTTGAACAACCTAATCCAGAAGAAGTAGAAGAAATAGACTTTAAAGGTAACATTATGAAAGTAATAGAGTCCCTTAAACAGGATGTGAAAAACTCCCTTAAAGAAATGGATGAGAAGAATAACAAAAAGTTTGAAGAAATGAATAAATCCCTCGAGGATACCTTAGGAAACGAACGAAGAAAAAGCAATCAAACGGGTAATGGAAACAGTGCAAAACTTGAAAACTGAAATGGAAGTAATGAAGAAAACACAAACCGAGGGATGGCTGAATATGGACAATCTGGGTAAACAAACCAGGACTACAGAGACAAGTATTACCAACAGAATACAAGAGATAGAAGAAAGACTATCAGACGCTGAAGATACTATAGAAAAAATAAACTCATTGATCAAAGGAAACAGCAAATCCAACAAATTCTTAACACAAAACAGCCAGGAAATCTGGGACACTATGAAAAGACTAAACTTAAGAATGATAGGGGTAGAAGAAGAGAAGAATTACAGTTCAGAAGAAAATATATTCAACAAAATTATAGAAGAAAACATTCACAACCTAAAGAAGGATATTCCTATGAAGGTACAAGAAGCATACAGAACACCAAACAGACTGGATCAAAGAAAAACATCTCCTTGCCATATAATAATCAAAACACAAAACATACAGAATAAAAATAGAATATTAAGAGCAGCAAAGGAAAAGGTCAAGTAACATAAAGGTAAACCTATCAGAATTACACCTGACTTCTCTATGGAAACAATTGAAATCCAGAAGGTCTTGGATAGATGTGCTGCAGAAACTAAGAGACCATGGATGCAAGCCCAGACTACTATAGCCAGCCAAGCTTTCTGTCACCATCAATGGAGAAAACAAAATATTCCAGGATAAAAACAAATTTAAACAATACGTAGCCACAAACCCAGCCTTACAGAAAGTAATAGAAGGAAAATCACCACCCAAGGAACCCAACAATAACCACAATAACTTAGACATCTAACAACCCTCTACAAGCACATCCCAAAGAAGGGAAATACACAAACTCTACCACCAAAATAAATAAATAAATAACCAGAGTTAACAATCACTGGTCATTAATATCACTTAATATCAATGGTCTCAATTCACCTATAAAAAGGCACAGGCTAAGAGATTGGATAAAAAAGCAGGGTCCACCATTCTGCTGCTTACAAGAAACACACCTTAACCACAAAGACAGACATTAACTCAGATTGTTATATGTAGTTTATTTTCCATCTTAATATAGTAAAGAGGTAAATTTGATCTGATTTTTAATTATTTTAGTTTCTTGCATTAGAGCAATAAACATCATTTGGTCAAAATGTATTCTTTTATGTTCATGCTCATACGTATGATTTTATATTTATTTGTGGAATATTTTTTCACATTGGTTCATATGAAGAGTAAGATTATAATTTGCTCCTGTATGGGTCCATGCGTATGTGTAAGTGTGAGTGGTATATAAACACATATTTGCAGATTTCCACACCTATGCAAGCCAAAAGATGTCAAGTATCTCGAACTATCACGCCACCATTTTCCTTTGAGATAGAGTCTGTTCCTGAACCCAAAGATAGGCTGTTGGCCCTAACCTGTGTCTCTGTTCACCACAGTGCTGGAGAAATAAGTATAAAAGTTCTTCTTGTGTGGGCAACAGTACTTCATACTAATTATTTGAATATTACTTTATAACTTATTTATATTTAATTTTTATTCTTTGAAAATGTAGTCAATTATTTTGGTGGAGTCCATGAGATAACTTGAAGCCTTGACTTTTAATTGTTGTTTATTAACTTTTGATCTCTGCAATGACACTTCATTGATTGATAGAATTAGTATATGATATTAAAAATTCTGGTCCTCTAATATGCACATATTATCTAATATCCTTGAGAGCAGACACTGAGTGTATTATCGTGGTGCACATTTATACACCAAAGGTAAGTTATTTATCTTTCAGTTAAATGAACAAATTGAACCTTAAAAAGGTGCTGCCAGTCCCTAGTTTTAAAGAGCTAAAGCTACAATAGATGTCACCATGTGGTCTTGAGGAAGCAAATTAAAATCTTTAAAATGGACCACATGGTGGAGAATGGAATATTACTTCTAGAAGAAGAATCCCCAGTTCTAGATCAGTCAAGAACCACTACCTTCTAACAAGTGCTCACAGTGAAAATGAAGTCTATCCTTAGATGAGATGATTCCACTGCTCAGTCTTGATTAGTTATCTCAGATAACCACTCATGAGAAACTATGAAACTAAAGGAAAATTAATTCATAGTATTTTAAATTAACATTAGAATAGTATTTTAATACATCTCAAAGCAAAAATAAAACAAATCAATTTAGAGTAACTTCACTATAAGTATCGTTCAGTGTTTCTGGGCACATCTCTTACCAAATGTCCAGTGTCCCTTCCATCAAGTCTCTGAGTGTGAAATTCTCCCTGACCTCCTTGAGTTCTGGGGATAGTACTGCTTATTCTTGGTTGTTTTCACAGATTTTTCTCTTTATGGAGTAAAAAACTAACATCCAAAAAATATACAAGATATTTATTTTTCAGTTTTCCTTGCCTTACTTATGGATTCTTTTAGAATTCTTCCATGCATATTTCAACAAGAAACTTCTTTGAACGTGTGCATCCAGACAGAAGCTACTTAATACATTTTGAAATGTCTTGTATTACATAGCATGGAATTATATACTATTAACTCTAAATATCCTTATTAGAGTTCTATGTTTTCTGTTTAATGCAGTGAAAACACACAGGGAGTCAGGCACTGCACAATCCATCAATAGATGAAGCACAGCAGATTCACAGAACCTAATGTAGAGACACTGAAACAGCTATTAATCAACTAGCAAATAGATATGTTAGATATCTTATCAACTGTGAAGATTTAAAACCTTATAGTTGCAAAGAAAAAACAATGCTTCCCCACTCTCCTCAGTTCTCACAATCAATGAAGAAATAAATGAAATGGTTTATGAATCTGTCCTCAATCTCTCTTTCTATTTTCACAACCTCAATTAAATTTCTCAGCATCTTTCACCTGAATAGCCATAATAGATTCCTAAAAATCGCTCCCAGGAGTGCTTTTTAACCTTGCCACTTCACTCCATATTCCCTGGAGTGAGGTTTTTTATCTAGTTTAAATTGTATGTGCTTTCCTTTGACTGTTGTTAACCTCTCATTGCTTCCATAAAAATTCCCATTCATTAGTAAATGATAATTACTAAGGCAAAATTTTAAGTGTCTTTGAAGAATGATAAGACTGCCCAAGACAATCAGTAATGCGTTAATAAAACATCTCATAATATCTGTCACGTCCTGTTTGTTTACCCAGAAGAGTTTTCCTGGGGCAAAAAGAAAATGTGAAGAAATCATCAAGAACTAGCCACAGAAGCTAAAGCATATAGATGGAGACATGATAGATTTAAATCTCCAAAGAGATGGTGACTAGAAACAGTTTCCTGACATCTTACCTCACTCATAATTTTAGAGTATGTTGAAAATGAATTATATTTTCTTCCAAATACAGAGCACACCCTGCACACTTATCAATTATGCTGTGCACACTTATAATTAGTGGAGACAACAGATTTGTCTTACAAGGGATCCCAGATGCATTTTGAACAAGTAAATAAAGAAGAAAGAAAGAACAAGTAACTACTCTTTACAAAGCATGTGAACAAAAGAATGGAGTCAACAACTGAAGACTGCAGTTCAGCCCTGAACAGAATACACTGGAAAATTTCCAAATGTGACAAAATATTTTACTCTGCACGGAACCTCATGAGAGTTTGAGTGTTTGAGAATTATACAAACATTTAAAATTTGTAAGAAAGGAATTATAAAAGCGCAATAAGTTAATTAAATTATAAGTGGCCTACAAAAACACTTCCTGATAAACCTATTTTGCAAGACCAATTTATTCAGGTGTTAAAAAACTTAGTTAGAGGGATGGCTAATGTATAATAACATTTATCAAAATTGCAAAGGCCACAAAGATGAAAAGAAAATGCTCTCATTTTTAAAAAATGATATCCTGGAATATATTTTAATTAAAAACATATATAATCATAACTTATTTTTTAGACAAAACATGGCATGGTATATGAGATATGAAATTTATAATCTGTAGAAAACTGAGGGTGTACATGAGTTCTGTACAATAGTTAACATATCTAAAGTTAAAGGTATTTAAATTTAAAGTATTTAACAAACTTTACAAGAAATGTTCAGAAAATACTGAATTTTAAAATGTAGAATTAAGAGTGTATTGCAAATATTAAAACCATGAATATGAACTAGATAAATAGTATCATTATTAATATGTTCATAATTAAAATTGTTAGTATAGCTCTATGAAGTTGAACAACCTTCTTCTCTGGAGAATCTTGCTAAAGTATGAGTCTATTGTGTTCATACATGGATTTATGTGTATTTGTTTATGTGTGTTTATATATGGATACCTGTGCATGTGTGTCTTTGTAGATATGTGTGTAAGCATGTGTGTCTAACAGGCATATATCTGAACATGTGGGTATGTTTGTCTGTGTGTAGTATGTGCATTGTGTATCTGTATTTATGCATAGAAAGTTTAAGCAAATAAAACAAATTGCTAAGAATCAGAAAATATAGACTGGACAAAAACTTTAGCTACTTAATAACCAGTAAAGTGCAAGCTGAATTTTTCAAAACAACAAAAAATTCTCTAGAGAGTACTGAACATGGCCTTCTGTTGAATAGTTAGTGTTCCATCTAGAAACATCAAGAATTTCAAAGTTCTTATGTTCTATATTTTGAAAGTACAGACATTCAAGGCGTTGTGTTTTTAAGCAGGTTGCAGAAGCAAAGTTTAAGATAATGTCTATGTGGGTGTGACATGGGAAATGAGAAATCACTCTGCTTGAAAATATCACACTTTACCATTTGGAGAAAGTCAAGCCTGCATAACCATATGCTATTTAGAAACAGCTAAGTTAATTTCCAATATTTATATTGCTTGGAGATGTTCCACACTCTCTTTTCTGCGTGGGCAAAAGTGAGGTACTGAAACATCTAAGGGTTCACAAAAAGAAAAAAATCCACATAGTGTTTAAGATGAAATATAATCTTCAATTTTTTAAATCAAATTATTTCTCCATAACATAAGAGTTGTACGCATGCATTATTTACAATAATGTCTTTGCAACTGTAGTCATGCTAATAAAAATTCATTCTTATAACACTGTCAAAAGTACTGTTAAATGTATATTTACTTTTGTTCACATCTAACTTCTTATTGTAATTATGCTTTGTAATTAGTGGAGAGCTAACTCCCACAACTGTAGTGAATGATTCATACTTCGGATTTGTTGTAGTTGTGAAGTAGAAAGCATTTCATTCAGTAAACACTTAGAAATATGGGTGTAATTTTCATTCATTAACTACAGTCAGATTATGTTACATACAAAATATCTTAATACATCAAAAATGAAATTTATGGAGAATTCATAATTTCATTAGCTAATTGAGTTTGAAATCTTTTCTCTGACTTAAAATCGAATGAGAAAGAAAAGAGATATGAGTGTGTGCAGAGCATCTAACATTTTACTGGGAGTAATGGGATTACATAGTTACCCTAAGCTTACCTCAGGTCATCCCTATAACATTATCCTACAACATTCATCCTCCTTGCAATTAAAAGGCAAGTAGCTTCATCAGCTAAGAAAGAAAGAACTTCTTGTAGATGAAGCTCATGAGTAAAAGAATGCAGTTTGTTTGTAAAGCTGATTGGAATTCATTCAAGGTTTTCTTCTTTCTAGCAGGAAATACAAGCAACTCCCTCTCACCCCCCCCCCATTCCTCTTATAGTATGTACGTTGTCTGTGACTGTCTGTCTGTCTGTGTCTATTGGTCTGTGCACATGTGTTTCCAGGCTTTTAAATAAGTTTGGAATGCAAACAGAAAAGGCAAGCATGAGATTTATTTCAGTATGACTAAATGTTCTGTAGTTGTATGTCTATATCTGAACTTTTATTTTTGCATTTTTCCAACCAGGGTTTTTCAACTGAAGAGAAGTAGTTTTTGAGGTCTTTAACAGTATGGAGGCATAAATTTTCTATGGATGTTGTTAGATTGAATATTGATCAGGAGAGGCTTCACTAGAATTATTGCATAAATTTGAAGTAAAGACGTCACACAGCCACATTCTCCATCACTCTTATTTATAGAATGCTGCAATAATCTGTGTTATAGGCTTCAGTGCCAATTGTCACAATACAAAATTACTGAAAACCTTTCTCAGTGAAAATAGATTTAACATAACTAAAGCTAAATTATCATTTGAATTTAATCTAACAAATCTGACAAAAATACCCCAAAACGAAAAAATATTCAAAAATTGATTGTAAAAGAAAGTTAGCATTTCTTCATTTGAGCAAAGAAACTGTTAATTTCCACCTGACATCTGAGATATGAAAATATATACAGAATAGTTACTACTTTGGGGTACCTGCTGGGAGATACCCATCAGGCACAATGATGGATGGGTCTTATATTTCCTCTTTCTTTCCTTTCATACAGGAGCTAAACAGAGCATCTTCACACGCAGCACAGAGGCTAAAAGACCACATACTAGTGGAATGAAGTTTGTCCCCTTGGGGACCATCATTTTAGCAATATACTATCTATGCTGATTGAATTTTATTATGAAAAGTGTGTTACTTCTCAAATTCTTGCTGAGATATGAAATGAATTATACTAATTTGCGAGTTTCATACATCAGCTTTAGTATTTTTATGACATTGTAGTGAAACTATAATGCTTTTATCTTTAATACTATAAAAAGACTCCTATCTGAAATGTTGTAAACTCAACTATAAAAAATCTTAAAGCACTATTAAGCAGAATTTCAACATGTGTCAAAATAAGAAATATTGAGATGAACCCTTGGAAGAGAGTTTTGAAATAATGGACTCATCTTGGTGGGTTTATAATCATAATGTCAAGTGAAATATCTGAAAGAAAATCAACAGAATAGTTTCTGTAGCACCTGACTTGCTGATAGACTCTTTCAACACATGTGATCAATCTATAGGAAGTATATTATTGATGAACATATAAGGAAAGTGCAAAGGAGTGGATATAGCCTTTGAGTATGTATTATCTCACATTCAAAATTATGGGTTGCTTTTCATACTACCTGCAGCTATTGCCTGATGATTTAAATCCATTATTGTTCAATAGATAGTTAAGTTTTCCAAATATATTTTAATCCTCACCATTAACCCTATATGGTGGAACAGAGGCAACTTTTCAGTAAGAAAGGAAAGCATCACTCTGAATAGTAATTTGCATACCTGAGCTTTTCAGATTAAAAACTTTAATATTTTGATTACTGCTCATTCATTAATGCTACCCTAATATGTTGTTTTAAATTTGTCATTAGGAATTAAAAATATGAATGTTTACTGCAAACAGGATTATGGAAAAACCCTAATGAGGTTTTTTTCACATATACTTTTCCATTTCCCTCACAAAGGCATCTTTCTTGAATGACTCTCATATCTATTTTTCAGCTTTGTTAGCCTTGGAACCACCACCTCAGACCACTCCAATCAGACCTCCTGCAATGAGTATTTTCTAAATATCTTACAAAGTGTAATAATACACAGCATAAAGAGTCGGTGTTTTAGATTGTCCTATATATATTTTCTGAAAAGCAACTGATTAAGTCATTTGTGATACGGTCAGGACATGGTAGAACTAACTCGGTAACACCACCTCATTAGTTTCTTATTATTTAAAATTAATTTATAATGTTTATTTCAGTATAATAAGCCAACAAGTTAGCATTTAAGTTATGTGGACACATTGTGTACAAAATAACTTGTGTCATGTTGCTTAAAGAACTTACATTTTAATAATCATTTAAGCTTTGATTGTTGAGGTAACTTAAAACAAAATAAACAAAATACAGAACATGCCCATTATGATTGCGGAGAAAAGTGCGTGAATTATTGATCAGACACAAAATTGTGCCTTTCTCCCACAAAAGCATTTAGAAAAAATAATTAAACATAATTTTATTGTTCAATTAACTAAGGATGCAAAGCATGATCTCCCTAGCCAATGTATCCTTTTAAAATGGTGTCTCTAAAGCCACAAAACAGAAGATTTAAATTTTGCTTGAATTATTTTAAGTCTATAACTCAAATTAAAGATTGCATATTAATGTATCACACTGCAATATACTATAGATTAAGGTAATTTGTGTTTTGAGTAATAAATACAGCAGAGAACTGAACATTAAACTTATTCACAGCTTCTTTTAAAAATACAAATAAACTTAAAAACATGCACAGTAAACTCTGGTGATAAAAACAGCAAGTTAAATGTCAAAAGAAAGATTCATCTCAAATATTATATTATTGCATTTTAGATATTCTTGTATTTTAAGTAAATAATTAAAAGAGAATCTTTTCTGCCCTTCAGGACCATGAGTTAATGAATTGTCACTCACTTTATAAATGTAAACAATAAGTAGCAAAAGAGTCTGGAGGAATTTAATGGAAGAATTTGAAGACTGTCAGTAAAGACCAAAGCTTACCTGCAAATTTAATGTGGAATTTATTTTCAGGTTTTAATATCTGAACATACAAAGGACAATTTGGAGCAAAATCTTTCACAGCCCATGCTCTCAAAATTGTTTGATGATCCTGAAATGATAAGATATTCAAAATATCCTAAGAATAAATTTAGCAATAGAGTATTAAATTGATAATACAGAATAAAAATAGTAAGGCAATTAAATTGTCAGATAGTCACATCTATGGTTAAAGTTTAAATATGAAAACTACTGATATCATCTTGATTTTGGTTTTGGTGTTTTGGTTCAGTGTCTTCTATATTTCACACTGTATTCAAACTTACTATGCACATGGGTATAGATTTGAACTTCTAATATTCCTACTTCTATCTCAAAACTGTGATTACAATCTTTTACCACCATGTTTAGCTGAAATTTTCTTTTTGAGAACACTTACTATTTACATATAGGATCTAATTTCTAATTTAGTCAGTAATACTAAATGATAGGACATTAGAGACTGAGAGAATAGTGTCTAAATGATATTAAGCATAGCCAGAATCATAAAAGAATGGGTACAGTATTAGTCATAATGACAATCCCCACATAAACAATAGGAATTTCTCATATAAATTGATTTGAAACTTTGAAGAAAACAAAATAAGCAACTACAGTGACAACCCAAGCAGAAAACATCATATTGTTCATACAACAGTAAAAGTTAAAACATTTATTTTATTCTTATGTTCAACAGTGTATATGTGCATATGTGTGTGTGTACAGTGATGAGAAACAGTTGGAATAAAATGTATTGGAAATGTAAGGATGCTATGAAAATCAAATTGCAAATACATTTTCAGTGTAAAAATCTTGCACATAAGCAATTGTATAAATTTAGGGCAGATTAATAGAAAATAAGATGTCCTATTACCAGATAGTTTCCAGAAATGGATGTTGTGGGTTAGCATTGCCATTTAGTAGTCAATAGATTTATATTGATGTTCAAGTTTAACTAAAGTAAATGAATTTCTTTAGATACACTAGCCATCACATATTTAGAGCCACAGATGACTAGGAGCTGCCTTAGTGGACAGTGGAAATAAACAAAATTCAATTCATCAGTTGTTTCTAGGACAAAGAAAATGAAAATAACCTCTACCATCAATGTGTGATACAAGTAGATATATTATGTTGAATATGGCAATACAGAAAGGAGAGCCTGTTGTCAGTACTTGGTAACTGATATATACTTTTTATTTGACTTTATTTTTGTGATCTCAACCCAGGGTATTTATGTTGCTTTCTCAATTCTCTGAGTTCATCAGGACATGGGACTTTAAAAAGTCCTTAGGTTCCCTCCCATCAATGGTATTCTTATAAAGAAAAGGTAGAGTTTTTATAAAAGAAAACCTAGAAGCCTCCCAGGACCCTTCAAACAACTTGTTCTTTAACCAAGAACACATTTACTAGGAACCAAAAAGTCACTTTTAGTCAGACACTGGATGTGCTTGCACTTTGACCTCAGGCTTCCTTAATCTGCTACTTATGAGTGATGCATTTTATTCTGCTCTGGGACTGTAGCAGCTTGAACAAAACAGTGAATGCAACTTACACAAAAGCTGGTCAACACTAGGTCAGGATGGCATCAGGGCACACAGGCATCTCCATGAGCACACACAATTCTTGAGAACACTAACAACACTACTAAAGACTCTCAAATGAACATCAATTATTTAATATAGAATTATTTTGAGGTTACAACATTATAAATAATCGAGTTATGATGTTTTCCTTCATTAGAAACACAAAATTTAAACCCAAATAGAACAGAACCATAATAAAAAATTTATAGCAATATATTTTTCAATTTATTTTATTTTATGTTATTTTACAATGATTTAAGCTGTGTATCCCTCAGTATCTAATTGGACTGGGTAAATCAGAATTTTCATGTAGAAAATGTAGACACATTTCAATCATACATCATTGCAATAAAGGAAACAAATAGTCTATAACAAGATCATTAAGAAGCTGGCCAATGGCTAAGGAGTTGAACTAGCAAAAAAGTCGGGACCACTAGGGGTTGGTCCACCCACTGAGACAGTGTGCCTGAGCTAATGGATGCTCACCAAATCCAGCTGGACTGGGACAGAATGAGCCAACTGGACCCTCTGAATGTGGCTGACAATTGGGGAAGACTGAGAAGCCAATGATAATGGCATTCGGATTTGTCTCTACTGCATGTACTGGCTTTTTGGGATCTTATTCTATTTGGATACATACCTTCTTAAGCATGGATGGAGTGGGGAGGGCCTTGCACTTTCCACAGGGCAGGGTATCCTGCTCTCTCTTAGGATTGGAGAGAAATGGGGAGTGTGAGTGGGGGAGCTGGAGGGGAGTGGGAGGAGGGGAGGAAGTGGAAATTTTGAAGGGTATTATTTATAAAGTAATACAAAAAGAAATCGGCTAAATATTTGACAAAAAAAAGAAGCTGCCTGAAAAAGTTGAACAAACACAAATTATTTTTCATTGTCTTTGAAATTTTTAATAGTAGAAATAATAAAATTGGGATAAAACATAAGAAATTCAGCATTCATATCAATAGACTTATCAATTTGCATGCTGTTATCAACTAAGTAATTGTGGATTTCCAAGCTGGATAAAGCAAAATAGAGCATTGCCCATATCTCAGATATCTTTCAGAGAACACAATAGGAGTGACCACTCCACACTCAAATAAGACTTGGGCCTACACAACTCCATAGAGACACATCCTGATAAAATCAGCCTTTTTTCTTTGCCACCACAACCCCCTGCCACCATGAACCTGGCTTCTAAGAAATTATGAAAAGATCAGCCTGTTAATCTGATGCTGACAATGTTTTACCTTTCTCCTCTCCTTCCCCTCCCTTCATCCTCTCTTCATCCTCTGTTTTTCAACAGAAAAGGCTGGTCTCCTTTGAGTTATCAGCTAGCCATGGTCTATCAAGTTGCAGTTAGACTAGGCATCTCCTTTTTCAGTAAGGCTTGATGAGGCAACCCAGTAGGAAGGAAAGGTTCCCAAAACAGGTACCAGAGTCAGAGACAATCCCTGCTCACACTATTCGGAGTTCCACTAGATGAACAAACTATACAAGAGTAACATATATGCAGTCCCATGAGGGCTTTCTGGATGGCAATTCAGTCTCCATGAACCACTTTGCACACACGTTAGTTGATTCTATGGGGGTTTTTTTTGTGGTGTCCTTGACCTCTCTGGTTCCTACAATCCTTTCTCCCCATCTTCCGCAGGATTCCCAGAGCTCAGTCTAAAGCTTGGCTGTTGGACTCTGTTTCCTTCAGTTGCTGGATAAAGCCTCTCTGATGACAGTTGGCCTAGGCACTGATTATGTTTGTCTTTCTGGTTAACACACTCAGGATAGTCTTTTCTACTGCCATCCATTGCCAGCAAATTTTGTGCTGTCATTGTTTTTACACCTGAGTAACACTCTCCACCGCTGGTAGGAGTGCAAGTTCGCACAACCATTTTGGAAATTAATATGACAACTTTCCTGAAAATTGGGAATACATTTATCTCAAGACTCAGCTATATCACTCCTGGGTACATACCCAGAGGATGCTCTACCATAGTGTAGTAATAGGAGCGGCAGGGCTGCGTCCCAAGCACCCCGGCTGCCTGGCTAGCTTATACCCTGGAATAATTACACTGAAACTGTATTCATTTAAACACTGCTTGGCTCTTTAGCTCTAGCCCTTACTGGCTAATTCTGATATCCCGATCAACCCATCTCTAATAATCTGTGAGCACCGGTCTTACCGGGAAGATTCTAGCCTACATCCATCCTGGGTCGGAGCTTCATTGCATGTGTCTGCCTGGGAGCCGGGAGCATGGCGTCTCTGCTCCAGACAGTAGAGCTGTCAAGTCTCTGTCTGAGGTGTCTTACCTCACTTCCTCTTCCTCCCAGCATTCTGTTCTGTTTACTCCACCCACCTATGTTCTAAGCTGTGAGCCCAAGCAGTTTGTTTATTACTTAACCAATGAAATCAACAGATTGCTATATGACAAGCCCACATCACTTCCCCTTTTTCTGTTTAAACAAAAAAGGAAGGCTT